>NC_134518.1:3000155-3300780 GCF_027942865.1 Odontesthes bonariensis | reverse complement strand
GAGTAGCAATAGAATAGAAAAGAATAGAAAAGAAAAATATTTTATTCACAATAGCACGTTGTATGAAATTAAATCAACTGCTGGATATTTCAACAAAACAACAACCCAAAACACCACTCAAAATCTTCTCAGGCATTCGTGCAGAGGAACGAGTACAATGTTCTGGAAAGGCCATGTCATGTGTTGATAAATCATGTTTTCAGTTCTCCTTATGTCTCACCTGTCACGTCTTTTAGGTTTCCGCCTTCCCTGCGTGTCATCCCTGCGCCCTGATCACCTGCCTCCCTCAATCTGTTTCACCTGTGCCTGATTCTGTTTCCCCTTTTTATTTTAGTCTCTGTGCTTCCTCTGTTTGTCGCCAGTTCGTCTTGTCTTGTACAGCGTCCCAGCATTACTTTGTCTTGTATTCCTAGTTAACCTGATTATCGACCTTGAGTCTGTTTTTTTTGCCACGATTATTGCCTTAAGTTTTTGTACTTTCGCCTTACATTTATTGTACCATCTAGCACTGTCCAGTAAACTGTTTGAACCTCCAGCTTTGTCTCCGAGTCTGCATTACGAATCCTTCTGTGCACCCACCCTGATAGGACACCCCAGTCCCCGGACAGATTTTCATCACTGAAAATCTGTGGGATGATTTGAAGTGGGCTGTACATGCTCAGAAAGCATCAAGCCTAACTGAACTGGAGATACAGTTTGCAGTACCTTTTGAGGTCTTCAGGCTTCCCCCATCCCCCAATGAAGAGTTTGGTGAGGAGCAATCTTCTGTAGAACACATCCAGCCGACTCACACCCATGGACCAGGCCTTGGCATCTACAGAGAGAAGTACATGCTTCATTCACACAGTAAAGAAATACATCAGGTCACTACCATATGCAGACATGTCTACACAAGTTCATCATACAGAGGGGAGACATACAGTGTGTTGAAAATTAGGACCAAAATCAGGTGAAGAACTTTCTGGACATTTTTTCCCCAATTACAGCACAAATGTTAAACAAATTAACAATGTGATCTATTGTATTCCATTTCAAAACAGATCATATGACAAATAAAGACTTTGCACAATAAAGTCATTCACATTCACTACAACTTGTAGAATTACTGCTTCAACAATTAGGAAAATGTGATCAGGTTGTTTATTTGGACACAAGGGACAAATTCTGATGTAACAAATAAGAAATAAAGAGTGCATCACAGGGGCCTTGCATAAGAGACGAAAAACCACATTGCGTATGTTCTTGAATTGCAAATGTACACGAACCTCTCCAACGCTAAACATAAAATGGTTGGACAGAACACCAACTTTTTAGCACTAAAGGGTAACTTGTGTCAGGGTAGCAGAGCTAAACAGAACCCTGTTCAGAACCCAAAGTAGCATTATTTCACATGGGTAAAAATACTGAGTGCAAAACAACAACTACTTGTCAGGTGTGGTAGTTTCAGGTCACATAAGGGTTAAAGGTTATATAACAGGCATACACATAGGCCCACAAGTCGTTTTAATACATCACATCATACACACACAGCGGGTTTGGACTTGTCTTCAGATGTACAGTAGACAGGCAAACCAAGGGGTGCTCTGACTTTTTGAGGTTCAGAAAACAGGTGATCGAGTAGGAAGCGCATCAACCTTTTTTGTTCATGCTAACAGTCTAACTTCTTGGTAGAGATAAAAATAGGGATGTGAGAATTGAGAAAACAAGTATTGTGTTCAGGATAAGGGGGGAACTTTCACTTGCAATGAGAAGTCCAGACAATCAGCTGCAGCCACAAGTTTTATCCTCCATACTTGAGAATACACTTGATGTTACACATTCACACATGAAGGACAGAGATACACACGCTCCCATATACACCCAGTATATGCTCCCAGTTTTGCAAGAGGAATAGGGCTTGGGTTTTATGGACGCGACAAAACTAAGAAATAACTCAGCTGACTAGTTGGCCAAGGAACTCGGGCCTTAGTTTAACGGCCGCTACAGGTGGGCCGACGTCATACTAAACTCTATGGAGTAATAATGGGATGTCACTTAAGTTCATATGCGTGTAAAGGCAGATGAGCACATACATTTGGCAATATAGTGTATTTTTATACTGGTCTATTTATTAGTAATTCTCTTTTTTATTCTTGTAAATAGAAAAATGTTTCGGAAGATATTTAGATGAATGGGTCTGCCTACAATTCATAAAGGGTGGTATTCGGGGTCCCTGGAAACAGCAGACATCCTCAGAGCAATATAGCATTGAAACAACACAGTGACCCCCATCTATCCAAAGTTCAGCCCACCGTGACATCACATCGCATCCTCCACAGGTGCTAACATCTGGACCTGAGGCCCGCTTTAGCTACATCTTTGTGAAAGAAAAGAAAACAACAACAACAACAACTAAGGCCACTTACAGCGATTCACTGACCGTGAACACGCAACACAATCAGCAGCAGAAGCAGAACAACAGAGTGCGGCTATAGTTTGGAACAGGGGCGAGGCTAGGGTATCTTTAGTGGTGCCAAGGCACCACCGTGAGATAGCTCGGCACCCCCTGGCTCAGCACATTTTTCAAATATTATATTATGCTAAAAACTTGCTCTGCCCCTGCGCAATACTTTGGTGCGACTGGCCAATCTGGCAACCTTGTGTGTCTGGCAACCCTGCTTCAAAACGAGGCTTGTGACCAGTCCACTTATCAACTACATCTCTTCTGATGAAGAGTGTTTTGTTTGTTTTTTTGCTCAAGGATGCATTATTTTAGTGACCATTTTATTTATTTTCTAGCATTTGTTTTTGTTTTAACTCTTTACTCCCAAAATAAATGTTGAGTTATCTTCAATATTTGTCTCAGGCTCTCTGTTATCCCTGTCAAGCCACAGTCTTTTGAAACGAAGAGGTCCAAATTGAATGTTGTAGGGGAAAACTAGCCTAGCAAGCCAGACCCCTACAGCAAAAAGCTGTACAGGGGTCTAGTGAAGCTGGATAGCAGTGTGGGCGGGATAAACGGTTGTCTGTTAAGTTGCCTCTGCACTCAACGCCACGCAATAGGATGGCACAACAACCAATCAGAGCGTCGTCCCACCAACGGAGCAAGCTGGTAAATTAAACTTTTACCATA
Source organism: Odontesthes bonariensis (assembly GCF_027942865.1). Lineage (NCBI taxonomy): Eukaryota > Metazoa > Chordata > Actinopteri > Atheriniformes > Atherinopsidae > Odontesthes > Odontesthes bonariensis. Next base: position 3,297,668 of record NC_134518.1, on the reverse strand, counting down.
CCCGGTGAGCAAAACTCAGAAAACGTCCTTTTTTTTCAAGAAAAACTTAAGTGCAGTTATCTGTTCGTCTCGCAAAGAAAAATGTATATTTAAATCTTCTAGAGTCGCTGCCAAAGCCAAATCGAAAGACTGTTCGCTGGGCGCAGCCATTGTTTACCTCTCTCTGGAACTACACACTGAAGCGTCGCACCTCTGTAGTCACTAGGTAGCACGGCCTCCGACCCCGCTCCTCACGATTTGATTGGCCCGATTAAGTTTCGATTTTCAGCCTCGCAACACGACCACAAGTGACTAGACTAGCCCGGGAGCAAATTCCATTTGCGGTCGCTAGGGGCGTCTAGATTTCTAGGCAAGGGGAAGACACTACTCAAAGCAAAACTACGGCTCTTATAAATGTACTAGTTCGCCTCAATTAGTGAGAAATAATGTGCCTCTGTGAGCACTGGGGGCTGGGCACCCCTAAGACCAGATCCTAAAATCGCCCCTGGTTTGGAACAAAGGTCATAAAGACGATATGATTAATGACGGAACTAAGCACAATGTTGAATAAGTCAAAGTTGGGTTTTGCTGATACACAGCACAGCAGATCAAATAAAAACAACAAGACGAAGAACCATGATAAAGCAGAAACCTTTTTCATAGTAATTACGGACACTTTGTAAGAGCCCTGACAGGCTGGCCTCCAGCTGTTTGCAGCTGTCCGAACTTCAGCTCCCACTCAGTTATCTGAGCAGACTTTCTGACCCACTCCAGGTGCCCTCGAACGACGAACACACACACACGAAGACAGACAGACAGAGGCAGGCTTTTTGGGAGAATCAGGAACCTCATACTACCTCAGAACACACGCGCGGGTTGGCTTTTTCTTCGCTTTTTGAGTTTCAACCTTGTGGCTTCACTCCGGAGAGGGCAAAGGAAATTAATCAAAAGGGAGCTGCGCATGCGCCAACGGTTTACGGCCGTTTACGGCGCCGCTGTGCGTGGATGTGTTTTCCTCCGTTATTCGCTAACCTGAACGGAAAGTATGTAACAGTGACGGGTTAGTGGAAAACAGCATGCCAACACGGAACGTCAGACAGAGAGAGACACAAAAGTAAAGATAGTGGATGTTAACTGGACATTTAGTGGCGCTGTTACAGAAAAGGAGCTTTAGGGGCTCACAGTGGCTTAGAATGAGGTTCAAATGTGGAAGTTTTTCTGTTTAGGGAAGCTGTTTTTACAGCATCAAAATCAGACTTTGAATTTGAAAAACCAACATTGGAAAAAAAAATCATTGGAAAAAAATTCAACTTCAAAAAATTCAGTGGAAAAGGAACCAGACTCAACATCCGGGTAAACAGGGAGAAGCAATCGATCCCTGTCTCAATTCATCAGATCAGCTCAATAGATATTAGTAATATCTATTACTCAATTTTATTAACACAAATGGCAAATAAAGTAAACTCACTCACCGAAGCACCTTCACCCGCGTTGGTGGACATGGCTGATCTGTCCAATGGAGCGTAACTTGATTGGCTGGCGTTTTGAGAATTGAGACAGGGATCGATTGCTTCTCCCTGTTTACCCGGATGTTGAGTCTGGTTCCTTTTCCACTGAATTTTTTGAAGTTGAATTTTTTTCCACTGTTGGTTTTTCAAATTCAAAGTCTGATTTTGATGCTGTAAAAATTCGATATTAGAAATTCGTATTCAAACTCTGATGGCACAGAAAAACTTCCATACTCAAATGAGGGTATGAGAAAAGTCTTTTCCAAGTCAGGTGTTTGTGTAACCTGTACCTCTGTTTTAATAGCTCATTTCTGTCATTTTTATGTGCAGATTATCTCAATTTGGTTTGCATCTGTCGCCGCAAATGGCACTTCTGTCTGAAAATATGTTTTAGAGGAATGCTGAATAAGGATCATTCTTGAGCTTTATTAAACAACTTCCATTCATGGGGTTGAACAGAAAAAAGGAAGTTAGAATATTATTTATGAAACTCGATCAAGGAAGGCTCAGAATATCTTATTTTGGGTTCATGTAAAAAAAATCACCCTGAATAAAGATTACTTTTAAGACCAACTAATAATCTCTGATTTTCAAAATGATCCAAATGTAATGTCTTTCATAGAAAATCCAGGCAGAGCGGTAGCCAAAGAAAGAACCAATATCTGAAATCACCCCAAAATGTTCTACTAACAAATACAGTTGGAGTCCAATCCAAATCGCTAAAACTTATTTGAGGGATTTTTTTTTTTAGATTAACTTTTTAAACTTTCAGACAAATGGAACACTTTTTATAGACAGGTCTGATTTTTTACATTTATTCAAATGAAAAAAGTTTGATAACAACTTTGAACTATAAAATGCACAGAACTTGTTGCTTCAATTAAAAATCTTGGAATTGATAAATTGATATGCTCAGGGATATAAACCCAAATCTGTTTACCAAAGGCTCAAGAAGACTGGTTTCTGTTGGAGGAGTTCCAAAAAAAGCCAGAGATCAGTTAAACCACACTCATTTTAAATGATCCCCTATTTCATAGATCCATTCTTGAATAAGATGATGGAATAAAGCAGCATCTCCCTTAGGGAAAACAAAAGGGATAAAGTTTAAATTAAAAGCAAAAGATTTCTTCAGTGTTAAGCTTAGAGTCTCAAATCTTGAAACTTTTTTTTTTATATTTATTTTTTTCTAAAGAAATATGCAGTACTCTTCTTTGTCTATCCACCTTGCTTGAGAAATTAAAATTTCTTAATGTGCTTAAAATTTCTTTGGATTTTTAATATTATATACACACACATATATTAATAATATGTAAACATATGTATTTAATACGTATATATAGAGATGTATATTAATATCCAATTTTCTATACACGCTTAATCCAGCTCAGGGTAGCGGGGTGCTGGAGCCTATCCCAGCTGTCATTGGGCAAAAGGCAGGGTACACCTTGGAAAGGCCACCAGTGCATCACAGGGTCACACAGAGAAATGAGAAGAAACCACCATCCACGCTAACACTCACTCCAAGGGTCCATTTAGAATCACCAGTTAACCTAACATCCATGTTGGGCGGTGGGAGGAAGCCAGAGAGAACCCATGCATAAAAGGGGACCTCATGCAAACTTCACACAGAAAGGCCCCAGCTGGTTTGGGGTCTGTGGTGGCTGGGGGGTTGCTGGCCCCTAGATGTGACCGCTGCGCCTCACCCCAGCGGAGCAAAGCAAATGTGTTTGGCACAACACAGTATTTAGATTACAATTCTTTTTTTTAAAAATTTGCTAAAAGCTTTAATATTTCAACAGTCGACTGTAGCTTTACAATGTCCAGCTGTCCTGTATTTCGCACCCTACGGGGGCTGAATAATTTGTGATCGTATGACATAACTGAAATCGTCTCAAAGTTTTCTCATCAAGTCTTACCTGCAGTCGGCATGTTCAGTGTTTGGTTGATTTTTGCACTGCATCAGTTATCTAACTGATCATATTTTCTAATCTGAACAATGTTCATGTATCAAACAAGTCCATTTCTCTTTTCAAAAATCCTCCATATTGCATAATTTCATACAAATCTCAGCTATGAAATTGCAGTTGGACTAGGTTTAGGTGGGGATAAATGTAGTCTTTTGTTGTCCCTGGTGTGAGCCATGATTAGCTTGGCTCTCTTTGCTAATCCTGCCCGATTCTGAAAATTTCAAGACAATATCTACTGACAGGCGCTGTACCAACAAGCACAGTGTGCTTTTAACACTCTGGGAAAGGGAAAGAAAAAACAAACAAACAAAAAAAAATATATACTCATTTGCTTGCTTTTCTTGAAACCCATCAATGCTCCCAGGAAGGTGTTAAACCCAGGACATAGCAACTGCCCCTCTACAATAGTGTCAAGTAGGAAGAATTCAGAAATTGTCATTTCCTGCAGCAGATTTTTGAAAAAAGCAAGAAGCCTGAGGCAGAAGAGAACTATGCCTCTCAGTTTGAGTTGACAATCTTTGGCCTCATCCCAGGAGTGGATTGCTGGTTAGTCAGACCACTATGGCAGCATAAACCTGTGGGTTTATTTCTAAAAAAAAAAAAAAACTTTCAGTGGAGGCAGCATTTCTATTTACATGCAAATGTTACCAAGTGGACCTAAATGTGCTGAGAATAGCATCTGTAAAATCCAGACATGATGCCGACACGTTTGGGTCGCTTGCAGATGGAGGGTTATGGATGCAACGCGAAGGTCTCGGTCTGGACTCACACAACAGAACACTAAATGGTGGATTGCGTTTTCTGGAAACATGGCAAGACAGGTTCCAAGCTCTTTTTCTGAACATATCTTCCATGATATCTTCAGGACATTTTCTGCCATCTAACGTTATTATGAAGGGAATCCCAACCCAGACCAACAAGTGGGTGTTGAAGAATCTGCATTTAAACATGCAACATATGCAGATGTTCAGATATTCATACGTCACACATTACCACAAGGAAACATTTGACAGAGTCAAAACTCACAGCCGGAGACTATAAAAACATTCATCTTAGTCATGGAGAAGTGGAAGAATTGAAGCGGTGGTTTCCATCTTTATTGGCTTTGGCATCTCAGCTCCAGCTTTGACAGATAGAACAGTAAAATGTTGACAACAAACTTTCAGCATTAATGACGTCATCTTTGTTAGACTGAGGGATCAAACAAGAACAGTTCATGGTTTAATTGTATACTATGACTTGACTATTTTCCCCCACCACTGTGGACATGTAAATGGGAAAGCCTTTTCATACAGCTGTGACAGATTTTCATTCAATTTTCAAAAACTTGACACCACAGTCGAACCTTTTTAAATTGAACTCAATTTAAAAGGGAGGCACTCAGGAAGGGAACACTTCAATGTCTATGTCCTACTTTACATTTCCAAAGACAGTGATCTGGGTGTGCAATAAGATGTAGCGGGTTCTTCAACCTTCCTGTTCCCAGTTCCAGTTGTTGGGAGCATTTGTAAAATCTTGTTGACGGCAATAAGCACATGACTAACTCAGCTGTCACCTTAGCAGATAAAAGGATTAATGAACAGGTTTTTAGGTCAAAGCTGCGATGCCTTTCATGGTCTGGTGATCTTTTTACGCAAACAGTTTTAAAGATCAGAAATATGTGGAGCATCTGCTTCCTGGATAATTAGAGGATGAGAAACACGCCTGTGAGGACACCACTGTGTTGGGGATGAGTTAGCCCATGTTCTTGCGGTTTCCATAACCTCTGCTGTGATCATCTTTCCACTCATCCCAGTTTCTGGCTTTCTGCAGAGACTCCTCGTCATCATTTTCCACCCTTTTCTCTTTTTCTTCTTCCTCCCTGTCCGCTGCGTCGGTGTCCTCCTCCGCAGCAACCCTCCTGGGTATTCCCTGCTCTGGCAGAACTCCACACTGTAGGTGTTGCTCGTACCAGTCGTCCACTGTCATGGTGGGAAGGCTGGGGTAACCGGCCCCAAACACCTGAGCCTGCGGACACAACAAAAGTATTCGGACACGTGGTAACAGAACAAGTTAAGGAAAAAAAACAGAACGTAAACAGATAACACGATGAGCGACTCACACCGATAGCTGTGGCCAGTTACCAGCAACTCTCATATCTATGCAATTCTCTGCCGGTCAAATTTATGTGTATAAGCTGTCTAATGGCTCATATCAGGACAGACAGTAAGGCCACAGCTGAATGCTGGAAATTTGATGATGTAGACAGGGTTGATCAAATGAGACTGCATTTAAAGGCGGGGTAGGGGATCTTTTTCTGGAACATTTTTTTACATATTGCTTGAAATACTCTTCACACCCCCATTGCAACCAATTAATTAAAAGTTTTGACACAAATATGAAAAGTTTTAGTGGCCTCTAGAACGTACAATCTAGGAAAAACAGTATCCAATCATTGTGAACGGTCCGTTCACAATGATTGGATTCTGATGCCGTCTATCAAACTGCAATCTGCTCCTCCCTCCCCTGTGCGCGTACCCTGCTCCGTGAACGAGAAGCTTGGCAGGAAGCTAAACTAGAGCCAGCTTGGCTAGCACCTAGCATTATTAAACGTATAGTTAGCATATACTAAATACTAAATACGGCAACGATCGATGCTTGCTGTCAGAACAGCGCTCGTGCACCTTCGTGCTCGTTCATGTACTCTAGAGGCGTGCCTTCGGGGGGAAAGTGAAGAAAAGGGTTGGGACTTTTTACCTGTGTATTTTCAAAATGCAGCTTGGCTGGACTCAAAATCCAGGATCTCCTACCCTACCTTTAAATCGGCCTTGAGCTTAAGTTTCTCTGTAAAGTACCCTGAGAATACTTGGGAATCGACACTAAACACACCGAAAGTTCCACCAATGCTTGCAGCATTTGATTTATCAAATAAGCTCATGGTTTCTTATTAATGGAGACAGGATCAATAATTAGAAGCTCACTGAGCAAAACAAACGTTTCAAGTTTTCTAGAGAGGCATAGCAGCCTGCAGTCTGTGTTGCGTCCTGCAACTACCCCCAAAGATGAAGGATTTCAAACTGTGTGTCCAGCTGAATGAGAAACAGACACCTTGATGCTCTGAGAGACTCGTCACACATATGGAAGAAGGTCCTCAATCAGTATTAAGGGGAGCAACATTTTCAGCACTAGAGAAAGGCTGCGTTTTCTTTCCATTTTATTTTGAGTTTGAAGAATTCTGTGGGTTTAGATGTTATCCTCAGTAATATTTTGTATGTCTACTTTTTAAAATCAAGGTTTGCATGAGATGTATTTGTATTTATTGGCACCTGTTATTGCAAAGCACCAGCACTGGGTCAATATCCCCTTTCACTCTGGAATAATGAAGTTTTCCTTCATGTTTACGTATCTGATACATGATATGAAGGATGACTGTTATAATAATAATTATCATTGACTGCTACAATCATGCAGACCAAAGGTCTGGTGGAAAATATGCCATCACCCTATAGTCTCTGCCTAAACGCCTTTCCTTCACCGTGATGGGAAACGTCACGCGGTTACAGAAATGTAGGAGAAATTCCTAAAAACCGAAGAAAAGACGACCACTCTGCAACCACACTGACACTCAGCTGTGATGAGGGTCTGCAACACTTAAACTACAAATGCTCAATACATATTCTACTAAATGTGCTTTAAAGCAATGTGGTAAGGTTTTACCACATTGTTACACAAAGTTGATCTCAGACAGCTCAGACTATTTATCTATGAGATAACACAGAATATTTTTTTAATCACCAAGGGTCATAATAAAATAAAAGTTCAACTTCTCCCTCCCGTCCTCATGAATCACATGGAAACCGGCACAGTGCTAATGGCCACACTACTGTGCGGCCCTGAAAGGGGGAAATAATACAGGAAAAAAAGAAACTGTAAATAAATAGAGGTATTTACGAAGTTAAATTAATACAGCTGAAAATTAAAGCAGAAATAATATATTTCACATAAGCATCTAAACGAATCTTATTACAGTGGAAACCGCTTATAGTGATCACGTTGGTCCAGAGCCAATTTGAACACTATAAGCGGTTGATTACTAAAACCGAATTTGTATTATTTTTTGCCATTTTATTTTTTACTCCCTTTCTGGACGTCTGCTTCTGCCTCGCTAGCTAATGTAACGAGTTGACACCGGGCAGCAAGCCGAGATGCTGGGGCGAAGCTTGGCATTCCTTTTGGTGCACTAATATATGTTTTAAACAAGAGTTTTAATAAGCATCTAATGTAATGTATTGTATTTCTAACATTATAGACAACTTGTTATATGAACTTTTATTTTGTTGACGGAGTATTATAGCTTCCTACACGGCCTGCTGTTCGGTTGACAGGGTAACCAGGTTGTCATGGGAACGGAGGGGAGAGCGTGCGAGGGGATTGTTAACAGGAGAGACATCTTTCGATGCCGAGTTGGAAAAGAGTTGAATTAGTTATTTTAAAGTCAACATGTCAACTACAGACGTTTAGGAGAAAGAGCAGTTCGACACATTCGTCTTTCTGTGTCCGTTTGGTTTCAGTTCTTGATTTATGTTTCGTTTGAGAAGTTTAGTTTACTTTTTACCGTTTGACAGTTGGATACTTTCTACCGTTGGACACTGACAGTTGGATAATGCTATCTAACGAACGGCCAACTACGGAGACTCCGCTAGCCTGTTAAGACCGGGTCGCGGTGTTAAGACCAACAGAGGAGGCTACTTCGTGTCAGAAAACCGTTGCCTTGGATGGTCATGACGTCGGTACTCGGGTGACGTCGGTGGATGTTGCAGTTGTGGATACGAGGTGGATTACATTGTCGGTTGTCTGTGAGTAAGCGCTTCAGGTCAATGGACGGTATGAGCTCCATCGCGCGCCATCAGGGTACCCACAATAACTTTGCTTAACCCCGGCCGGGTATTTTTCTTTTTCTTGTTTGTGTATTGTTTTGTCAGTGTCCTGCATTTCTTGCCATTGTGTTTGGGCTTATCATTTTCAACTATGGGATCAAATAAATGGTTATCAGTTTAATATAACTTACGTAATGTTTCACTCTGTTTTATTTCTGTGTGATTGATCAGCTAAAATATGAGCAGTGTGTGTTAAACGAATCTCTGAGGTGTAATTCAGAGTGGGGGCTCGAGAGCACAACCTTAGAAAGCACAGGAGTCACCAGTAAACATTTCTACTGTTTACCCCAGGCCTCTGGGAAAGTGAGTAATCATCTCTAGACCGTTAATATCTTAACGCCATAAAATGCTGATGAGCAGGTTGGTTACATTTACATTCATAAAAATGGTAAAAAAAAAATGAACATTATAAGCGGATTTCTTGATCACTATAAACAAATTATTTAAACAGCATTTGTATAGAAATGATTCCGTCCCAAGCCTTTTGATCTATATAAGCGGTTGATTACTATATCCGTGACCACTATAAGCGGTTTCCACTGTATTTTTGTTGCATCTATTGGCATTAAAATTTTAATTACTCATTTAAATATTTTAGATACACATTTCTGATTATGACAGTTTGACTCATGGACACAGAACAGTCCAAAGTGGCACGCTGAGTGGCAGCTGGCTCACCTGAACAGCATCCCTGGTGAGGATGAAGGGCTTCATGGGCCGCCTGCCTGCCTGAGTTGGCTGCTTGGCAGCGCCCTGCTTCAGAACATCCATGTTTCGGAGTATCTCCACCTCCTGGTCAATGCTTTCTATTTCCTCCAGACATACGGTGATCCATCTCCGGACATTCAGAAGGTAAAAATCTCGGCTGACTTCATCGTCGGCCTGTCCGCTTTCCACCACTCGCCGCACATCTGATAGCCTGGCCTCAATCTCCTTCTTCTGCCGATACTGCTCAATCTTAGATTGCCTCTTGGCTGCCATGGCAACCAGGTCTGATGGATTTACAGAGACAGACTGAAACATAAAGTAGAAATAATCATTATCAGTTTATGTTTGAAATGTATCTAAGTCACATTGATCCCTCTGTGTTTCCTCTACATAAGCTTCATACAAATACATTTGTGCTGAAAATAAAAAAATGTTACAAAGGCCTGTGATGTACACTTACATCAACCTGAACTACTCAGATCAATAACAGACAAACAAATATAAAACATTTTAAATATTTAAAAAAAAAAAAAATCCATGGGACTTATTACAATAAATAAATAAATATCATGATTTAAAAAAAAAAAAATAGCACTTTCTTTGCCCTTTGATCTGTTGAAAAATGAAATTGAAAACGCGCTCTTTCCTCCCTGCTTCTCCAAACAAAGAGCGCTCTGACCGCTGCCTACTGCAGGTAAGGTGTAGCCTAGAAATCTAGACGCCCCTATCGATCGCAAATTGAATTTTCCCCCGGGCGCAATCTAGTCAGTTGTGGTCGTTTTGCGAGGCTGAAAATCGAAACTTAATCGGGCCAATCAAATCGTGAGGAGCGGGGTCGGAGGCCGGGCTACCTATTGACGACAGAGGTGCGACGCTTCAGTGTGTAGTTCCAGAGAGAGGTAAACAATGGCTGCGCCCAGCCAACAGTCTTTCCATTTGGCTTTGGCAGCGACTCTAGAACATTTAGATATACAGTTTTCTTTGTGAGACGAACAAATAACTGCACTTTAGTTTTTTTTTTTTAAAAAGGACGTTTTCGGAGTTTTGCCCACCGGGTACGGTAAAACTTTAATTTACCAGCTTGCTCCGTTGGTCCGTCGCGCTGACTACGTAATCCTTCTTCATCGCTCTGATTGGTTGTTGTGCCATCCTATTGCGTGGCGTTGAGTGCAGAGGCAACTTGACAGACAACCGTTTATCCCGCCCACACTGCTATCCAGCGTCACTAGACCCCTGTACAGCTTTTTGCTGTAGGGGTCTGGCTTGCTAGGCTAGGTAAGGTGCCAACTACTCTGAAATCCCTCACACAAAAATCTGATCTACCCTTTCTTTTTTTTCTTCCCCCAGATGATGCTGCATTCACTGTACACCAGAAGTGGGAAGCTGAAACTCTTCGATGTTGCTTTTTGCTTGGTTGTTAATAACAAATCTTGAAATTAGTTAACTAATAAAATATAATAGCTAATTATTCTCTGCCAGTATTTTATATCCTGGCAAAGAATTTGACTTAAATAAAAATAAATTTCACAAATTACAATCTAAAAATTCTGATTTCCCAGGTGTTATTGAATGCACCATCAGTACAGCAGTATCAGCCTTTATAAAAAAACTAGCATTAGTGAAATATTGTCCATATGATCAACAGTTTTTAACGTTAGTCACTATAAAGTGAAACAGAACACAGGAACGGAACGACAGCTTATGGAGCCGATATGTGACGGGTTCTCAGGGAGGTTATTAACCAACCAGCAAGAGGGATCAACAGCTGCCAGGTGTCCATGGTCCAACTGCAGATGAGGGAAATGAAAGGATTTGAGAATAAAACTGCCAGTCAGATATTTTCCTGTTAGTTTGGTGTGTGGTCTGAGCTCTCTGGTTATTTACTGTATGCTTTCTGACTGTAACGAGTTATTTAGTACTACAGATCTGAAAAGAGGAGGAGTGGGACAGAGTGGAGTCCAGGGGGGTTAAAATAATTCACTTGAATATGGGCATAGATTGATGGAAGAAAAGAGAAGCTGCTGTACTGCCAGTGAAATAATACCATTCCTTAAAAAAATTAAATCATTTGTGTTCAACAGCAGCATGCATCTTAAAGCAAACGTGGTGATGATGTACATTCCATTCACATCGAGTACACTGGACACGGGCTTTAGTGAGTTTACCTCAACCATGGCATCGAACTTTATACACAACCACATTCAACTAACAAGTACACCACATTCCTCCAATTCTGCTCAAAGTTCAAAGCTTTTAACAGAACAGCATGACAACATGCAACTTATCCGATGAGACTTTCTATTAGTCTTCCACAGCAAGCAAATTAATGTGTGTAAGAGATCAATCCACTTGAGAACTTTTCTAACCTTGAAGCCAAATGTAAAGTTGATTTTTATAATAATTACTTTTATTTCTTGAGATTGGTAGTTTATGTGAATAGCTGCATACTCTTTGCTATGATGGCCAGCCACATATGCATGTTTGACAGTATTTTCTTTGGTGCCGTACACTCACTGAGCAGCCACGACACTGAATCTACTGACAGGGGAAGTCGGTAACACTGCTCATCTTCTTCCAATGCAAAGTTCTGCTAGAAAAAAAAACAGCATCCAAGCATTCAGGAGAACACTTGCCATATTTCTAAACATTTTTTTTGCAAACCTGTCCCCCATCCTCCCCCCAACTGCCACCATTCCACTGAACCCAGTATAGGCCTGATCATAAAAGCTTTAATTGTAGGTCAATTTCACCTTTTCATCTGTTAGAAAAGTAGTTTCTAAGCCACTTTCCAGGCAAGGAACATTTAATCTTGAACAAGTCAATTGTTTGATTTCCCAGAACGGTTTAGGCCCAAAATACATCTGTGAAATGTTCAGAGAATATAAAGCCAGCAGAGCTCTTAGATCCAAGGACTCAGGTCAGCTGGTCCAGTCCAGAGTCCAGACTAAACATGGAGAAGCAGCATTTAGCTGTTATGCTGCAAACAAGTGGAACAAACTGCCAGAGGAGATTAAACTTTCACCAAATGGAGACATTTTTAAATCCAGGTTAAAAACATTTCTTTTCTCATGTGTCTATGCATGAAATCTGCACGATATCTTTGAACTTATCTGGACTGTTGCTCGTTTTTAAATTCATTTTATTTGTTTATATTTATATTCCTTTATGCATTTTTAATTCTTCTTCCACTCCCTGCTGCAATGCTTTTATTTTATGTAAAGCACTTTGAATTGTGTTGTACATGAAATGCGCTACAAATAAATTTGATTTGATTTTTTTATTTGATTTGATTGGGCCCTTTGTCTAAACCAAAAAGCACGAGTGGAAATTCTCACACCCGTGTTACTGGTTACATCGTACAGGTTTGCTTTTCTAAGCCACCTACCTTCGCTTTGGGACATCCATTTTCAGATGCTTCCTCGTGAACTGTGCTTTCATTCGCGGCGTTGGGCGGCAGTTCAAACTGTGAAACGTTATAGTCGTGACATCTTCTTAAGAAATCCATAAAATAAACCCGGGCTTTCTGGACCATCTGCAGTCGTTTGTCCCGGCTGGTTTGCTTCATGTAAAGCGCTCCCAGCAGAGCCGGCAGCAGCAGATATCTCAGGTCGGCTGTAGCTATCTCCTCCAGCTCTTCGTTGCGGCTGAACAGGTTGAGCTGAGCAACCATTCCAGACGCTTCCTCCAACATGTCAACACCGCGTTTAACCCTCACCTGGACACTGTTGGAGCCAAGAGGCTCGTTTGTACTGTCCACGTCCTCGAATATTTTCCAGCCACGGTCTAGTATCTCAGATAACTTGAAAACTTCCGACTCTATATTTAATGGCTGTGTTGCACCGTTGCCGTTATCACTTTCCGCCATCTTGTAATGTTTTCCTGGTCCTTTTCTGATGTTTTACGACAGGCGTTGTTTACCGACACCACCACAGACTCTTCAGACGGGGTGACCCTGTCGCTAGGCTCGGGTGAGAAGAACAAGCCCTTTGTAGAATCGTGCCAAATTCCCTTGACTGATTTCTCTCATCTTTATCGGAGCCTGTTTTATGGACAGTGTGCTGAATTTACGCTTTGAGCCCATTAGCCAATCAGAAACGAGAGTGTTAGGGTTCCGCCCATTTGTTTAGTCAGGAAACAGTCAACTGGCAGCACACCAGCTAATCAGAGCGCTCGAGATTTTATGAAACCACACCTTCTGATGAAAACGAACTGTTGTTTTTATATTTTTATATTATACATCATAATTATACTAGTCTTGTCGGGGAAAAAAACAGAATACCAAAAGCTGAATGCTGTTTTTTTTTGCTTTTTCCTAAATTCCAAAACGCTAAAGTCTATGGTGTTGGATCGAAGTCCGTTTCGCCATAGGGCTCGGGCACACGCGTTGCATTCTGGGATATGGTCGCCATATTGGAGGCACAATCTCGTAAACAAACCCTGAGGCAAGACGGAGATCAAAGACCAAACAATGGGCCTCATGCAAGAAGCGTTCGTACGCACAGATTTGTTCTTAAATCGTCCGTACGAGTGATTTAAGAGAATTTGCGCATTCAGCAATCTTTTCGTATTTTACGTTTTCTTTCAGGTACGAACAGAATTTACGAGTGATCCAGACCTGTCGTAGGAGTTTCGTAAAATAGTCCGCTGTTATTCAAATCAAGTTTGCTTGACTAATGGATTGTATATTTAATTACTTTGAAGAAAACATAAATAAATATATACATTATACCCAACAATGATGCTGACATTATTCTGTTTGACTTAAAGAATGCACTAATCGAAGGTTAATTTGAATCTGTATATAACGGGAAGCGTAACCAGCGGCTGACTTGCTACTTTTGGATGCCTTAGTGCGTCAGGCTCTTGGAAGAGACCGTGTGGGGACAGACTAATGGCTGAGATCGCGATTAAGATTCCCAAGGACTGTGCTGCTGCTAATATGCAGCTTGCTAGAGCCACAATTCCAGAGAAAAACACGCCGATCAAACCCAATTCCACCACACGTAAGGTCCTCACCACCCTTTGATTTTTGGCCCCTTGAAGCTTTCAGAGGGAGATTGGAGACAGATCGGGGGTGTCCCATTCCTCTGTGAGTCAGGGCGCTCCTCTTGGTCATCAAAGCGCTCATCAGTTTATCACCCACAGTACATCAAATACCCATACACCGCTGTCCAACAAGTACAAATTAAGAGGGACTTTCATCCCGTGGCTGGACTGCCAATCATAATTGGAGCACGAGACACATATACGCATCAAAACATCCGTGCCGTTGTGGAGCGCAATGCTGAAGGCCAGGTGAGTATGTCTCAATACAGCGGGGGGCAAATAGCCCAGAGAAGGCATGCCAGATTTGCGCAATATTGCCATGAACTAGGGTCTCCCACTACCTGAACCAGCCCAGGCAGACCAGAAGGCGTGATGCCAGAGGACCCCCCTCATAGACCACCCTATCAAAGTGCCATCATGATGAGGCAACAGCTGATTGCACGGCTTTAGTTGCAGTCATCGATCGCCTGCCCAGGGCGAGACGTTTTTTTTAAGCCATTTTCATATGAAACCATTTATTTTTTTATTTCGCTGACATGGTATTAACAGCACTCGTAATTGCTTCCCATTTCTTCACTTTAGCAGGTCCCGTAATTCCACTGCTGACACTGCTAAAAATGACAGATTTTCCTTTTTGGATCTCTGAAAGCAGAACTTTAATCTCAGAGCCCGTATTCTCAGCACTCAACACTTCCTGGCCCAGCAGCGAGGAAGCACAGCCTTATATGGTATCATTTAGGGCGTGGAGTATGCAAATCTACTATCCTCGTGCACGTGAACTTAAGATACGCAGGAGTGTGATTCATCATTTACGCAGGTCGTTTACACACTTTTTCCGAAGTTAAGAGCGCTTGTTGAATCTGACGTGGCGTGTTCGTACGAGACCTTCTTACGAAAAAAGTGAGAGAAATTTAGAATAAAAATACGAAAATGTTCTTGCATGAGGCCCAATGAGAGAAAAGTGAGAGAAAAGCATGTTAAAATCGAAGAAAGGATGTGGGATATACCGGGATACATTACAGAAGGAAGCCAGAGATCGGTACATACAGAAGATTGGCGTTTTAAACGGACTGGACCCTTATGAAATATCGAGCAAGGAATGGATTGTCGACGAAGATTTACTGCCTAAGTTCACCCTTTCGGACATAATTGCGTATATAGTATGTGGTGTCAGTGCTTCTACTTTGCAACAGTTTCAATTCTAATGACACTTTACACTTTTGTCATGTTACTCTACTTGTAAATAAATAATGAAACACACACACTTGGCTGTATCTCAAAGCATATTTATTTCAGACGACTTCAACTTTGCACAACACTCCTGCTCATGGTGGTCAGAGTACAACATACAGACACGATCTTGTCAAAGAATGTTTTGTCTTCACCTTCGCATGGCAAAACTATGTTGATAGGTACTTTTGCTGACAAAAAGGTGTATTGTTTCTGACAGTTCCAATCGCCCTTTCCATGTGAATTTGGAGATGGATTTTCCTTGTATTTTCCACATTAGATTAAGATTAAGATCAGATTTATTGTCATGTATACATGCATACACACGAAATTTGTCCTCCGCTTTTAACCCATTGAGACATCCCTTGCTTCCAACTGACAGTGTCCTCTTGTGAAGGCGGGGATATTTACCACACAAAAGTCTGTAACTTACCAGAATGAAAATGCAGAGAACACACTCTCATCGACACCGGGATTGAGTGGAAAGTTATGCTTGGTCGTCTTACAGCAGCGATCCATGCTAGTCGACGACGCTTTGTTATCTCGGACACTTGGTCTCCGTGGGTGCGCCTCCAAGCAGGAAACCGGTAAAAAGATAAACCATTTACGATTTCCCCCCCATTGCTGTCACGACTTACGCTATTGCACCCCACGACACAGCAACGTGCGACCATAGTGGCAAAGACAATAAGTAAAATAGATAAACCAACGAAGAAAGTTCCGAGACCAGGCGGGAGTACGTCTGCGCGCAGTGGAAAACAATGTAAACAAAACAGTTCTGAGCCTCCAGTATGGCCGCCGCTCACGTAGTGACGTCACGTGCCCGATATCCGTCCCCCCTCAGCCACTTCCGTTTGGCGAAAAACTCGTTCCCAACGTAACTTGCCCGTCCCTCCCATCCTCCATAGTCATAATTAAGGCTGATTCATACTCGGCGCAAACGCGCAACTGTTCTGGCTCGAGAACCATTAATGACGTCATCGAAAGCGCCAGCCCCTTCACAGTTCCTTCAGCTCATAAGCGCAGTTTGCGCCGAGAATGCGTCACATTTGCAGTTCTCTCCAGACCAGCGGGCGTCACTGTTGAGGAAACAAGCTGAAGAACCGGACAAAGAAAAGCATACGAAGAAAGCAGACACAATGCCACCTGTGGTGTCACGTCAGCAGAGGCTGGCACATCTGATGCGGAATGAATTTACTCTGGGTGTAGAACTGTATATGTATCTCAGAGCTAAGCGGCTGCAGCAAAAACAGAAGAGAAGGTGGAATGTTCGTCCTTTGCAACAAGACGAACTTTGTCAAACGTTGTCCCAATGTAACTTCATAGACGTGCCGTACAGATGTTTGTAGAGGGGCACCGTCTCGGTCACCGCGGTCTCTGCAGTGTTCATTTTTTCTTTTTCTTGGTCAGCTGTTTCCGGTGGAGCGCGCGCAAAGTCAGAAAAAAAGTTGTGTGCGCGCCCTTGCGCCGCGCGAGGATTTTCTAGCTTGCGACGGGGGGCGTGGCGGAATTTTGGGACACGTGACCCTTTGCGCCATTTGCGACCAGCTAGTAAAGGCTGATTCTTACTCGGCGCGACCTCGCTCATACTAGCTGGTCGCAAATGGCGCAAACGGTCACGTGTCCCAAAATTCCGCCACGCCCCCCGTCGCAAGCTAGAAAATCCTCGCGCGGCGCAAGGGCGCGCACACAACTTTTTTTCTGACTTCACGCGCGCTCAACTGGAAACAGCTGACCAAGAAAAAGAAAAAATGAACACTGCAGAGACCGCGGTGACCGAGAGGATGCGCCTCTACAAACATCTGTACGACACGTCTATAAAGTTACACTGGGACAACGTTTGACAAAGTTTGTCTTGTTGCAAAGGATAAACATTCCACCTTCTCTTCTGTTTTTGCCGCAGCCGCTTAGCTCTGAGATACATATACAGTTCTACACCCAGAGTAAATTCATTCCGCATCAGATGTGCCAGCCTCTGCTGACGTGACGCCACAGGTGGCATTGTGTATGCTTTCTTCATATGCTTTTCAGCTTGTTTCCTCAACAGTGACGCTCGCTGGTCTGGAGAGAACTGCAAATGTGACGCATTCTCGGCGCAAACTGCGCTTAAGGCTGATTCTTACTCGGCGCGACCTCGCTCATACTAGCTGGTCGCGAATGGCGCAAACGGTCACGTGTCCCAAAATTCCGCCACGCCCCCCGTCGCAAGCTAGAAAATCCTCGCGCGGCGCAAGGGCGCGCACACAACTTTTTTTCTGACTTCACGCGCGCTCAACTGGAAACAGCTGACCAACAAAAAAAAAAAATGAACACTGCAGAGACCGCGGTGACCGAGAGGGTGCCCCTCTACAAACATCTGTACGACACGTCTATGAAGTTACATTGGGACAACGTTTGACAAAGTTCGTCTTGTTACAAAGACGAACATTCCACCTTCTCTTCTGTTTTTGCCGCAGCCGCTTAGCTCTGAGATACATATACAGTTCTACACCCAGAGTAAATTCATTCCTCATCAGATGTGCCAGCCTCTGCTGACGTGACACCACAGGTGGCATTGTGTATGCTTTCTTCGTGTGCTTTTCAGCTTGTTTCCTCAACAGTGACGCTCGCTGGTCTGGAGAGAACTGCAAATGTGACGCATTCTCGGCGCAAACTGCGCTTATGAGCTGAAGGAACTGTGAAGGGGCTGGCGCTTTCGATGACGTCATTAATGGTTCTCGAGCCAGAACAGTTGCGCGTTTGCGCCGAGTATGAATCAGCCTTTAAGGCTGATTCATACTCGGCGCGACCTCGCCCATACTAGCTGGTCGCAAATGGCGCAAACGGTCACGTGTCCCAAAATTCCGCCACGCCCCCCGTCGCAAGCTAGAAAATCCTCGCGCGGCGCAAGGGCGCGCACACAACTTTTTTTCTGACTTTGCGCGCGCTCCACCGGAAACAGCTGACCAAGAAAAAGAAAAAATGAACACTGCAGAGACCGCAGAGACCGCAGTGACCGAGAGGATGCGCCTCTACAAACATCTGTAGGACACGTCTATGAAGTTACACTGGGACAACGTTTGACAAAGTTTGTCTTGTTGCAAAGGACGAACATCCCACCTTCTCTTCTGTTTTTCCTGCAGCCGCTTAGCTCTGAGATACATATACAGTTCTACACCCAGAGTAAATTCATTCCGCATCAGATGTGCCAGCCTCTGCTGACGTGACACCACAGGTGGCATTGTGTATGCTTTCTTTGTATGCTTTTCAGCTTGTTTCCTCAACAGTGACGCTCGCTGGTCTGGAGAGAACTGCAAATGTGACGCATTCTCGGCGCAAACTGCGCTTTTGAGCTGAAGGAACTGTGAAGGGGCTGGCGCTTTCGATGACGTCATTAATGGTTCTCGAGCCAGAACAGTTGCGCGTTTGCGCCGAGTATGAATCAGCCTTTAGTCAACAGCAGCTGAGAAACATGCGGATGGCTGACAATCCCCCATCAAATACAGTTTCCTCTGTGTTTTTTGTTGGAAGATCACACGTGTGTCATACTATTGTCTTGTTACCTTGCAACATATAACTTCTATATCCTATTTTGTCTGTTTTAGCAAGGGGTAGAATCAGCCTTGAAAGTAAGCCGGTGCGAGGCGGTGCTGCGTTCCTGTAAAAGATTTCGGGGCGGTGCGGCGCACCGGTAAGATTTGATAAGGGTTTATTATGCTGAATTTAAAAAAAAAAATACAAAAATACAAAAAATGCAGTAACGCTCGCCTTTTAAGAAGAAAACATATCTAGGCTACCCACAATATGTCATTTTTGACCAGCTCCGATGAAGATAACAGCTTGTTTTGCTTAAAATAGTCAAAGGATCTCCGGCGTGCGCCATCTTCCAATTGGATCGACTGACGCTTTCAAATCCACCCCTATTCAGACCCCAACAAAAAATATTTGGAAATAATGGTACTAAATTTTACTAATGGGAAAGCCATCCAGTAGCCTATCAGTTTTCAAAACGTCTGCAAATATCCCATATATTTTGATCTTTCTGTTGGTGCCTTTCTGGAGCTTGCGTTCCGTTTGTTTCCATCTCCTGCCCGCGCTTGCTCCGCAGGTATGGCGTGATCTTTGTGCCACCAGGTTGAGCGCGCAGTGACACTGATTTGAGGGCACAGATCTATCTGAAGGAACAATCATTTTAAGCGTGTGCGTATGAATGTCACACACGCTCGCTCATAGGTGTTCGGACACGCGCTCAACTCTGACAAACTGGCGTGGCTCATTTACATACAACTAACAGAGTTGCGAGCGCAGAGACAGAGCCGCGAGCGAGCAGAGAGATAGAGCCGAGCGCGAGCAGAGTGCCGTTCGAGCGAGCAGTTTGAGCAGAGTTGAGCGCGTGTCCGAGCACCTATGAGCGAGCGTGTGTGAGATTCATACGCACACGCCTAAAATTATTGTTCCTTCAGATAGATCCGTGCCCTCAAATCAGTGTCACTGCGCGCTCAACCTGGTGGCACAAAGATCACGCCGCAGTTAGTTCTTGTGAATGAAGTCGTCTCGACTCTCGTCTTTAAAACTGTCAGCGAAATGTTAAATCGGCTTTTCAAAAACTGCATGTTTTTGTGATTGGGTGGCATACTGAGACATGTCTTCCACTCGGACAAATAATAAATTACTCTTCTTCAAATAGGCTGTTCACGCTGTTTGTAACGGGGGCACAGCTGAGCATAGAGCGTAGGCCTATGTCCGCTTTAGTGGGCTACAGGACCGTAGCATGTGATTTAAATGCTTTGTAAAGTAAGCACGCGCTTTCCTGACACCCTAAAAAGTATTCATATGAGCCCTCTCACTCCCTCGTGGCTCACCAGCACCCTGAAGAAGACAATTAGGCCTACTTTGATTTTTTAAAATATTTTTTTTGTTTTTTTCCATCATTTTGCATTTTTCAGTCCAGTTCCAAATGTACTGAAAATAAAGTACTCACAGTAAAATATTTACAAACTGAAATATTTTGTAATGTCATTTTTTCACATAGAACACTTAGGTAGGCCCACAAGAATGTGAAGTAGTTAAAAAAATCCGGGTTACTGTAATTTAGATTTTTTTTGTCGTAAAGTGGGTGTTACTGACGTCCTCATCGTGCTACTGCCACAGACAGCCCACAGACCTGCTGCCTATTTATTCATTCGGCTAAAATTCAAAATTACAGTAACCCGGATCTTTTTTAAGTAAGCGACGCACCTCCACGTTATCAGTGCTGTGTAGTGTAATTAATAAATTATAAACAGCATAGTTTGTGCCTGTATAAGCTTGCCCATAGGAAACCGTTTCATGGCCGAATATCTCAAGAGAGCAGCCAGACGCCTCGCGAATATCTTCGGAACAGCTCCAAATGACCAACAACAAGCAGGGGTGAGTAGAACATCATGTTATAATGTGAAATCAAGGGCCCAATGTCAAAAAAAACGGTCTTGTCCTTTAAGACAAAACTAAAAATACAGCCTATTGAGTTGAAGGTGACACATGATCAGTAACTATTGCATATTCAGCCTAGATGAAGATTTTATGAATGAGTACACATTTTGCTGCTAGAGTTTTAACCAAGGACTGAGAGATCTGAACACATCACAGCAGCTTTAAAATCTTTACTCTGGCTTCCAGTCAGTCACAGAATAGATTTTAAAAGCCTGCTGATGGTTTACAAATCCCAGAACGGTTTAGGCCCAAAATACATCTGTGATCTGTTCAGAGAATATAAAGCCAGCAGAGCTCTTAGATCCAAGGACTCAGGTCAGCTGGTCCAGTCCAGAGTCCAGACTAAACATGGAGAAGCAGCATTTAGCTGTTATGCTGCAAATAAGTGGAACAAACTGCCAGTGGAGATTAAACTTTCACCAAATGGAGACATTTTTAAATCCAGGTTAAAGACATTTCTGTTCTCATGTGTCTATGCATGAAATCTGCACGCTATCTTTGAATTTATCTGGACTGTTGCTTGTTTTTAAATTCATTTAAATGATTTTATTTGTTTCTCTTTATATTCTTTAATGTATTTTAATGCTTCTTCCACTCCCTGCTGCCATGCTTTTATTTTATGTAAAGCACTTTGAATTGTTTGTACATGAAATGTGCTATACAAATAAATTTGATTTGATTTGATTTTTTGATTTTCTCCTAAATCTGTATTCAAAGATGAATTCTCTGGAACAGTTCTGCAACAACTAACAACAGATGGTTGAAATGATGAGGACCTGAAAATGAAGTATTTACGACGTTTTTACGACGTTTCTAACTGTATTTAACCCCATAAGGAAAAATGCACAAAAGGAATTTTGGGTCTTTACCTTTTCCGTAGTAGCTCCGTGGTACGCGCACGGTACATCGCGAGCGCGCGTCTTTCGCTGTGCGCACGAGGCGAAGCCGGAGGGTAAACGGATGTCGACGCAACACTTTCGCTGTGGCAGAGATCAGATAGCAGCGTTTGGTGCTTGTTCCTTTCAGAGCAGCAGGGGGCAGCAGAGGGCAGCACGCGTCTTGGTTGAACATTAGGGTGAGAATACACGTAGAAAAAGACCAGTATGAGGAAGTGTTGGAGAAGACTGTTGACGCGTATTGGAGAGTACATTTGACTAATGGAGAGCTCGGAGCTGTCCTTTACCTTGTTGTACTTTGTGCTTGCTCTCTGTTTCATATTTACACCCAACGAGTTCCGCGCGGCCGGTTTGACCATCCAGAATGTGTTTGCGTCCTGGCTGGGGAGTGAGGACATTGGCTTCATTCAGTACCACCTCAGGAGGACCAGCATTACCATACTGGTCCATTCTGCACTGCCTTTAGGTCAAGTCTAATATTTGCATATCCTTTTGACTAAACGTAACATTCACAGCACGCAGTCAGTTCCGCGCTCCCGCAGCTACGTGTCACGCGCACAGTGTGTGAAGACGTGACTTCTTCTGCTTTTCCTGCTTTTCCTGCTTCTCCTCCTGCTTTTCCTCCTGCTTCTCCTCCTGCTTTTCCTCCTGCTTTTCCTCCTGCTTTTCCTCCTGCTTCTCCTCCTGCTTCTCCTCCTGCTTCTCCTCCTGCTTCTCCTCCTGCTTTTCCTCCTGCTTTTCCTCCTGCTTCTCCTCCTGCTTTTCCTCCTGCTTTTCCTCCTGCTTCTCCTCCTGCTTCTCCTCCTGCTTCTCCTCCTGCTTTTCCTCCTGCTTTTCCTCCTGCTTTTCCTCCTGCTTCTCCTCCTGCCTTTCCCCCCGCTTTTCCTCCTGCTTTTCCCCCTGCCTTTCCCCCTGCCTTTCCTCCTGCTTTCTCTCCTGCCTTTCCTCCTGCTTTCTCTCCTGCCTTTCCTCCTGCTTTCCCTCCTGCCTTTCCCCCTGCCTTTCCTCCTGCTTTTCCCCCTGCCTTTCCTCCTGCTTCTCCTCCTGCTTCTCCTCCTGCCTTTCCCCCTGCTTTTCCTCCTGCTTTTCCCTCCTGCCTTTCCTCCTGCTTTTCCCCCTGCCTTTCCCTCCACAGGGCTCCCTATAGTTCACCTGCTACAGCTGAGGCTGAGAAACAGCACCTTAGAGACACGGTCACATATCACGGTGTGACATACATGTATTATGCTCTGGTGTTTATTCCATGTGGATGGGATAGGGTGCTGTGAGGTGCATGTAATCTGTCCCTGAAGAGCTCATTGTGCGTCTTTAACTTTATATTCTTGCTGTTTTTCGTCTCTTCAGGCTACTACCTGGGAATGTGCATCGCTGCCCCAGAAAAAAACCTGGGCTCCATTCACCAGGTGGGCTTATCTCTCTCTGCAGTGTAGTGAACGTTCTTGGGGTCTGGATGCATGCATTACACTCCACAGTGCTGACATTTGAGTTTTCAAAGAGTGCCAGTAGGTCAGAGTTGTGCTAACATGATGTTGGAGATTTTTAACAGAAGCTGCACAAAAGTTAAAAAGCTTTTATCTGCAATTGAAATGTTTTATTGTAAGTATTACAATCAAACTGTTAATGTCAGCTGTGCAACTAGTTTGACCAATTCTTAGCGGATGTTGAACTGGTATAATTTCGTCACAGCCCTTCTGAACACTGCGCATAGTTAAAGCCCATTCTTTGGAGAACGTATAAAAACTGACACCAAAAAATGGGGCGACGGGCTTCTAAAATCCCGAGTGCCGATGCCAACTCCGTAGCCTCAGTGATGAATGTGTGGGAAGGAAGACAGATTTAGTCTTCTCTATACATCATCTCTGAACTGTCTGAAATGTCTAAATGTAAGTGGTGCAGCCTGCTATTAGAGGTGATGAGAGGCAGAGCAAAAATCAGCTTTCCAAAAGCTAAGCCGTTGTACAATTGCTGTGGAGCCATCTTTTCCAAAGACTCTTGATTTTGATTTTGACAAAGATTAAAACAAATGAACAGAACACAAACAATGATCACAACTAGTGCAATGGATTTATTTAAGTCTTCATGGCATTACATAAGAAGGGTAAATAGTAATAATCTGCTCTCCTAAAAGAGTCACTGCAACTTTTCCTTCTAATAATCAGAAGCTTATCATACAACGCCTTATATTTTCCATGTCATTGTCAAATTGAATGTGAAATATTTGATTAGCGTCTCCTTTTCCAGGTTAAGCTTATCGACATTATTAATGAAATGTGCTAAAGATCTCAGCTTTGCTGCCCTGTGTTTCACCAGGTGAGTGACGGCTGGAGAGCTTTTCTCCTTCTTTCCCTCTGCCTCCAGTTGGCCAGCTGGATGCTGGTCATTTATTGGTCCCGTCGTCACTGGCACAATCACCCAATCAGCAAGGCCCTGCAGTCCCATGCACAGCCTGCTCACTCCGGCTGGGGTTCTGTGGCATCCAGCATCAACACAGAGTTCAGACGGATAGACAAGTTTGCGACGGGGGTGTCTGGAGCCAGAGTTATCGTTACTGACAGCTGGGTGTTAAAGGTGAGTGTGGAAGCCTTTGTTGCTTAAAACAAAAGAGAGAGTGCACTTGTACTGCAAATGTATGCACAGGACACAGATGACGATGTTAAATGTGACATATTCTGCCCTGTTTTCACAAGCGGATCCAGTTTCCTGAAGGCTTAATGAAATGTCTTTGGTGAAAATAACACAGAGACCATACAGCAGCACCACATACAGAAGCATTTGTATGTGGTGTATATGTGAAATCAGTACATGTGCAACATCATTTACCGTATATATGCATTCCAGTGTCATGCATTTAAGACAGCAGAGAATATTTTGATGGAATCTATTTCCACGTTGGTCTGAAAGAACTGAGGAGCTAACTGAGGCTTCACCTGTGAGACGGATGATAACCAGAAGGTTAGACTTGTGTTTCAATCTTTGACGGGGATGAACATGTTGCTATTGAAATGTTGTGTATTTCCTGTTACTCATGATACAGAGCACTACAGCAGAAAAAACACATTTCATTAGTTTTATTACAGGAATCAACCACAACTCCAGTCTCCTCTGATTTCCAGCCTACACAGAGCAGAGGGGGAAATGATCTTGGATCGTATTCTTTTCATGAATTTAAACCTGCACGTCAACAACTTCACCAACAGAACCAAGCAAAGCAAACGGGACAGAACCAGAGAGCTGATCAGTTATTACCTACTGATGAAGCTCACTCTGCATCTGTCTGTTATCCTGTTTTTCACTCAGCTCTCTGCTGTAGAATCCAGTGTGATGGTTATTCTTGCTGCTACGCTTCATCTCTTCTTCCTCACTTGTTTGTCTCTCCTGCATTGGCCACAGTGTTTTGTTGGGTTCAGTGTCATTTTTCTTTCACATTTCCATTGGTTATTCTGGTGAAAGTATATTTTTATTTCGTTGCTGGTGAGTTGCATGGCATTGTGAAGCAAAGCAGTGGATCTGGAAAGCAAAGTTTTGAACTGCAGTATCTCAACCTCAGACTGCTGAAGGGCAGCTTCTCTGTTCACCATCATGCAATAGAACTTCCTCCTCCTCAGCGCTCCACCACTGAGAGCTTCAGCTCCCTTCCTATCACAGAACCGGCCATCTTCACCAGTTTGTCCAGGCGCCTACAGTTTCTGTCTGTAGTCCCACTCTCTGCCAGCAGACAACAGCATAGAACAGTGCACTCTCATTGACAGAGTGATAAAACATGCACAGCATATCACTGCAAATATTGAAGAATCTGAGCCGTCTCAGGAAGAAGGCTAACAGGAAGAAGGCTCTGTCCCTTCCTGAACACGGCTTCTAAATTGGCAGACCACTCCAGTTTATCGTTCAGTACCAAGAGGGTACCAAGAGGGTGAAAAGAAAAGGAGCTAAAACAGTACCCTGCGGAGCCCCAGTACTGCATTCTAGTGTTACAGAAACACATCTCCCCAACCTGTCATACTGTGGTCTGGCAGACAGATAGTCTATAATCCATGATGTCAGGGAGGGGGACACACCCATACCGAGCAGCTTATCTTTCAGTATGGGAGGCCGTATGGTGTTGAAGGCACTGGAGAAGTCAAAGAACATGATTCTCACATATGAACCAGGCACATCCAGATAAGCATATGCCCGATGCAACATGTACAGAATCGCGTCTTCCACTCCTGTGTTTCTGGTAGGCAAACTGGAGGGGGTCAAGAGCCTCAGCAACCTGCAATCTCATGCGACGAACAAGAAATCTCTCCAAGGTCTTCATGATATGAGATGTCAAAGCCACCGGTCTGTAGTCATTCAGCTCATACCGGTCGCCGAAGTCTTCCACAGCACTGGGACTTTCCATCTGAAGGCTCATATTGGAGAGCCTCTGAAAAGAGACTGCTAGCTGTCCTGGGCAGTCCCTCACAATCCTTGGACAGACTCCATCTGGGCCTGCAGCCCTCCCTGACCGAAGTCTCCTGAGCTCAGCTCCCACCTCCTCTATAGTTAGAGGGGGAGCCGCTGAGGTTGTACTGGAGGGATGGCGGCAGAAGTGATGTTGGTGTCAGTCACATAGATGGGGGGTGGGGGTGCAGTTACAGCGAGATGTTTTTTTTTTTTTTTCAAACATAGAAAACAATGAAAAAGCTGCCACACCTGTAAAAACAAAACTGAAGACAATGCACGGCTTTTGTGGGGAATCCAGCCTTAGAGCCACCAGGAGCACCTGTAGGCAGACAAGCAGAGAACAAACACAAACCAACAAACAAACATACAAAAAAAAAGAGATGATTTCAGATGGTATTTTTGAAGGAGCAGTTGCAGAGGTGGGGTTGCAGCTAGGCGGAAGAGGCAGTATGGAGGGCGCAGCAGCAGAGGTGGAAAAAGCCACACTATCAAACCGGTTGTGATATTGGTTGAAGGTATTAGCTCTGTCTACACCTTGCTTCTTCTGACTGTAGTGTTGGTAAGCCTTGTGGTCTGTTGGTCTGTATCTGCAACGTCTGTGTTTGTTCCCCTTCTTCCTTCTTTATCTTCTTCTGGATACTTAAACACAGAACAACAGCACAGATCAATAGTAAAGAGAGATGGACATAGAATAGATTATTTTCTGTCTTGAACCAAACAGCTTTTTTGACTTTGATGAAGAACATGGGGTCATTGAAACATGGTACATGGAAATCCTAAAGAGTGAGGAAAAGCCAGTAGTGCTGCAGAGATTCTAACCGCTCGGAAACTAAGATGTGATGATGCGTTGCCGTTCATATTTTATTGGACTTGATTTAAAGTGCCTTGAGATTATCTCAAGTTTGCACTCTATAAACAAAACTGAATTTAATATAACTACTTTAAGATATTGCTTCACAACCAAGGTTTGTAATTTAAAAGAGAAAAAGGAAGGAACATTTTTTTTTTTTCTCTTTAAATTTAAGGTTTTAACGTGCATTTTAATTGCGATGGTATAATTTTTTTTCCTTACATTCCTTACACGTCTTCCCATCTTTTTCTGCCTCCAGGTGACCACCTACCACATGTACATGGTGTCACAGAGCGATTGCCATGTGACCGTGACACAGTCCAGGCAGCATGAACTTAGTCCTGATTCAGCCTCCCCCATAGAGCTCTTGACCCTGAGAGT
This sequence comes from Odontesthes bonariensis, assembly GCF_027942865.1. Taxonomy (NCBI): domain Eukaryota; kingdom Metazoa; phylum Chordata; class Actinopteri; order Atheriniformes; family Atherinopsidae; genus Odontesthes; species Odontesthes bonariensis. The sequence goes on along the minus strand of NC_134518.1, from coordinate 3,270,311 downwards.
GAGCAGCATCAACCCTGCTGTCAGACCATTCAACATCAGGTATGTGTGTGCGTGCTTCTACGTTTGCTTCTACACACTTAGTCTCAGTCTCTGTCAAATGGGTCTGAAATGTGCATAATGTTGACGGTTTTGTTTAGTTTGGTCTCTTCTATTGTTTGTGTGGAGACCAGTGCTCAGCATTAATATACTGTTCATCATAGCATTGGCAGCCTAAGCTCATTTACAATGCTTGTCCCTCAAAGGGCCTTTCAGGTCAGATTGAAATAAAAACACAAACTGGTAGGGGACAGGATAGAGACCTCATGCTCGAGATACCTGAAAACCAAAAACACAAAGTTAACATAAGTGATATTACCAAGTACGTACAATGAGAGTTCAAAAAAAAAAAAAGCTGAGGAGAGGTGCTCAGTGCATCAGCCCACAGCAGCCTCGGCCTACAGCGACATAGATGGGTCCTTCATGCTGGTCAAACAGCACACTAACTCTCACTGGCATCTGGCTTTTAACTCATTGGCTGCCAGCCATTTTCAGTGCAGAGACACCCATACTGCCAAGTGTTTTACAGTATTTTGACTGATTTTTCAAGACCCACAGAAAGGTGTGTCTTATGACTATGTACACACCGAAATTACCAAAAGAAAGAGTAGACTCTCTTCTTTGATCAGGAAAAAGAAGTTTGTTTCTACCATTTTCAGTCCTTTAGTACTAGACAGTAGAACATAGGTTGGTTTCACCAAAAACAGCTGTTTGACCCAAAAAAACGGAGAAAAAAAGCTTCTTTTTTTTGTGCAAAGTGGCACTGCTGCCACCTAGCGGGTAATTTTGCCAGTATATTCTCTGTTTAGTGTTTACAAGCCTAAGATTTAGTGACGAACTCCGCTAGATTGTCCCCCAGCCCGCTCCGTTAAAAAACGCAATTGACGTCTATAGACGTCTTTGGCACCGAAAGAGTTAAATACAACATGGAAGTGTTTAATCAGCATTTAGCCCTGTGGCAAACAGCTCTTCAGTATTCACACGTTTTTATCAACTCCGCATTAATGTGAACACACACACAGTAAATTTCCTGGGCAGTGGAGTGACACGGTTCACATTTCGATTGCAGGAACACATTTAGCATATTTAACAATCACACATGCTCTGAATCAGTTCTGAGTCAGAACTCACTGACTTAAAGAGGTGAGACTGATATTTTTTTTTCTTCTTCTTCTTCAAGGACTTTAGGAACCCCAAGTCAGTCATTGTAGTTCTCATCAGAAGAGTGGCAGCAGCAGTTTGTATCGGCAGGTTTTTTGGGACAGCTTGTTAAGAAATTGCAGCAGCCTAACAAAAGCATGAATGAGTTTGCATCACTATGAGACTAAATCTTTGACTTTGACAGCGTTACATAGGTGAAAGAAACCCTGTCCTGTGGGCAGGTATCTTACTGCTCTGACAAACATTACAAGTTATGAATGGAAAATGCTTATAATAGTACTTTTCTGGTCTAGCTGACCATTCAAAGCACTTTTAAGATTAAGATCAGATTTATTGGTCATGCATACACATGAAATGTGTCCTCTACCTTTAACCCATCCAGGTTGGCACCTGTTGACACACACATGCACATGCACAGGGTCACACACTCAGAGACAGATGCCAACCTGGAGCGGTGGGCAGCCATTCACAGCGCCTGGGGAGCATGGGGGGTACGGTGCCTTGCTCAAGGGCACCTCGGCCGAGACAAAGAGGTGGACTGACACCCCTCCAGCTGTCAGTTCCACCAATCTTTTTGATATTTGATATATTTGATATATTTGATACTTTATGCACACGAGGTTAACAGGGAACAGGTGCAATCATTCATACCACAATCAGACTGGAGCACGAGAGGAAGGGCACGTGACCTGAAACGAGAGGGAGAGTTAATCTTTCAAAATAAAACAGGAAGTGACGAGACAAAAAACCCACATGACCTCACCGCAGTGACAACATGATTCTTATGTCTGATTTCTGACATTTTGAGACACAAAGTGGGCATAAATACACATTCATTTACACACACATGTATGTGTTTGGCTTGTTATCTGCTTCTAATTTATTTATGTGTGTGCGTGCGTGTCAGTTTCACATGGTGGAGACCAGTATAACAACCAGAAAAACAACCCTTTCTATTGTTTCCAGGCTTAACTCTACAGATTATGCAGATTTTAGGGAGAAGCTCCGAGCTCCCATCAGAGTTTCTCCCAATGTTGTCATCCATCAAACAGTCAGTGAGCTCTTCCTGGAAACATTCCGAGCCCAGGTGGAGTTCAATCAGCCGTACACACTCCCAAGTGGACAGGTACGCCGTCATGTCTGCAGCTATAAGCGTTGTGGCCTTATTCCCTTCAACCAAAGTTTAAAGTAAGTCAGAAGCATGTGTTTGCTCCGTCCGTCCGCAGGAGGTGGAGCCCTGCATCGGCTGCATGCAAGTTCCAGCAGGCACCAAGCTGGTCAGACTCTGCCAGGCTGCAGGTAAGAGTGTGTGTGTGTGTGTGTGTGTGTGTGTGGGGTCAAAGAACAAGTGTCAGATTCATAAAACGAATACATTTTAATGTGAAGGTCTTTAAAGACTAAAGTCTTTGGAGGTTAGAGCACAGTTGCTTTCAGGTTAACTTTTAGGACATGATCTGGTACTTCTTGGAGTCGCTGGAGTTTGGTCCCATTTGATAGACTATTATATTTTGAGTGCCCCCCCCCTGAATCCTGCAGCAGATTTTTACCAGAGTTCCAACAATCCTCAGCTGTGGGGATCTCTCTGCTGTATCTTCAACATATTTTAACAATTATTACTGACTGCATATTAGTTTAGTTTCAGTTAGCGCTAGTTTGGGAAGTATGGAAATGTATTCCCCTGTTCATAACAAGTTAACCCTTAGGTTGTTAACATGTTGCATGTTTGCTGCCTTTAAGGGACAGAGTGATGGAAATCTGCAGGTCTGGTAAGAAAGAATGCTGTAAACGTGTGTTGGATTGTTGTTAAGATGTTTGTGTCATCAGCGTTTAGTTCTGAGGAAGCAGGAAAGTATCATTTCCTACAACTTCATAAAACGTCTGTCCATTGCAAATGATGTGGATGTGAATTATTCTCTCTTTTTGGCACTGGTCATTTTCTGTTGCGTTGCCATAACAACGTGCTCATGGAGCATGTGTGGTTTAAAGTAGTGGCCAAGCTGCCGTGCCAGGTTTACAGAAGCTTCTACAAAAGGACCAGAACCATGGCCAGGATAATCCCCTGCTAGTCCTGATCTAACTAACATAATGACCACTGGGGCATATGCAAAGATAATCATAATGTTTATTTCTTTGTGTTTTTTAACATTCTTATTCTATTTGAAGGGACACTGTGTAATATATTAAGTCATTTATTAGCTCAAATCAACATATTCATTCATAAATTAGTCCTCATTGTTGTAAAATTATCTCTGTCAAAAATCTCACTTATCCTCCTGAGTGAAGAATAAATTCTCTGTATCTACATAGAGCGGGCAAGCTCTATGGAGGCTGCCATGTCCTTCCGGTCTATGAAAAACGACAAAGTGCCGAGAGGGACATAAAGCACTTCGAATCGCGTTGTCCCCAACGCCAGCTGCAAGCGGAAGTGACGTCATTTTGACGTCACGTTTGCACGCATGTATAAACAGAGCCAGTCTACACCATTAGACATTCTCTGGTATAAACCAGCCTGAACGGCCTGCACTTTTGTTCGCAATGGAAGACCATACTTATGCCACGCCACAGGAGAAGGGATCCTCGTCGCCAAAAAAGCGAAATCTATCTATAGCTTCTTGAATCATGACACATACCGCCTGCCGTAGATCAACAAATTGCAACGCACATTTGAAAACGCGAGGCGCTAGAGAGCAAATTCATTCGACTTTGCAAAATTAAATTGCGCCACTAGATGGGGGAAGAAATTACACAGTGTCCCTTTAGGTCTCTGGAAAAAGAAAAAAACAAAACATTTTTCTTTCACTTTGTCTCACTCCTCCGTCCAACCAGGAGTCTGTTATGGTCAAGGTCAAGAATTTCCCCTCGGGGATCAATAAAGTCATTCTGATTCTGATCTTAGCTAGCTCTTGGACTCTTGTGTTGTGTTGTATCTAGTGTTTTTAACGTGCCAAAATCCACAGTCCGCTGTTTGATCCACAAGGTTGTACAGAATACATTCAAGCTTTCCAGCAGCCCTGTGTTTAAATCCACTGTGCACGCATGAGTTGGGAGCCGTATCAGAAATAACTGCCCCCCCAACAGCATCAAAGGGACTATCTGATATCACAAAGTAAAGACTGAACAAACCTTTCTTAGGGAAGGTCTTTAGACATCAGTGCTGGTTACCGAGCTTGGTTAAAGGGATAATCCGGAGTAAAATGCACTTTAGATCAATTTACGGGATGTTGGGAGTACATACATTGAGTTGACATCAAAATCATGTCATTCGGATGTGTTTTGAGAATTTCGATTTGACCGTTTTTAGCCAAAAGTCGTTAGCCTGGAAAGTGAATGGGGCAAATCATGTCACCGCTACAAAACGCTATTTTTATACCTCTTCTACAGCTCCAAACAACATAACACTTACGTGGTAGTGAGTAGAGGGTCCCTAAAGCCAAACCGAAGTGTCCCGAGGTCTTCATGTGGTCGGATATAGAGTCCAGAATGAATTTAATCAAGCCAGTACCTTTCCGGAAATGTGTCTGCTGCAGCTGCCGCTACAGACCGTGGTGAAGTTGGTTTGATATTGGATATTCGACAGATATTCACAATAAGGAAATAAGGTGTCTTTTTTTTTTTTCAAACCAATATCAAACCAACTTCACCACGGTCTTAAAAAACGGTTGAATCGAAATTCTCAAAACACATCCGAATGACATGATTTTGATGTCAACTCAACGTATGTACTCCCAACATCCCGTAAATTGATCTAAAGGGCATTTTACTCCGGATTATCCCTTTAAGAAAACCGCTTCTTCGTTGGGACTGTCAGAAAAAGCAGAGAATTTGCTGGAGGGAGGACTTAAAAAAAAAAAAAAAAAAAAAAAAAGCTGAATGATCCAAAAAATTGCCGAACAATTCCAAATTTGAATGATGTTTTCACTTGAAATGCACATCCCTGGAAGCGGGACACCCCAGTCCTTGTAGTGAACATGTAAAATGAGGGTTTCAGGAATTCAGTGGAAGTCTACGTAATGTTCCCGACTATGTGTGCACATGTGAGTGTGTCCTCATTAATATGATGCCTGCCTGTGCAAATGATTTGTGTTTCAGGAGCCGATGAGTCGGAGTGTCAGCAGTGCTTTTGCAGACCCATGTGGTGTCTGACGTGTCTGGGTCGATGGTTTGCCAGTCGCCAAGACCAGCAGAGACCGGAGACCTGGTTATCCAGCAGAGTCCCCTGCCCCACCTGTAGAGCCAGATTCTGCATCTTAGACATCTGTGTGGTCCGGTGACAGGACGCGGAGCCGGATCCACGACCACCTTTTCCTCTCCCAGTAACGTGGACATTCACCAATAAAGCCACTGCAAGGGGAATGGACAGGTCACTCCACAGAGTCTTGTTATGGATGTGCTTTTTGTCTTCTTACAGTACGGAGGAAAAGTAGAAACTTTTTTTGGAGTTTGGGCTGTCATGATATCACATTTTCCCAGTACAATAAAACTCACTAACAATACTTCTACATCTACAAAAATATTGGAACACAAAGAAGGGCATCATGCTCTCACTCCAATTGGTTTGTTTATTGTGTGTTTTGTCTCTTTTGGGTAAACGAATCAAGGAAAGTCGGTGCAGAGAGGGGAAGCAATCTGTAACTCTGCAAAAGGGTACAAAAAGAACAATTCCATTGCACTAATAAGAGAAAAGTAAAACCAGATCAGCTGATCCAACAAACAAAACATCTGTAATGCCTACAGTCATTAATATCAGTGAGTCATAACAGCCCTATTTTTATACCCCTCACATTTGAAAGGTTTTGACATCATTGTTGAACAATGTTTTTAAATCTGGTCATTTTTGTCTAAGATTGAATAAATTGGGCAAATCATTTTCATTATGTCCTTTCTGATTCCTGAACATTTCCCCTCACACATTGCCAGGAATTTCCAGCCAGTAAGCGTTTTTTCTCTCGTGCACACTCAGGACGGGGGATTGGATCGAAGAGAAGTCTTGGTGCAATCTGTTGGTTTCCTTCGCTAGGCTAGTTTTTTTTCATTTTTTTTTGTGCGATTGGACCTGTTTGAAATTGAATTAATTTGATTGGATTGGATTACGATTGTATTCCAATGAATTGGACTGTACTTGGACTTTCTCTTTGAAGTGCCTTGAGATGACATTCATGTGAATGTGAATTTTTCTGTCAATTCCAACATGTTGGGAAAAGCAGCGCATTGTGCGTGCACGTATCCTGCTGCCATTTGTTCTTGCAACATGAGACTGAACAAACAGCCCACCATTATGACCAACGTATTCAAGTAGTGCCCAAACACGTCAGCATCTCTGGAGCCCGAGGGTCGACAACCCCAAATACTTTGACATCTAAAATGAAGATACTGTTTTTTTACCTTTACGCTTTGTATAAACAATAAACTATAGTGTGTTACTTACCAAATCCATGAAGTTCTACAGAGAAAATTTTATTCTATTTATGTAATAAACACATTTTGAACTCTTAAAGTAATTAAAAAAAAAAAAACATGCTGAGTTGAAGGTCTCTTTCTCACCACAGATTAAGCATAATGGTGAGCCAGTCTCAAATGAATCTGCCCAGGCATCATTAAATGTTCTATTTTTCTTTTCTTACATTTGTCCATACTTGGCCTACCTGGGGTTGAAAGCCTCGATAAATGCACAGCGACGGTGTGACGCATATTTTTGAGGGACGAAAATATTTTATTTTATTATTTTTTTTAACCCCTTGTGCTGTCCAGCATTATGGCAGCAGAATTGTAATCTGAATATCGTTTATGCCAAACACATTTGCTCTGCGTAGGGAAGCTTTATGAATGTAAAGCTCCCCTTGATGCCCATCAAACCCATAAAATATCAATTTTAATGTTTAAAGATCACAATAATCTTCCAATTTCGAACTCCAGTAAAAAATCGAAGTAACACAAATAAAATCCACTTGAATTGGCGGATCTTGGTCGTTGCTCTCTATCAGCCAATCTTTTGTTCCACCTGTTTTTAGTTTCTTGCTTGTTTGAAAGTTAGTTTTTGGATTCCCTAACTCATCAGTGCCTTTGGGTTTGTTGAAATAGGTTTTAGTTTGCATCCCGCTAGCCTCGAGCTTGTTTAGTTCACCCTTACACTGCTTCATGAGAATAAAACTACAGTTTATAGTTTGGGCTGATTAAGATGGTCTTAAGCTATGACAGCTGATGCATCTGAAAAAGGAAGGTTGAGGTGTGAATAAAGTTTAAAGGCACCGTCTGTCTTAGAAGGTGGTCGCTGACTTGAATTGGTTAGACTGAGACATAATCAAATGATTTCAGAGCAGATACACTGATGTTGAAATCTGATTTGAAAATGCTTAAACACATACTTATAGTTATGTGATCTGTTTGTTCGTTTCTATAACAACAGTATACAATCATTTTAATAATAAGTTTTGGCGTTGTTTCCACTCAGAGACATGAATGGAAAGCACATATTTAATAACTCAGAAGAAATGGAGTGAGATTCCAGCCTTGTTTGGAGCTGTTTTCCACATAGGTCAACATGTGCATGACTGTGTTCTGGAGCTCAGAGAGCGCTTTTCCTCCTGAGGACACCAAAGGAAAGCATAGGGAAACAAAGTTCTTATGAATCTGCAAATGGTCCTAAAATAATCTCAGTGATATTCATAACTGACAGTTCAGTGCAAGCATTTATGGCTCAGGTCAAAAGTTAAAGGTAAAATCTTCTCATTTGTTTCCATAGCTGAAGTGTGCAGGGGAACAGCAGACACAGCAGAGGATTCCAGCACAGCGCTGATGGGGAGTCAGCAGACCTTGGTCCCAGCCACTGTGCCAGTATTCATCAGCTTCTGGGTAATTGTAGCTTTAAAGGAGACACATCCTCTCCTTGTTTTTCACCAGCTGACACAATGTCTTCAGGTCTCAATGAAGTGTCTGTGACATGTTTTGGTCAAAATAACAGGCAGTACAGCAGTCCCTATTCAAGGGAATTATTTGAACCCCCAGGCAGAGCCGGCCCAAGGCATATGCCAACTATGCGGTCGCTTAGGGCCCCCACACCACCAGGGGGCCTCGAGAGCAATTTTGAATTTAATTTTGATTACAACTTTATTTTTCTGTAAGATAATGTGAATGTCATTTGATTCTATTTTGTATTTGTATTTTGAACATTTTGCACACCATCGCACATCTGAAAGAAATTAAACTATTTAACGTGTTTACTATAAATGCAGTCTCCAGCCTGCTGATGTTACTTTCAAATAGTTAAATTAATGAGCCATACTTATACATCACTCTTTATGTAGAAGTTAATTAAACCATATTTATGAGCGTGCTGACACCTGTATAATGTAAGATGATTACAAATAATGCTAATGATTGTGGGTCCGTTACACACATAACAGTGTAGCCCAGTGTTTCCCAACCCTGGTCCTCAAGGCACACTGCCCTGCATGTTTTCCATGTTTCCCTGCTCCAGCACACCTGATTCAAATGAATGGGTCGTCCTCAGCCTTCTGGAGAGCTTTAAGACCTGACCCAATTATTTCAATCAGGTGTGCTGGAGCAGGGAAACATGGAAAACATGCAGGGCAGTGTGCCTTGAGGACCAGGGTTGGGAAACACTGGTGTAGCCTATGGAATAATGAGGCATCTGGAGCTGAAGTGATGGTAGGGGGGCCCCAAATGAAATTCTGCTTAAGGCCCCATAAAGGCTTGGGCCGGCCCTGCCCCCTGGACTCCACTCTGTCCCACTCCTCCTCTTTTCAGATCTGTAGTACTAAATAACTCGTTACAGTCAGAAAGCATACAGTAAATAACCAGAGAGCTCAGACCACACACCAAACTAACAGGAAAATATCTGACTGGCAGTTTTATTCTCAAATCCTTTCATTTCCCTCATCTGCAGTTGGACCATGGACACCTGGCAGCTGTTGATCCCTCTTGCTGGTTGGTTAATAACCTCCCTGAGAACCCGTCACATATCGGCTCCATAAGCTGTCGTTCCGTTCCTGTGTTCTGTTTCACTTTATAGCGACTAACGTTAAAAACTGTTGATCATATGGACAATATTTCACCAATGCTAGTTTTTTTATAAAGGCTGATACTGCTGTACTGATGGTGCATTCAATAACACCTGGGAAATCAGAATTTTTATAACTTCCGACTGGTAAAAAATGAAAGAACACCGAAAAGAAGTCAGATTTCCTTCTTAGAATATAAAAACTTTTTTTTATTTACTTGTAGAGTATTAATACCTCATTTATTTAATCTGTTAAATTAACTATTCAAAAATTATGAAGTTAATATCAGAGCAAAACAATTTCAGCTTCCCACTTCTGAGGTACAGTGAATGCAGCATCATCTGAAGTTAAAGTTTGGTGGAGATACAGATGGAGGAGGCTGGGTGACCTTGTAGAGAGTAGTGTTTATTACCCTCTTACAAATACTTTATACATAATTTTTAATTTTTTTACATTTATTACTTTATTCTATTTTTATTCTATTTTTTGTTCTTATGGCACCAAACAGACCAGGTCAAATTCCTCGTGATGTAAAAATTACTTGGCAATAAAACCTTTTCTGATTTCTGATTCTGAGAGAGAGGAACTAAAGTCTTGCCTTCTTTTAGATGAGAAAATGTTGTATACTCAGTTATATTGTGTACTTAGATATAATTGCATTCCTTTTTCAATGGAGCTTATGAAGGGTTTCAGTCCAATGTTTGGGATATTTCTTTCTATGAACCAAAGCTGTCCTTCCAACGCTTTTATGCTTACAGCACTAAAATCAAATAAGAGCAGCAACTCAACCACCAACTCACTATGGTCCGAAGTAACGAGCAGAACGCACACAAACTCAGCGCACTCTGAACAGAAGCCAGCAGGATAAGTGTTTTACAGCCCAACACGGTCTGCAGTGCTTGTGTAAAAATAGCTTTAAATGAGCACATAAACATCACAGTATAAGGAGTCATTTTCAAAAGCATTTTATTTGTAATGAGTCACCTGTCAAATAAACATACTATCAACAGGCTTAAGAGCTATAAAATAGGATTTGAACTGAATATCAGCAGTTTATTTTAATCTTCGTTAAACTAACACTTGTTCTGAAGATGTTTCATACTTGTGACAAGATAACCTCAAAAATGAGTTTCCAAAAAACTATAAACTTAAACATAAGACCCCTGTGGCGACATCAGATAATAGAGATTTAAAGCACAGTACTATATGGAGCTGTTTGCATACTTCAGGAAAGTTATTGCTGTACGCTTCAAAATACGGGTAGAAATTCTGAATTTTAAGTACATCATTTAAATATCTTGAGAAAAAAAATAAAACATACTGTTTATATAAGAAGTCAAAGAAAAATGTAAAGAACAAAGATCTGTAAACATCCGCACTTATATAGTGTGTTTCCTGTTCTAGTATTCAGCCATTCTTATTATATACATGCATAGAGTATGCAGCCATTTTTTCTCTATGGTCACAAGCACTGGGGGCAAAAGTGTCTGACACTCAGAAACTCTGAGAGCTGGAGGACGATCAGCCTGCCAGCTGAGCCATGGCCGCCCCAAAGCCAAATCTTTTGCTGGTTGTTTGGTGCTTCTGCAGCAGTGTATGAGATTGGCTGAAAGTAAAATCCTCCTTAGACCTTTGCTGCTCAGAAACTGTAAAGGATGAGTGTGTGCACCCGTCACATTCCTCAGAGCACACACACACGTTTTAACAGCCACGTCATCCTGATATGAGATCCAAACAAAAAGGAGACTGGATCATTCCAGTTCAAACAAAACCTTTTCACTCACATTCATTTTTCGGACTTTTTTTTGTTTCTCTTCGTTAAGTTTTCACAATGTGCTCTCATCTTTACGTCGTGTCATGGTTTGTGCAGATGAACAGCATTTAACGGCACACGTGATGCATCTGTGCATCAGCGTCTCCTGCTGGTCACCTCCACACAGAGCGTATGTGTCCATGCACTGCAGGTAGAACAGCAGCACCTGCTGTGATGTGTGAACAGATGCACGTTTCTCATCTGCACGCCATTTATTTTGACCTCTGCAGAGTCGGAATCGATCTCTCGTTACTTTTTTACTTCAGCAGATCTGTTCCTGATCACAGAGCTGAGACCACCAAATAAAAGTCATTTCTTTCTGCTGTGATGAGTATCTCAGTTTTATATTCAGTACAGCTCAGCTTCCTCTCCACTGTTGCTTTCATCATCATGTCCCGATGTGCAAATGGCTAATTAGGCGAGTCCATCAGGTGGGGATCAGGTTTGTGCACGTGCACATAGTTTCATGATGAATATAAAGGAGAACCATCTGCGCACACAGCTTTAGAAATCTGGAGAAGAGAAGGCACGTGCACATTCTGCCTGTGTGCACAGTTTTTGCCATGGAACTACACAGTTTTATGCTTCTGCTCCCAGGTCAGCCTGAGCTGCTTTAGATGGCACGTTTACTACAATCTGCAGCAGAGTTTGTTTTTTAATATCCAGCAGCCACTGTGATTGTTTTTTTTTCCTTTTAAGTCTTCTATTGTTGATGGTGTTGATCAAATGTAGACATTTTATTACAAGTCTTTGATTTCACAGAATGGGCTCATTTGCATTTACTAAAAAAAACCATCGTAAATTCTGTGCTTAAAGTTGAGGTGTGAGCAGTGATATATAAGGCTGAACCTGGCACTTTTAATCTTTTCTTTTCTCTAGACCTTTTCTGAACATTTACAATGAAATCTCATTTAGTGAAATTATGAATAGGTTAATAGTTACTCAATTCACCCTGTATGTGAATGTGACCTCATCAAGACAAAATGAATAGATCATACTCTTCATTCTTCCATCAGTCCACTTCCTCATCTTAGCTGTGCTCCGCATCTGGTTATACAGCCCTCCTGGCACCTTCCTGGTACTTTACTCCTGAAACACAAAGAGGATACGGTGAACATTTTTACATTTAACTGCAGCTCAGTTTGATCTTCAGTGAGATACCTCGTGGTTTGAATGTCTTAAGAAGACAATTAGAAGAAAAACTATTCTTCACATCCCAAACATTCTAATATCTGAGGATTGTACATCCCAATTCAATTCAGTTTTATTTATAACGCGCCAAATCACAGCAAATGTCATCTCACGGCACTTAAAGCTGCCGTCGGCAGGTTTTCAAAATTACGAGTCTAAGGTCGGAAAATTCGAACTGATACAACTTTCAGGTCCCTCCCCCAACCTCTACCAAGCTCCGAATCGCCCCCCAAACCCCTCCCCCTCTGTGGACGAGGTTGTGCACGTGAGTTCACACCAGTGTGAGCGCACACAAGCTGGGGCAGACTCACGCTCAGCAGCGTGTGCACAAGCTGTGATTGACAGGTAGGATTCCTCCACCCTAACTTGATTGGTTAAAAACAGCCGGGAGCGCTCGGTTTTTGCAAGCACGATTACAGGCTTCAGAGGGAGCTACAGAATTCGTTATTTTTCCTAAACAGCCTATTTAATATTCTACTTCCAGAATCCCATGACAGTTCAAGCTAATATGACTTAAAAAAAGTTGCCGACCGCAGCTTTAACCCCGTAACGTTTTTACATCCCGCCGGCGGGACGTTGCATACTTCAGAACGAATCTGGGGTTTTCCTCAGCCCCCCTGTATATGTACCTAAATGTGTTATATACCGTTGGGAAGATAAGGGTGTTACGATTCCAATGATGTATTCCAATCCAGGATACAATCAGAACTGTGGACACAGTCAACACGTCAAACCAGTCGTAAATACAAAAGTGTCAAAGCCTCACAGTATTCTAAGAAAAGATACAACTCCAACAAATACAGCTTGTTACGTTGGCAAGGGTCCAGTAAATGTGCTCCAGTTGGGTATTTTCTGCCTTTTGAAATGTAATAATTTGTGTGCTGGACATATTTTGATACGATTTTTCTTTTTTGTTTTTCCAACTGTCCTTTTAGGTGGTGGGGGCGGGGGGGTGTGACCTATCAGATGGCCTGATAAGATACCTCAAGGTCTTGCACGAAACGCAGAAGTAGACTTTCTTCTACCTCTTCATGGACGTTGCTTTTGTGAATCCATCTTGCACAAAGAACATGGTGGAAGCAGAGGTGAGGTTCCTTTGCACCAGAAGGCATTCAGGGAGACCTTAGCCTTGGCGTTGGCAGAGGCGGGGTCTACCACCTCAGCTGAGCCTGTGCACACATCAGGACGCAGCACATCTGGATGCCTAAAGTGCAGACGCTGCCAGACCAAGACTCCTGGGAACTGTGCCACATGTGATGTGCCCCGATGCTTTGTGGCAGGCAGAGACCACTGTTGCCAACAGCAAATAATGTTAATACAAATTTTGAATAGTGTTCAGTGTGGTTTGCTATGTCATTATTTATGTATATAAACTAATTGCATTTAGAACTAGAGCTTAGAACTATTTGTTTGGACATTTATTGCATGCACAAAGCTCTGGTTGTAGACAAAATGTGTCTACAGTTTTGGCACAGCTTTGGCACAGTTTTGGAACAGCTTTGGCACAGTTTTGGCACAATTTTGGCACAGTTTTGGCACAGTTTTGGCACAGCTTTGGCACAGTTTTGGAACAGCTTTGGCACAGTTTTGGCACAGCTTTGGCACAGTTTTGGCACAGTTTTGGCACAGTTTTGGCACAGCTTTGGCACAGTTTTGGCACAGCTTTGGCACAGTTTTGGCACAGTTTTGGCACAGTTTTGGCACAGCTTTGGGACAGCTTTGGCACAGCTTTGGCACAGCTTTGGCACAGCTTTGGCACAGCTTTGGCACAGTTTTGGCACAGTTTTGGCACAGCTTTGGCACAGTTTTGGCACAGTTTTGGCACAGCTTTGGAACAGCTTTGGCACAGCTTTGGCACAGTTTTGGCACAGCTTTGGCACAGCTTTGGCACAGCTTTGGCACAGCTTTGGCACAGCTTTGGCACAGTTTTGGCACAGCTTTGGCACAGTTTTGGCACAGTTTTGGCACAGCTTTGGCACAGTTTTGGCACAGTTTTGGAACAGCTTTGGCACAGTTTTGGCACAGCTTTGGCACAGTTTTGGAACAGCTTTGGCACAGTTTTGGAACAGTTTTGGCACAGCTTTGGCACAGTTTTGGAACAGCTTTGGCACAGTTTTGGAACAGCTTTGGCACAGCTTTGGGACAGCTTTGGCACAGCTTTGGCACAGTTTTGGCACAGCTTTGGCACAGTTTTGGCACAGCTTTGGCACAGTTTTGGCACAGCTTTGGCACAGTTTTGGCACAGTTTTGGAACAGCTTTGGAACAGCTTTGGCACAGCTTTGGCACAGTTTTGGCACAGCTTTGGCACAGTTTTGGCACAGCTTTGGCACAGTTTTGGCACAGTTTTGGCACAGTTTTGGAACAGCTTTGGAACAGCTTTGGCACAGTTTTGGCACAGCTTTGGCACAGTTTTGGCAGCTTTGGCACAGCTTTGGCACAGTTTTGGCACAGCTTTGGCACAGCTTTGGAACAGCTTTGGCACAGCTTTGGCACAGCTTTGGCACAGCTTTGGCACAGCTTTGGCACAGCTTTGGCACAGCTTTGGCACAGTTTTGGCACAGCTTTGGCACAGCTTTGGCACAGCTTTGGCACAGTTTTGGCACAGTTTTGGCACAGTTTTGGCACAGCTTTGGCACAGCTTTGGCACAGCTTTGGCACAGCTTTGGCACAGTTTTGGCACAGCTTTGGCACACCTGGTCCTATCCTTAGAAAAACCTGTACAAAATACTCAGTTTCTGTTGTATTATAGTCAAATTTGAAGTGGGACAAGGTAAGACTTCAGGCTGTAGTCCCATTGTGTTTTTCAGTCTGCAGCCCTATGCTAAAGTCACTTTTAAGACATATTTGGGAAGAAAAAATTAGGCAGAAATAACAATCCATCTCTGTCCCTGTATTCAAGCTCATATTACTCTGTGACAGTAGCACTTACAGAGATTCTGACTGTTGTAGGTGAAAATTCAGCGTGTTCTCTTTCAACCAGCCCTCTACTCCAAGTGGTTCAAGAACAGCTTTCAATTTACTTTGGGTACGCTTTTTTTTTTTTAGGAGTTGCAGGCTCAACTGTTAAAATTGCCCGACTGTTAAAGCTGCAGTCTGCAGGATTTGTTGTTGTCATACGTAAAGTCCTAATTGTTGGCATTTTAAGAGTTTACATGATCTATCAGAACGCTTGAAGTTGAAAACGGTGACCTCCGTAGTCGCAAAATGCAAGAAATGCTTATTTTTTAACCGAAAAATAAAAAGTTATTCAACTTCCTGTCCCGCCCCATCAAAACACATGAGAACTTGTGCACGTCTAAGTGCACGCCAGATGCGCGTACACGACTCCTCATTCATCAACTCACCTGTCATTTGCGATCATGGAAGACACAGTAAGTAGACTAGCCCGTAATGAAGTTCAATAGTCCAGATAAATAAGCGTGGGGACGAGCCTACCTTGTATCGCACGTGCACAATCGGTGATTGACAGGCAGCAGAGCCCAGCTCGTAACCTGATTGGTTACCTTTTACCAGTCCGGCCTGCAATTTTGTAAACAAACCTGCTGGCTTTGGAGGGACCTAGCGGGACATATAGGGGACCTAGAGAACTATTTTTTTTTTTTGTATTGGGGTATTTAATGTACTACTTTCAGAATCCCCGGACAGTTCCAGGCATTATGCTTGAAAAAGAGTTGCAGACTGCAGCTTTAAAATGAATCAAAATCCAAATTAGTCCAATTCAAACAACTTATCTCAACCACCCACAGAAGTCCGACTACACTGATGCTGCTGTTGGAACTTGAAATTTTTCAATGGACGATACAAGTGAATTCACTTCAGTAATATTTTATATATCCCTGAAGGAAAATTATATGAATTATTGTTATAGATTACAAACTAGAATGAAAATCAGATGACAAACTCGTGCTCTTGATCTTTGAATGACTTGAGAGGAGAATACCATCTGATAATATTTAAGCTGGAGTCGTCCGTAAACTTGGAAAATGTATCTGTCGACCCTGTGAAGGACCTTGTTTTCTCTCAGTGACGAGACATTTTGCTTGGAGCGATGCACAACATCATCTAAACACTAGGTGGAGCTCAACATTTCAGGCAGCAGCTTCTGACTCTGAAACAGAATGTTAAAGCTCTCAGAGAGCCATTACAACAGCCGTGTTCTGCTTATGATCATATGTCATACACAGTTTTTTAAATGTCAAACTCTATAGACTTATGACACAAAATCAAATCCTTTCAAACAACTTGTTGCTTCAGTGAGATTTCAGTCTCATGCGGTTGGTGTGATGGCTGGATGATCAGAACTCCACAGCCAGTCAGAGCAGGAGCTGACGTCGTCAACCTGTCCCCCAGAACAAGTCCCGCAGTAACGGACTTTTTTTGGTCTCTTGGGAGCAGCAGGAACAGGGGCACACCATCATTCTTTTTGGATGGAAATCCCATCATCACTTTCTCCATTGTTTCTGGTCTGAGTCAAAGGAGATATTTGGTGCTGAAGCTGTTGAATCCATCACTATGAATACCAGCTGGCCCACCATGGGGTGAAGCAAAGATGACCACACTGAGTGCCTCTGCAGCAGGGAAACTACAGATGCTCAATAAATGTTCTACAAAAAGTGCTTTAGATCCTATCATGTTGCTACATAAATGCTATGTCATATAAATATAAGAAGACATAGTATAAAATATTACTTTATTATCAGGGTTGGTAATTATGAGAAGAAAAGAATACATTGCACGAGTGTTCAGCCCCCTTTCCTTATTTTTCTCTCATTTTTGTTTTGTTGTATTATAACCTGTAATTTAAATGTTTATGTTTATATATTTGGCAGATCCTTTTACCCAAAGCGACTTTCAAATGAAGATAAAACAATGCAGCTAACATCAAAGCAAACATTAAGCTGCATGGAAGGAAGGTGGCAGGGGTGACAGTGTAGAAATGGAGTGCAGGCACAGAGGGAAGTACAGAAAGAGTAAAGCTTCACATTCATTCACAGCTTGGATCCTATGAGCAGAACTCGTCCTTTCAGGCAGGTAGATGATTCAGAGGTGATAATGACTCTAACAACATGCACATTGGTCAGTGACATGTGACTGTAACTCTGCTTATAAGCTGATACTCCCAAGCATCTAGTTCAGAACTGAAGAAGCCTTTCAGATGAGAGGTGAAACGTCTTCGAGATCCAAGAGGTAGTCTAAGTTTCCCTTATTCAAGCTCTTATTATTAAATGGCTGTTCAAATTCTAAAAAAAATAAACTAAATGTAGTCTTGTGGAGCCAGCTGCCAGTAAATGTCCGGGAAGCAGACACCCTTTCCACTATTAAGACCAGGCTTAAAACTTTCCTTTTTGATAAAGCTTATAGTTAGGGATGGCTCAGGTGATCCTGAAACATCCCATAGTTAAGCTGCTATAGGCCCAGACTGCTGGGGGGCCTCATCTGTCACACCTTTCCTCACTTTACTCTCTTTTTCCCCCGTTTAATTTCTCAAATGATATTATGTACATGTGACATTATTGTGGTCATTAACTCATGTTTCCCTGTTCCAACAGATATCCTTTGAATGGTGTTACAGTGTTTGTTGTCCCCTCTTTTCTGTCTTCTCAAACCCCAGCTGGTGGAGGCGGATGGCCACCCTTCCTGAGTCTGGTTCTGCCAGAGGTTTCTTCCTGTTCAAAGGGAGTCGTTTCTCTCCACAGTCGCCTCAGGCACGCTCAGGACGGGAGATTGGACTGAAGACAAGTTTCTGTGCAATCTGTTGGTTTCCTTAGCTAGGAAATTATTTTTGAATTGGCTCTATATGAATGAATTGGACTAATTTTGAATTGAATTAATTGGATTGGATTATAATTACAATGAACTGAACTCCAATTGGCTTGAATTGGACTGTATTATTGAAGTACCTTGAGATGACATTTGTTGTAATTTGGGGCTACATAAATAAAACTGAATTGAACTGAATTGAATAGTGCATGCACCCTTTTTTTGTTGAACCACTACATTTGACCTGGTGCTGCTGATGCAGTCATTAGTTAAATTAAGTCCACAAGTGTGCAATCTATTTGTCATGTGGTGGAGAAGGAACTTTACTGGTTCTGTTGTGCATTATGGAGGAGGTGAAGTAGAATGTCTATGATTGAGACCTCCTCCTCACTGACTTCATCACATCCAACCAATCATTTTACCAGCTTGTTGCTTGCGGGAGCTGCTGTCTCTGGCAGATATGCTGCTCCCTGAGCAGAGCACAGTAGCTGAAAAGCTCCACAGCAGGGCTGTGAGTGTTTGTCCATAGAAACACATTATACTCTAAACTCCACAAAGCTGCACTTTATGGGAAAGCGGACCGAAAAAAAAAGAAACATTGCATGAGCAAGAGAGAATGGTTGAAGCTAGGAACACACCAAAAGACATCTCACTGTTTAGTGATGAGGAATCAAGTCTTTCAATGTCATGTGTCCTGGCTTATTAACAGTGCCAGCAGTTTATATGGGAGATAAAGGCGGGGGGATTAAATTGAAGGAGAACACACTCCACACTGCCAGGTGATCACAAGAATTATCAGGCCTCACAAAGATATTCCTATGATTTTATCCCTCTCTTTGTCTTTCTAACCAAAGAATGTGGATTATTCAGACAGGATTATTCATCCGGCATATAATACAACATCATATACAAGCCACACAGACAGAAAGAGGCTGTTAGTTCTGCTCCCAAACCTCCACAGAGCCAGCGCGTCTGCAGTGTTAAGGTAGAACATATGGTAAAGTAAAACAACAGCGCATTAAACATTTAGTCCCAACATGGTGGACAGGATGTTCATATAAAAGCATTCCCTGGCTCAGCTCTATCTGTCATAAAATGTGTAAAACTTCCCCAGTCAGAATGAGTCCTGAGCATACTCCTGATGAGAGGGCCACATTAGGGCCACTATGAAGCTAAAAAGTATTTTTCTTCCTGCTAACTCTGCACACGGCTCTGAGAGAATAACACACACACACACACACACACACACACACGCACACACACGCACACTCCCTGACTTTCCACCAGCTGCTGCTGTCTGACAGGCTGAGGATGACTGTGTGTTTTTCCCCTCCTTGTGTCAAAGTATGTTGGAGCAGATGGTCTGGAGTGGCAGAGTGGGAGAATGTGTTGGAGAGACTATTGAGGAATGTGCCAAGTGCAATTTGTGTGTGTGTGTGTGTGTGCGTGTGTGTGTGTGTGTGTGTGTGTGTGTGTGTGTGTGTGGTTTCAGTTCGCGTGCCTTCTCACTGCCCTCTGCCCTTCGTGGCGCCAGCTCCACTTCCCCTCCACTCTAAACATCTGGTGTCTAGGACTTCCAGAACACACACACACACACACACACACACCAGCAAGCACACAGAGAGGAACAGCCAGCAGGGAGAAAGCCCTCAGCTAGTTTACATCTAAAAGAGCAACAGGACTGCATGAGGGAGCTGTACACAGAGTGTGAAAATATTTCTACTCAAACCAACTTAGTTTGAGACATCACTGTTGAACTGCACTGATGTTATTGTGTTTTTAGGGTCCTTTGGGTAATGCCTCAGTATGTTCTTCTCAAAAATATTAATCAGAGTATACCATTGTAGTAAACTAATTATTAAAGTGACGCTTGTTTGATCCTCCACACAAACTCACACAATGCTCCTACATGGAGGATCTGTGTCTTTAAACAAAAGGTTCATTTGTAAGATCCCATTTAACTAGAACACAGTATCCTTAAAAACAACCATCATTTGTGAATAACACACTGGTTATGGACTCTCTTTGTTTTTCTGTTACAATGTTTGAATACCGATATTGTCCGTCGATGTGCTGTTGTTCCAGAACTTACTAAAACTGCATTAAAGCTGTGTGTCAACATGGAGCTACAATACTTTGCAAACATTTAAGCCACCCCCTCATACATATTTACAGGAAAACAGAAAATGGGTGCAGTGATTTATTGAAACATGTATAAATGTAAATACAGTAAAGGCAGAAACAGAGTTGGTATTATTCTAAGGAGCCTTAAAGTGAATATCTGCTCTGAGCTCCTTTTTCCTCCAGCACAGCCTGAACCCTCTCAGACGAGCTTTCTGTCCTTTCTTTAAGGAGTCTTCAGGAATAGTTCTCCAGGCTTCTTGAACGCCATCCCATCCCAAAGCTCTTCTTTGGATGTTGGCTGCCTTTTGTTCCGTTCTCTGCCAACATGATCCCACACTGCTTCAGTAATGTTGAGCTCCGGGCTCTGGGGAGGATTCATCCCTCCATCAGACCTGCTGCCACTGATTTTCAGCCCACTTCTTGTGTCCTTTGGCACAGCTCAGCCTTTTCTCCCTGTTTCCCTTCCTTAAGAACGGCTTCTTGACCGCCACCCTTCCATGGAGCCCATTTCTGATGAGGCTTGGGCCAACAGCAGATGGATCAGCTGAAGGTCCAGATGCATCTCTCAGCTCCTGTGTCAGGTCTTTGCTGGATTTTTTCCTCTTTCTTAAGGACATCACTTTCAGATCCTGTTCATCTGCTGTAGACAGTTCTTTAGGCCTGACACTTCTTCTTTTGTTCTCCACTTGTCAAGACTCCTCAAATGTTTTAAGGACACACTGCACACCATGCTGAGATATAAAAAGTTTTCAGCTCTTTGGGAATCACCTCGTTGCTGCAGAAATACTATTTTCTGTCTGTCAAACTGTGTTATCTTTGGCATTTTCATAGGTGCAACTAAATAAATGGGAATAAAGATGTCCCCTCTATAGAATTGCCACCTTTACATGGTGGAGGGGATTGAGTACCCCCCATGATCCCGAGAGCTGTGTTCTTGGACGCATTAGCCCCAGGTAAGGTGTCTTGGCTGGGCTCAGCCTGAAGAAGCAACAGGTTGCCACCTTTACATGGGCTCACCAATTTAACGTTTGAAGCATTGTTACCGGGGCTGTTTCCCGGTGTCCCAAACCGTCTCTTGGGACACGGAACATTACTTTGCTGGGAGGGAAAGAGCCTAAGCCAGTGTGTGAGGTGGAGGTGGTACCCACTAGATATAGTTTGACTCACCTACACGCACAGAATTGGCTCTGGAACCAATCTTCTGGGGAGGGGTTGGACTCATACTCCAGAGTTGCCCAGGGGGACAGGCGCTGGGCGTGTGTGGGGGTACTCACAAGCCCCCAGCTTAGCAGTTCAGTGTTGAGAGTTCTCCCTGGTAAGCAAGAGGGTCACCTCGCTCTGGCTGTAAAATGCAGAAAGGAGGGTTCTGATTGTTGTGTGTGTGTGTGTGTGCACACCAAACAACAGCTCAGATTACACGTTCTTCTTGGAGTCTCCAGGTAGCACCCCCTCTGGAACACCACCTGGGGATTTCATTTTTCTTCTGGGGCACTTCATTGACCATGTGGGCAAGGATAGAGTGACCTGGAAGGGTGTGATTAGTAGGAACAGTGTCCATGATCTGAACCTGTGCAGGGATTTTTTTTCTCTGCTAGTCATGGATTGTCTATGACAAACACCATGTTTGAGCACAGGGTGGTGTATAAGTGTACCCGGTCCCAGGCGACCTTAGGCCAAAGATCGATGATAGACTTTGTAGTCATATCGTCAGGGAAGAGCGCTCAACTGATAACCACCAACTGGTGTTGAGCTGAACCCGTTAGCAAGAAAGACTGCTGAAGAGACATGGTGAGACCAAATGGGTAGTAAGGATGAACTGGGAACATTAGGGGGAGACCCCCGTCTCTGAGATCTTCAACTCAAACTGCCAGGAGAGTTTTTCTTTTCTACCGGGGATGGTTGGGCAAATGTTATCCAAATGGATGATGTTCAGGACCTCCATAGCAGACGTGGCTTTCAGGAGCTGTGGACAGAAGGTCAACAGTGCCTGTCATGGGGGTAACTGGAAGATAAGCTGGTGGAGACCAGCAGAAAGGGAGACTGTCAAGCTAAAGAAGGACGCCTTTCAAACTTGGTTTTCCCAGGATTTACCTGAAGCAGCTGACAGGTATGGAGTGGCTAAAAAGGCTAAGGCATTGGTGGTTGCGGCAGCTAGAACTTGGGCATGGGAGGAATTCAGCGAGCCCATAACTTTTGGTTGATTTTTGGCTGGCCTCGGAGATGTTCTGGCAAACCATTTGATGAATCAGAAAGGGAAAACAGGCCCTGCCCTATATTGTGCTTGGCCTGGGTGGAGAACTACAGACCCAAACTGATGATATCATTGGAAGGGGTAGGCACCTTGAGGATTTCCCAGATCCAGCTAGCATGTCCTCTATTGAGGAAGCAGAGTCTAAGGAATTGGGGGAAGACTTGCCTATCACCTTGGAAGAAGTTGATATGGTAGTTAAAAATTTTCCGGCAATAAGGCGCCAAGGATGAATGAGATTTGCTCCAAGACGCTGAAGGTTTTGGACATTTTGTGGCTGATCAATGTCACATGAAGATGTGCAACTGGGGAGTGGCAGAGTGGGGTGGTGATTCACATTTGGTGCATTTCCACTAGCTCAGCACGGCTTGATACGGCTCGGCACGGCTCGGTTTGGTTGTGTTTCCATTACAACCGAGTTTCACTTCGTGCCTCCTCAACGTGGGCGGGGTCGTCGTAACACGGCTGCGCGACCAGAACAACAACAACAACATACGAGGAGGATAGCATGGAGGACATGGAGGCGCTCGTGTTGCTGCTCACCCTGTGGCTTTTTGTCGCACAGAAGGCAAGAGAAGAGAGCCAGAGAAGACTCCTGGCCGCCAGACAAAACAGTATTGAAAAGTGACAGACACTCATCGGCCAATCAGTGGAAGGCAGTCGGCTGACGTCACGTTTTAGTAACGTTTCGGCCCGCTTGGAACCAGGGCTGAGGTGATACGGAAAATCGTGCCGGTTGCAGGTACGGCGTGCTAGTGGAAACACGCAATAGAGCGCCGAGCCGAGCCGAAGCGAGCTGGTGGAAAAGCGCCAATTTTAAGAAAGGGGACTGCAGAGTGTGTTCTAACTATATGGGAATCATAATACCTAAAAACCAAACAACTCCTCCTGACTCTGATGATAGTTAGGTGAAGAGGCAGCTGGAGAGACTGAATCAGAACAAAGCTCCAGGTCCAGATGGTGTCAGCCCCGGGGTCCTGAAGACCTGTGCAGAACAGCTACATGGAACTCTACAGCACCTCTTCAACCTTAGCCTGGTCTAGTCTGGAGAAAGTTCCAGTGCTGTGGAAGAAACCCTGCCTCTTTCCAGTACCTAAAGAATCTCATCCATCTGCCCTCAGAGGTGGGGTACATTAGGTGAGCAAGTCAACCCCAACCCTAATGCTGGAATGTCATAAATAGGCCTGTGACGATGCATTAGCCTGAGAGTAGCAACTAGCTAACTTATTGTTCTGTGATACGTTTTCTGTGTGTGTGTGTGTGTGTGTGTGTGTGTGTGTGTGTGTGTGAGCCTGTCTAACAATGATATCAACTGGGAACAATTCACATTGAGAAGGTCCTCATCTACCTGCGTCTGTCTTGCAAGCAGTTTGTAGTTCTGCATGAATGCATGACAATAAATCTTAATCTTAATCTTCTCTCCTTCAGTTCACAGTTTAACTATCGATTCATTTTCCAAAGAAACAGCACTCAGCCCCTCTGTGAGTTAATAATGATGGTACGATGTGAAATCAGCTGACAAAGATCTCCTTCTGACATGAAACTGTTGTTCAGTTTCAAAAATATGAAAGAAGGAGCACTGTGTGTTTCAAGTCCAGCTGTCGCTGTGGCCCAGCATTTGTGAGGATAAATAAATCATAAACTTTGAACATGAGACAACATAAAGCACAAACTGCACTGAGGACCTGCGGCAGGTCTGTCAGAAGCATGTTGAAAGGCAGGAATCAACCAATCAGTCTGCAGGAGAAACTGACATGATTTTAAAATTCATTCAGTCTAAACACAGTGTAAAGGAAGTGATGCCATTCACTAACTTTCATTCTAATTATCCATATAAAGGGAGTTAAACTGACTCTCTGAGAGGACACAGTATATGTGCAGCACAGTGGAAGTGGCAGCCAAACAACATGCAGTTTCACACATTCATATTTATTCCATCTTAACATCAATACTGAGAAATGTTTTGGTGGTGAACAGATAGTTTAACTGTTGGCTGGGGTTAATAAATTGGCTGGGGTTAATAAATTTTTGTTGTTACCTACTTCTACTTTTCCCTTTAAAATAAAACAATGGTTTGTTTTTTTCTGTAATTTGTTTTTATCAATACACTTATTTATCAGAGCTGATTTAAGCAGTACTCATTTTTGTGCAACTGTTCCTGTTTTCAGCAGCGAACACCGGTGCTGTGATTGATTAAAGTTCATCTGGAGCTGTTTATCAAAACATTTTATTTCTCTTGATGTAATTTTCCCCTCTGCGGTATTAAAGATGGTATCAAGTATTTAATATTAATATATCCCAGTTAAAAGGTATTGTGACAATGCTATTGTACAACAACATCAAATCTAGAAAAACATATTAAAATTCCAAACTAATGATAAAACAGTTAGATAAATAATTTGAAACAGTAAAATGGTTAAAGCTGCAGTCTGCAAGATTTGTTGTTGTCATACGTAAAGTCCTACTTTTTGGCATTTTAAGAGTTTACATGATCTATCAGAACGCTTGAAGTTGAAAACGGTGACCTCCGTAGTCGCAAAATGCAAGAAATGCTTATTTTTTAACCGAAAAATAAAAAGTTATTCAACTTCCTGTCCCGCCTCATCAAAACACATGAGAACTCGTGCACGTCTAAGTGCACGCCAGATGCGCCCACACGACTCCTCATTCATCAACTCACCTGTCATTTGCGATCATGGAAGACACAGTAAGTAGACTAGCCCGTAATGAAGTTCAATAGTCCAGATAAATAAGCGTGGGGACGAGCCTACCTTGTATCGCGCGTGCACAATCGGTGATTGACAGGCAGCAGAGCCCAGCTCGTAAACCTGATTGGTTACCTTTTACCGGTCCGGTCTGCAATTTTGTAAACAAACCTGCTGGCTTTGGAGGGACCTAGCGGGACATATAGGGGACCTAGAGAACTATTTTTTTTTTGTATTGGGGTATTTAATGTACTACTTTCAGAATCCCCGGACAGTTCCAGGCGTTATGCTTGAAAAAGAGTTGCAGACTGCAGCTTTAAAGTACTGTGGTTCCAGCAGGATCAAGACAAATATAAAAAAGTTCACTCAATAACATCAAATGAATAGTCTCTTAAATTAACAACAGAAAACAACCTGATTACAAACTCAATAAAATACCTTTTAAATAAGTGGAAGTGTATCTGTCTATAAGTGTGAAAGCTTGTCTAGTTCAGTGGGTAACAGCAGCAGGGACAAAGCTGCCCCTAACACACACACACACACGTACACACACACACACACACACACACACACACACACAGAGTGGAGAGCAGAAATGAAGCGGTTCAGCGAGCTAAACCAGGGAAACGGGGTTTTTAAAGTCAAATCAATCCTGCAGTTAACAGGTAACAGTGGAGGGAGGACAGTACCGGTTAATGTGCTCGCACTGCATTTTAGGATTGCTGCAGGCGATGTATGGATGACCGGTCCACCAGATGTTCTATGAAAACATGAATCACCTTCTCCAAATCATTATTAGGCACCTCAGCTGTGGCTCTCAACTGATAAAAGCCAGACCTAAAAGCTGAGGTAAGCTGCTTCTCAAAGTGAAAAACTATCACAATAAACACCAAGACTTTTAACAGAGGGGTGAATAGAAGTGGCTAAAGGCCCAACAATATGCGTGTCGATAAATTTGGGATCTTATTTTCATTCAAGTTTAGGAAGTTTAGGTTCGTTATGTGATTTAAAGGGGAACTCCGGGGCATTTGAAGCGCATTTCCATTGCTAGAGGTTGTCAAATACTGATAGTAGGACACAGAGAGGTGCAAATCTGCGCTCCCTGTGTGGAGATCGCGCTGTTCGCACACCCTGTCATGCGAGGCTAATACGTGGTGGCTAAGGGGCAAGCGCTAACCCTTCCACGTAAAACAACAACTTGCACACTGCAGAAACGTCACACCACTTTATAAACCATCCGACAATAAAGTCACAAGCCTTACCATCAAAACCAAATGCATGGTTCTCACATTACTGGCATGGGGACGTTACAAAACAACTTTATAAACAGCATGTCACTCACCGGTTAGTTGTATGCTCGCGCATGTGAAAGCCCAAAAGAGTCGATGGACGATAATCCCATATACAAAACAATTATATTCTCTAGAAAAACTGCGTTCAAGTATTTAAAACATTACAACAATATTACTGGGCATGTATTGTTGTAATGTTTTAAATACTTGAACGCAGTTTTTCTAGAGAATATAATTGTTTTGTATATGGGATTATCGTCCATCGACTCTTTTGGGCTTTCACATGCGCGAGCATACAACCAGCCGGTGAGTGACATGCTGTTTATAAAGTTGTTTTGTAACGTCCCCATGCCAGTAATGTGAGAACCATGCATATGGTTTTGATGGTAAGGCTTGTGACTTTATTGTCGGATGGGTTATAAAGTGGTGTGATGTTTCTGCAGTGTGCAAGTTGTTGTTTTACGTGGAAGGGTTAGCGCTTGCCCCTAGCCACCACGTATTAGCCTCGCATGACAGGCTGCGCAAACAGCGCAATCTCCACACAGGGAGCGCAGATACGCACCTCTCTGTGTCCTACTATCAGTATTTGACAACCTCTAGCAATGGGATTGCGCTTCAAATGCCCTGGAGTTTAAACATTTAAGCTGGGGTTCTAGGGAATCTCTAGCATTTTTTTCTTAGAACTTTTTTTTAATCAAGAAAAAAATCTGATTGAGATCAAAGATCTATGTGTTTCTCATTCACCTATTTATCCACAACTGTAAACAAAGACTTTGGTCCTTTCTGCACTCGATCACATGTGTTAAAATGGAAAACGAGTGCTGCCTCACCTTCCTCTTTTTGCTCCTGCCCTCAGCCTGCAGGGTCCTGGTGCACTGTTCCACGCACTGGGAGAAGCTCACACTGCTGTGGTCTGGACTGTAG
Organism: Odontesthes bonariensis; assembly: GCF_027942865.1. NCBI lineage: Eukaryota > Metazoa > Chordata > Actinopteri > Atheriniformes > Atherinopsidae > Odontesthes > Odontesthes bonariensis. The sequence continues at coordinate 3,243,038 of NC_134518.1, read as the reverse complement.
TCCAGCTCAGCCAATTGAGCCAGAGACAGGATGTAGTTGCAGGCAATGCGTAATATGGCCAGTTTGGAGAGCTTCTGCCCATAGGAGTAACACGGCACCTGGAGAGTGGAAGAAAAAGAGGGAAACTACTGTCAAGTATGTGGAGTGGGTTCTGGTCAAAGCTCAAAGAAACACATAAACACAACCACACCACAAGAAAACCAATATAAGAAATAAGAATAAGAAGAGTTTAATACACCTGATAACCTAATAATCAGATACACAGGAGAGTGGTCAGTCTGCCGTTAAACAGTGTTTGAATTCTTCACCTTGTTTGTGTTTTACCACAGGAAATTTAGATCAGGAATCCTTTTTGTATGGCTGGGGTGTAAGAAAAAGTCGTTGTCTTACATCTTTTGTGACATTGGACAAACAAGACAAAGAAAGATTCTACGAAAATCAAAACTTGTTTAAATTGGGAAAGAGACCCAATTTAATCCCAATCAAACTGCTATAGTTTATACTTGCACATGTCCTGCGTGTTCTAAAACATGATCAACTTTACTGTCCTGCAGGGACACTGAAGTATCCTTTCAGTTTTAGATGTGGACCCAGAACCTGACCTGCTTCCTCAATGCCTCGAACGCAGCGCTGATGGTGTGGACACGGGTCCTCTCCCTGGCGTTGGCCAGAAGCCTCCTGGTCTGCTGGATGGCTTTGACCTCTGGAAGACGTCCCCGCGTATCAGCGCTCATCCCAACACGCTTTTTGGAAGACTCCTAGAAGAAAAAGATCAGAAACAATAGGCATTACATTTTTCAGCTTGGTTTTTAGAATATATTCCACCAACATGCCACTCAGATCCAGAAGGCAGTTGTTCATTTATTCAACCGAACCTTGGCAGAATCCACAATCATCCTTTGCTTTATGTGAACTAAACTATGAAAAGATCATGAGGAAACATAATCCTTTTCTTCTGTACCTCAGCCCTACATTTCTCCATGATGCCTGCTGGAGTTGTAGATTAGAACATTGTCATATCAGCCAGCCACACAATGCAAATACTGTGATGTCAGCCTCTGTGTATTTGCCGACCAGTCACCCGCTCTGTCCTCAGAGGGTGTAATGTCTGCGCAATATACCCAACCACCAGCCATGGCCTAAACTAAATGCAATGCATCAGTCAGCGGGGTCACATGGCTCTGAAAGGATCGGATTATTGGCTAAATTACAATAAGAATGAGTTGAGCAAGGGTAATTCTCCTTGGATATATGGCGATGAATGAATCGGATCAGAGGCACAAAGCGTGTCATACTCCGATACGATAGGTGGCGCTGTAACCATTTCAACTGTTGCTAATAGAGCCACTTCCTGTTGACCTCTTCACCACCAACAACAATAACAAACTCAGGCATTGAAGAAAGATGGAGAACGCAGAGCAAGATGAAGCTACGTCCCTCTACATTTGGTCTGTGATGAGCTGCTTGTTGCACAAACTCGATGCCCAACGGAGCATTCTCCATCGCGTTGTTTGTTTCTTTCTGACGCCGACAACAACAGGAATATCGTCTCCTTTGACTTCCGGGTCACGACCCCGGGAAAACATCTGGAGCATGCGCAGAACGCAAAGTCTGATTCACCACGTGCTTCAGCGTCTACAAGCAGGTTTAATTTGACTTTCAACTGAGTTATCTCGGGGTCTTAAACCGATCGCGAGTAACTCGATTCGATCAAATTTCTTGTCAGATTAAGGTGTCTACCTGCACTTAATAACTAAGGCTGCGGCTACACGAAAACGTTTTTCACTGTAAACGATACTTTTTCTTATCGTTTCGCTGTCGCAGCCACACGGAGCCGGCGTTCCCACTACCCCAAAACGATAGTTTTTGAGAACGGGTTCCAGAGTGGGAAAGTTTGAAAACGGCCTCGTTTCGTTTCCATTGTTACAGCTAAAACGTTTTCGCGTCAGTCAAACGTTGACGCTGTGAGCCAATTTTAACACTTCTCTATTGTCTCACAGCGTGGCGTGACACAGTGGCGTGTGTACTGCATCGTTTCATCGTTTTCATCCGTTTTCGTCTGGACCTGAGTCTTTACAGCAGCACGTTTCCGTGTGGTCGCAAGAATTTTTGTACCCGTTTTAAAAAAAAACTTGTTTCGTTTTCGTGTAGCCGTAGCCTCAGTCTTATTGTAATTTAGCCAATTATCTGATCCTTTCAGTGCCATGTGACCCCACTGACTGTTGGAACCTCCATTAGTAATCTAACCCAGACAATCTCCTGTTGTGCTGCTGCAACAACTTCAATGTCTCCAACGTATTCTCATGACATTATCCAGTGATCATGCATTAAAACTGATATTGATCACAATTCTTTGTATTGCTGCTCAATCGATTGATTAACTCTGCCTGTAATCCACCAATCAGTTTAGTCTATGAGATGTTACAACCTGTGAAGTTACTGAGGCAACATTTTCAAATGTCTTTAATTTTCATGACAGAGAAATGAAATCAGGATGAGTTGCTTAACAAACACAATCACTCCATAATCTAAACTGGTGCTGAATCATTTCCGAGCATTGCAGATTTGAACAGGCGTTTACTTACGACACTGTATTTACCTTTGGGGAGGAGACATGGATTTCCATGTGTTCCATACACTGGGAGGACTGGGGGCCTCTGGGGACAGACAGGTCTGCAGAATGTCCCGGCAACAAGGGCTCAAAAGAAAAGTCCTGACAGCCAGGAGAGTGGCTGCCACTGGTAGAGGACGACAGAGGGAAAGTTGAGTGGAGGCCCAGCTTAAGTCTGTTGGACAGAGGCTGAGAGATGGAGGTGGGCCAATGGGAGATCTCATGGGTTGACAATGGAGAAGCAGGTGACCGGGACATTCTGGAAGAGATGGCTGGCATGTTAATGCCAATTCTCATGTCAATGGCGCCACTCTGACCAGGAGCCATGTTGTCCTCTGGTAGTCCTGACAAAATCCCCGTACTATTGGCCATCATCTCCTGTGTCATCATGAGCTGTCGCTGGTGTGGAGCCAACTGGCTGACATCATGCATCCCCATTTGGATGTCATCTTCTGAGTCTACATTCAACATGTCCAATGGGAAGTCCTTCATGCTCTCAGTCTCAGGGCCTGTGAAAAGTCTTTTGGGCTCACGGGACTTCCTCTTGAACTTCTTGTTGGTGCCAGGCACAGACATCAGAACTGGTTCTTTGTCAGGAGAGCTACAGGTATTACTTAGAGGTGGAGGTTTCTTCATTTTTCAACAATCGATATAACAAAAAAAGGCTAAAGTGAAACCAAAGACGGCATTTAACCAACAAAATAAAACATCGATATGAAAATGTACTTTCTGCGCCAACAACAAAGTTTGTTAAAAAGGTACAACTAAATATCTGAACACCATAAAATTCACCATTTAACTTTTGGGTTTGGGTCAGCAATGCACACAGTGATCCAAACAAAAGCAAACACGCACGCACACAAGTGTCTAACACATGCTGTTGAGCTGCACAGAGAGGATGTGCGCGGCCATGTGTGTTACTTTAATTTTACCAGCAGGTTTTCTGTGGCTCCGCTCTGTCTGCATAGCAGCATCCTGAATAATCCACATTAGGGCTCAAAGCTGTGTAACATCTGCTATTCCACACAAGTCGTCCCTGCGGACTGAGAAGTGGAGAGAGCTTTTCCTCTTTGTGCGTGCAGCCCGGGCCTTCGCCTCAGAGTGAGGTTACTGTGGAGCTGTCTAAGTGTGGCTCCAGCCTGTCTGCATAGCAGCGCTCTGAATAACCCTCACTCTGCGCACAGATACGCTGCATGCAGCTGCTGCCCCGACGCCCCCCGCCCCACCACCCAGAGCAAAAAAACAAAAAAAAAAACAGCTCGTGAACAGAATAGCAACTCTTTAGGAGCAGAAGCACAACTTCACCAGCAGTCAGGGGCGCCGAAAAGGGGGGTAAAAGGAGAAGGATTCTAGGGGCCCATGATTAAGAGGGGCCCAGAGAGGCCCTAATAAAATTATAATATTGGCAAAAAATAATATGACACTAAGTTATTAACTAACTTATAATCACAAATATATTTTATTTACAATTTACTGGTAACAATAACTTTATTTGTTTTGGAAACATTACATTTATGTTTTGTATTTTTCAGGTAGCCTAATTAAGAGTTTAGAATCAGAGTATCAGTGTTGCAGTAAATAAATGAATTCCATTGGATTCCATGTGCTCAGTGTTACCTACCTCAACTGTCATGTTTTTCTTTTTTCACAAATATGGGAACGATAGTCAGAAATACCATTAAAATGCATAGTTTTATGTAAAATAGCATCACAAATTTTCTGTTTGGGGGCCCAGTAAAAATGATTTTCATGGGGCCAAAAATCCCTAGCGGCGCCCCTGCCAGCAGTCGCACCACTCAGTCATGATTCAAGCTTACACAAGTTTAACAAGCAGTCAGAGGAAAACCAACTTCTCTGCTCCGGCTCCACAGTGAAGCTATAATGACGGTAACGGTAACGGAAACGTTCTGCGGTTACCGAAGAAACTGGAGACTTTCAGACAAGTCCGCCAAATATGTGGGAACAACTGTCAGCATCAAGAGGCGACGGCTGGAACCCCAAAGCCCCCTGCAAGCTCCTCCGGTACCGAACCAACCCTTCCTGGAGTTCTGGGAAAGAAACTCCGTGCACGCGAGGATGGAGATGTGTGCCTCTCGCGGATAAAACCGGTTCCAGTGGCTTCAGCGAAGCGACTTCTCATCCAGGTAAGCGGTTAGAACCAGTCCTACAGCTGCCGGCTTCTGGGCTGACTGACACACAGGGTCCGCTCCGGTCCACTGTGCCCCTCCGCTTCTGGGAAACAGAGCCGCGCGCGCAGCGTTCACGGAATCTGAAGACAAATCACACAACAGAAGGGGCTCGCGCTCCCACAGCTCCACTGGCGTCTGACTGGCTGAGTTTAGTGCGCGCACACAAAAGAGGAAGAGAGGCAGAACCGGTCTCTGTGGAGCAGAATTCTCAGCCTACCTGCGGCCGCCCCAGCACACCCTCTGCCGGCTCAGCAGCGCCACCTGATGGACAGGACGGATAACAGCAGCGGAACCAACCCAAGGCACTGTTCAGCCACTGTTCTGTTCAGTTTGGCCTGGTTGTACTGGCCTCAGCCACTGTTCTGTTCAGTTTGGCCTGGTTGGACTGGCCTCAGCCACTGTTCTGCTCAGTTTGGCCTGGTTGTAGTGGCCTCAGCCACTGTTCTGTTCAGTTTGGCCTGGTTGGACTGGCCTCAGCCACTGTTCTGCTCAGTTTGGCCTGGTTGGACTGGCCTCAGCCTTTATTCTGCTCAGTTTGGCCTGGTTGGACTGGCCTCAGCCACTGTTCTGTCCAGTTTGGCCTGGTTGGACTGGCCTCAGCCACTGTTCTGCTCAGTTTGGCCTGGTTGGACTGGCCTCAGCCACTGTTCTGTTCAGTTTGGCCTGGTTGGACTGGCCTCAGCCACTGTTCTGCTCAGTTTGGCCTGGTTGGACTGGCCTCAGCCACTGTTCTGTCCAGTTTGGCCTGGTTGGACTGGCCTCAGCCACTGTTCTGTCCAGTTTGGCCTGGTTGGACTGGCCTCAGCCACTGTTCTGCTCAGTTTGGCCTGGTTGGACTGGCCTCAGCCACTGTTCTGTCCAGTTTGGCCTGGTTGGACTGGCCTCAGCCACTGTTCTGCTCAGTTTGGCCTGGTTGGACTGGCCTCAGCCACTGTTCTGCTCAGTTTGGCCTGGTTGGACTGGCCTCAGCCACTGTTCTGCTCAGTTTGGCCTGGTTGGACTGGCCTCAGCCACTGTTCTGCTCAGTTTGGCCTGGTTGGACTGGCCTCAGCCACTGTTCTGTCCAGTTTGGCCTGGTTGGACTGGCCTCAGCCACTGTTCTGTCCAGTTTGGCCTGGTTGGACTGGCCTCAGCCACTGTTCTGCTCAGTTTGGCCTGTTTGGCCTGGTTGGACTGGCCTCAGCCACTGTTCTGTTCAGTTTGGCCTGGTTGGACTGGCCTCAGCCACTGTTCTGTTCAGTTTGGCCTGGTTGGACTGGCCTCAGCCACTGTTCTGCTCAGTTTGGCCTGGTTGGACTGGCCTCAGCCACTGTTCTGTTCAGTTTGGCCTGGTTGGACTGGCCTCAGCCACTGTTCTGCTCAGTTTGGCCTGGTTGGACTGGCCTCAGCCACTGTTCTGTTCAGTTTGGCCTGGTTGGACTGGCCTCAGCCACTGTTCTGCTCAGTTTGGCCTGGTTGGACTGGCCTCAGCCACTGTTCTGTTCAGTTTGGCCTGGTTGGACTGGCCTCAGCCACTGTTCTGCTCAGTTTGGCCTGGTTGGACTGGCCTCAGCCACTGTTCTGTTCAGTTTGGCCTGGTTGGACTGGCCTCAGCCACTGTTCTGCTCAGTTTGGCCTGGTTGGACTGGCCTCAGCCTTTATTCTGTCCAGTTTGGCCTGGTTGGACTGGCCTCAGCCACTGTTCTGCTCAGTTTGGCCTGGTTGGACTGGCCTCAGCCACTGTTCTGTCCAGTTTGGCCTGGTTGGACTGGCCTCAGCCACTGTTCTGCTCAGTTTGGCCTGGTTGGACTGGCCTCAGCCACTGTTCTGTTCAGTTTGGCCTGGTTGGACTGGCCTCAGCCTTTATTCTGCTCAGTTTGGCCTGGTTGGACTGGCCTCAGCCTTTATTCTGTCCAGTTTGGCCTGGTTGGACTGGCCTCAGCCACTGTTCTGCTCAGTTTGGCCTGGTTGAACTGGCCTCAGCCTTTATTCTGTCCAGTTTGGCCTGGTTGGACTGGCCTCAGCCACTGTTCTGTTCAGTTTGGCCTGGTTGGACTGGCCTCAGCCACTGTTCTGTCCAGTTTGGCCTGGTTGGACTGGCCTCAGCCACTGTTCTGTTCAGTTTGGCCTGGTTGGACTGGCCTCAGCCACTGTTCTGCTCAGTTTGGCCTGGTTGGACTGGCCTCAGCCACTGTTCTGCTCAGTTTGGCCTGGTTGGACTGGCCTCAGCCACTGTTCTGCTCAGTTTGGCCTGGTTGGACTGGCCTCAGCCACTGTTCTGTCCAGTTTGGCCTGGTTGGACTGGCCTCAGCCACTGTTCTGCTCAGTTTGGCCTGGTTGGACTGGCCTCAGCCACTGTTCTGCTCAGTTTGGCCTGGTTGGACTGGCCTCAGCCACTGTTCTGCTCAGTTTGGCCTGGTTGGACTGGCCTCAGCCACTGTTCTGTCCAGTTTGGCCTGGTTGGACTGGCCTCAGCCACTGTTCTGTCCAGTTTGGCCTGGTTGGACTGGCCTCAGCCACTGTTCTGCTCAGTTTGGCCTGGTTGGACTGGCCTCAGCCACTGTTCTGCTCAGTTTGGCCTGGTTGGGCTTTCAGGCGAGCTGTCGCAGATGATGAATCTACAACTGATTCTTGTTTTTAAAATTCCACTTTTTTTTGTAAATATCTTTTCTATCTTCTTCTCCAGCCATTACCCCCTGACTACTTGTCAGAAACCTTCATCAATACCTTCACAACTCCCTCTTTGGAGTACTGCAACGTAGTGCTATGGATATGTACGTAGTACCTATCAAGTCTTTCTTAAACTGGCCTCAGCCAGGGTTCTCAACTGCACCACACCCTGGCAGCTAATCTCTCCAACACTTTCTTCACCCTTACTGCCTCATAATCAAGTTCAATATTCATTATAAAATTCTCACTAATAAGAATGTCCCCTCAGTAATTTTCAGACCTCTTTTATCCTTACATCCCATCCTGGAACCTCAAGTCTTATAACACGAAATCTGCAAGATATCTTTTAATTTATCTGGACTGTTGCTTGTTTTTAAATCCATTTAAATTATATTCTTTTATGTATTTTTAATGTTTCTTCCACTCCCTGCTACAATGCTTTTATTTGATGTAAAGCACTTTGAATTGTTTTGTACATGTGCTATACAAATAAATTTGATTTGATTTGAACACTATCCTGCTCTCCATTCCACAAACCATATTGCAGAGACCCAACTGTCAGTCTGGCAGCCCCACCACTTTGAAGAGCTCTCCCTGAAAATACTCCACACACTGTCATGCCAGATCATTAGTTAGGTACTGTAACCCCAGTTTCAATTAAGTAGAAGCTTCGCAGGATGTAGTGCCTCACTGGGACTGTACAGTAACACATCCACTCAGAATAACCTAAGAATCCTTCCATGTTGAGCTGCTACATCATGCACACTGGCACAGCCCACACCCCATGTGCATCTAAGCAGCATAGTAGAAACAACATCTGCATCAGGCCAAGGCGGGAACAAGGAACTTACTGTTGCAAGACGTGAAGTTCCCCACTATTACAGTACAGCAGTGAGCAGAGTAAGAGGACATGTGCCTCTCCAAATGCCAACAGGCAGTAGAGAGAGTGCATGCTAAAAAAAACACACCACATTAATAACTCTAACAAAACAATCATTATAGTGAGTTAGAGAGAAACTGGAAATAACTCACAGATAAAAACAGACGAAGAAACAAGGAGAGGACCAGGAAGCTGCAGCACAGATGTCCTCCGATGTCATCGCCCCGTGCAAAGCTGCGAAGGATGACATCCCCCTGGTGGAATGGCCTTTGATACCCTCTGAGGATCCAATTCAGTGGAAATATAAGCCAGAGTAAGAGATGCTGAGCAGCGGGGAAACCCTCGAGAATGCTCTATAATGTCCAAACAAGTGCTGAGAGCGGTGCAACGTAGCAGGAAAACACTCCCACCGGACGGAAAAGTGGTACCCTCCTCAGAGTGGTGTGGAGGAGGGTCTGGAGGGTCCTGGCAGGACAGAGGAGCAGCTGCAGTGAGAGGCTGCAGGACTGAGAGGTTCAGGAGGTCCTTCGTCCCCACAGCCAGAAGGCTTTTTAACAGTGACTGCTGACTGTGATGTTTTTCAAAAATATATTTATTTATGTATTCATTTATAATTATTATTATTATTCTAATCTACAATCATTGGGCCTCATGCAACAACCGTTCGTACGAACAGATTTGTTCTTAAGTCGTGCGTACGAGTGATTTTGCGCATTCACCAATCTTTACGTATTTTCCGTTTTCTTTCAGGTACGAACATAATTTACAAGTGATCTTAGCTGTCGGAGGAGTTTCCTAAAATAGTCCGCTGTTATTCCAATCAACTTTGCTTGACTTATGGATTTCATATTTAATTACTTTGAAGCAAACATAAATAAATATATACATTATATACCCCATAATGATGCTGACATTATTCCGTTGGACTTAAATGATGCACTAATTGAAGGTTAATTTGACTCTGTATATAACAAGGTCAATGGGAAGTGTAACCAGCGGCTGATTTTCTGCTTTTGGATGCCTTAGCGCGTCAGGCTCTTGGGAGAGAGCGTGTGCTCTGAGACCGTGTAGATATCCTTGCGGAGACAGACGAATGACTGAGATTGCGATTAAGATTCCCAAGGACTGTGCTGCTGCAAATATGCAGCTTGCTAGAGCCGCAACTCTAGAGAGAAGCACGCCGATCAAACCCAATTCCACCACACGTCCAGGTCCTCACCACCCTTGGATTTTTGGCCACTGGAACCTTTCAGAGGGAGATTGGAGACAGATCGGGGGTGTCCCAGTCCTCTGTGAGTCGTGCACTCCCCTTGGTCATCAAAGCTCTCATCAGTTATCACCCATGGTACATCAAATTCCCATACACCGCTGTCCAACAAGTACAAATTAAGAGGGACTTTCATTAGTTTTCATTATTAGTAGTAGCAGTAGTATTTTTTTTTTATTAGAATTGGTATTATTATTGTTGTTGCTAATATACAATCATTGTAAATATTTATATATTTTTTTGAACTTCTTGACTAATTTGAATTTCCCCCATTGGGGGATGAATAAAGTATTTTTCTATTCTATTCTACATGGACTAACATGTCCTGTATGCTGCTTGTAGTATAAAAGTGCTTCGAGTGTTCAGCTAGACTAGAAAAACGCAATACAAGTGCAGTCCATTTGCCATTCATTGATCTCTAGTTGCGATAGTAGATTTTGTTTTTGAACGTTGGGTCACTGGGTCAGATGTTGGTTCTTTGTCAGTTGAGATGTCGTAGATGTAGAAGTATTCATTGGTCCCACATCCTTTGCATATGTCCGCTCTCCCAGTGTGTCCCAGTTCCCCATTATCTGACGCAAACCTTGCAAATCCGGTTTCCTTAGCTCGGCTTTATTTTTCTGGATTGAAATGACTTGAATACAGCTATAATAGCTAGGCTGAATTGTAAGGGATTTGATTCTAATCGGATCTTATTTGATTTGTTTTTTTTCCTGTTGCCTTGAGATGACAGATTGTGACATACCCCGATTAATGTATGTTTACATTATATAAAATGATACATTATAAATAATGTATCATTTTATATAATATATTTTAATTCTATATTATTTGCCTTTGGGTTAAACAAAGTATTTCTTAAATAATTTAAGAATATCAACATCTCATATTTATATTTAATTTAACCAAGAGCCGTCTGTGCTGCCAGATCGGCTCCATTATTTTCTCCAATATACAATAGCTACATGTGAGCTAGCTTGTTGTTAGCAGCCAAGTTGTCCATGAATTATGGCTATGTACCCTTTTGTTTTTTAAAAAAATTTAAAAATGTGAGAGCTTAAATACAGTCTCGTCTCTTTTCAAAGTACTTCCACAGCAGTAAGAAGCTACAGTATATTCTAATGCTGAAACCATGGGATGGAAGAAAAACTACAACACTCACATTACTGGTATTCATCATTTTATTTATCTTTAAGGTGCTTGTACTTTTGAATATCTTTTTTTCAAAGTCTGTAATTTACCTCAGACTTGGGTATAAATTACATTATTTAATCTTTGCCACTTTAAAATTTTTAATTGGCTATTGAATAAACCTACAATTTGGATGACTTGGGGGGGAAAAAAAAAAAAGAAAAGCAACTGCGTCAGAGTGAGCACAGACAAACAGTGGAGAAGCTGGGAGTATCAGCACAGCCAATTTCCAGAAACAGAAATCCCACGTAGACGATCACAATGAAAACAGTAAAAACTACAAAGATTGAGGACAGGTACACATGTCTACACTAGAAAGAGTTCCTCAGTCACATGTTGAGATCTTGGAGGTGAAAAGGTCAAATATAGCCGTTTGCAGCTTTATTTTAATTTACACAGATCTTGTATTATCAAAGGCAAGATTTTGGCAGTAACAACCATATGACATGTATTGTGTTCATGTTCTGCAGTGTGTGATATTTATAGGTGTATGCGGTGTGTTTTAAGGTGAGTTTAGTGAAAACACTGCTGTGCTGTTTAAGGTGCATCTACTGGATCATGGGCACAGCATCTTGTATAACAAAATTCCCTCTGTGTCAGCTGTTGCTGTAGAAGACAGAGTTGATGCGTGTAGAACTTTAATAAGAAATAAGCTAAAAGGGGCTCAAATGTTCTTCGGAAGTTGAGGGGGAACTACAGGGTCGGTTGTTGTTCTGTTTCTTGTCATCAACACCTTTAACACTCATCAACTACTTAACATAAAAATACCAATTATTGAAATTTTAACTGCATTTAGTTTTTATTTGTTATATGAATAAAGCAATGTTGACCACAGCCGTATATAAACCACCCGCCTAATACAGGAGCCACAGAATCTGCTTCCATCCTGGAACCAGACCCTGCGGGGCATCTTCAGGTGTTCTGTCCACATCCTGCATGGTCAGAGTTTTTTTTTTTTCTGAAGGCATGAGGAGGACTAGGTCAATATTAGGTGGGTGATCACAAGTCTACGGTTGTTGGGTTTATATCTGTGAATCTTGTAGCACTACAACATATGTACAGCAGGGCTACTGACTTCAGGTGTGGTTACTTATCTCTTTAATGTTTTAGAATAAATACAGAAGTTGCCTTGTGTGTGGGCCCTTTTGAAGTCCTATAACATGGAGCCCGTCTTTTGTGATACATCATTGAGTATTTTGGTGAGTCTGGGCTCACTGACACACACTTATACAACTAGATGAACCTTCCCGTTGTGACGTGTGTCATTGCACATCGATGCCAGTGATTAAGGGCTGACGGCCTTCTAGAAGCCCCATAGTGTCATTGATAACTCCCACCAGAAACCTGTTCTTTTTGTGTGCAGCCTTTGATGAAAGGAATTTTTTTTCAAAGTGCTAGACCAGTGCACAAACTATCTAGTGTGAGATTTAATCCCATGTGCACATCAAACTAGTTGTTTTCAACAAGGTTATCTTGGAAAACTTCTGCCGACTACGACTACCAGCCTGTGTGCTGTGTTTCTGAGTAAGAAAGCCCAGCTGGGGGGGGGGGGGGGGTGTCGTCGATGGGGCGTAGCAAACATGGAACTGACAGCAGAGGCAGGAATCTTGTTTGGTGCCGACTTGAAGCTAAAGTGATGTCAAATGAAGGTTCTGGCAGAAACTAGCCGGGTTTGTGGGCTCACATCAAAACTGAAGAACCACAAGACTAACAAGTATGAAGACTTTCTGCACGTACCCCTGGCAGCCCCGACAGATACATTTCTTTCATTCTGACCCATTCTTCTTTTTTTTTTGTAATGTTGGTCAGTATGCCACCTGTATAATTTCACTACAATTTTTCAAACAATTCTAATCATGATTTCAATCCATACAGCGAGACCGTTTTTGGTCTGGTGGTTGGATACAGAGTTGACCCTCTAATTAAAAAAAAACATTGGAACCGGGCTCAGCCAGTTTCAGGTGGCATGATGGTCAGGACTTTGCCGTCATCAGGAATGGAGTCGAGCCGGTTCCATCTTAATTACTTCCCCGTCCCAACTTCCATTAAGTAAATTGCCATCACATTGCCATGCGAGTTTTACAGCAGTGAATCAGTCAACCAGTGTCTTTTCCACAGAGCTGCTGTGTGCAGCCCTCTGCTTCTTCTTCTTGTAGCTGGGCCAACGACACACGGGGCAACAGTGTCTGCCCGCTGCCAACCACACCACAATGCACTGCTGGTGGAAGGCATGGCCACAGGGCAGACCCATCAGCAGCTCCTCACTCACAAAGTTCTCCAGACACACCACACATTCAGAGCACAGGAGCATCTCACAGGGCCACACCGACCAATCACACTGCTGATGATGATTACAGACACTGTGGGGGGCGAGGTCACCCCCCCCCACAGACCTGTGAGCTGGTGGTGAGCTCTCACTTCTGGAAGAGCTTCGGGATGAGGCGCTGCCCTCCTGACTGCTGCTGTGTGGACGTCTGCTCGGGCCTGCAGGAGGGGACTCTGACACCTCGCTGTTCTCCGGGTCTGAAAGGGAACCATCTTTGTCCTCTTCCTGCTGATCCACTGGCCTGAGCCTCCAGGTGGGCAGTTCTTTCATGTAGTCCAAGTCTACTAAAGGACGGAGCCAGAGGTCAGGGAACGCCAAACGCTCAAAGAAAAAGTTGGGATCATCCTCCCAGTCCGAGTGATCAGATGGGAACTGCTGTAGTGATGCGATTGGGTGGAGCAGATAGGAAGTGTACCAGTCCCACAGACTGGCCAGCCACTCCAGGTTGGTGGTGCTGTCCTCCTGGCTCCTGGTGCCACAGCGGCGTTTCTTCTCAAAATAGTCCACCAGGAGGCCATGGGCAAGGTAGGTGGAGAGGAAGAGAGCTGGATGGGATGAGTAGAAGGTCCAGTCAGCCCTTACCAAACTTGCCAGTGTGGTGGTGTCAGCATACCGCAGCAGCTTCAGACTGTAACCATACAGAGCATCCAGATAGGGCAGCTGAAGAAGAGCCTGCAGGGAGGGAGCAATAAGTTAGTAGTAATCAATCATTGTAATTCAGCTATCCAGTCAAAACGTTGCATGGTTCTTCTGAGCAGCTGGCGTCTTGCATGCAGCAGACAGCAGGAAGCGCGCTCTCAGTTTGGAGAATCAGAGGAATCACAGGAAGCCAACTGCTACCAGAACAGTAACGCATTTATAAAAAAAAAAAAAAAAAAAAAAAAAGAATAATCCTTTCAGGCAACTGCTTCATATGGGGAATTTTACAGCACATCACTTTTTTTTTTTTAAAAAGTCTTTATTTGGGCTTTTTATGCCTTTATTGGATAGGGCAGTGGAGAGAGACAGGAAGCAGGGGGCAGAGAGAGGGGGAACGACATGCAGCAAAGGGCCGTCCAATGTGGGACCAGCTGCAGCGAGGACTGTAGCCACTGTACATGGAGCGCCTGCTCAACTCAGTATATGATAATAGTTTCATTTGATCTTCTATTTTATTGAGAAAATTCTGATATTATATCACATGTATGGACTTTGTATTCTGTAACCAGCATGTTATCAACTTCATGAGTGCATAACCACATTTCTAAGTTTCCTGACCATATATGGAATGTGATAAATTGGTGTGAGACCCACAACAGCTGTGGGTCCAGTTGAAATCAGTCCTGAGACGAGGGGAATACCTGCAGCCGCAACAGGAGACTCAAGCAAAACGAGCAGGAAACAACTCCCGTGCTCCTGTTGTAGGAAGCCGTCTCAGGACTGCCCTCTGGGCATAATTTTTTTTATCTCCATGTTCTTCTTAACGAAAATTAAAGCACTTAAAAGTGTCAGCTTACCGAATCCTAGTAATTATTTTGACCCGAACGTGTCCGAGGTAAATGTGTTTCGACTTGTTCTCAATGATGCCACGTAACTCAGAGTTAATCTTTACTGTGGAATCGCATCCACTCCACCTTTCATTCATGCTTAAATACTTTCCAGTTCATTACACAACACACCTAGAAAATAGTTAATTTCAGCACACGGTCATATCCCTCAGTCGTGTTTCATGTTGTCTGTTTATGTCGCATCTATTTACCATTAGTCAAGAAATGTTCCTGTTTCACGTGGAGTGTTTTCATATTGCAATTATTAAAATGTATTGGTATCTGATGAGTAAATAAGTTAAATTTGCTAAAACACTAGCTGTTTGCATTCCTGATCACCCTTGCTTACACACACACAATGAGGCCTGAAAGATGCATCCGTCCACATTGCTGCAGAAGTTAAGAAACTTAAAGGGAAACGTGTGCAGCTGGGTGGAAACTCTCAGCCTTGTCAATACATGAAGGAAAGAATGAGACTTCCTGCTCTGTAAGGAACTTAATGGCCGTCACTTAAGCCAATTCTCTCGGATTTTGTTCTCTCTGTTGTCATTGAGATTCATCGACAGGAGCCACCAAACACCAACGGGAAGGATTATACATCAACATCTGTGAGGTGCTTCACATTCATCATTTGTGGTTAAATGTGGCCGTGAGGAGGGTGGGATAAAAAGCTAATCCATGTGCACACATTTCCAGCTGGAATATGATCTATAGAGGGAACTTTACCTTAAGATATGCATGCTTTTTCTGGAAGGCTTCTTTTATCAAAAAATAAACTAATTGCCCACTAATAGCACTTACAGCTGATACTATGAAATTAGTGGAAAGAAAACTACTTGACTACTTAATTGGAAATTCACAACATTTGCCAATAGTACCATCTTACACGTCTTAAATGGAGAGAAACATGTTTTCAGGAAGGAGAATGGGTGCACTGACTAATTAAACGTGGTGTGAATGTCTGTCTGTTGATATTTGTGTAGCGTTTATGAGGAGGTGCTTTAATCTTGGACGAAGCAGAAAATAAAGTTCAACATAAGCTAACAATAATGTTTTGATGTTGTACAGTTTGACTACATACATGCTACAGCTGATGCGAGCAGTCTGCTCAGTGGGTGACATGGAGCAGCACAGCAGCTCACATAGATCCGGTAAGTGTGTGTAAGTGTGTGTGAGTGCGTGCAAACTGAAAATTTAAACTGAAAAATGAAAGACTTTCTGTTGCTACTTTCCAGAGGAACTGTATTTTATATAACTGAAGGAAGACATTTTGGAAAATATCTGTCATTTACCATTTCTGAAGTCTGAACAAGTCATGCAATACAAATGAAGTCCTACCAGAACAGGAAGCCAGGACACCAGCAGTATAGAGTTGTAGGTTCCAAGAGTTCGGATCAGAACCACAAATCGTTTCACTGTCGCTCCCTGTGTATGAAAAGAATAAATGATACACATGAACTTACAATAATAAAAAAGGGAGAAAACAACTTGGTCTATTTTCAATGTGCGTAAGGAGGCTGATTGAGAAGTTTAACAGGATATAAATGAAGACAATGAATGAAGAATAAATGAATAAATGAATGAAGACAGCTTAAAATAAAAATATTCAAGATGCAGAAGGGCCCGTTGAAGTTATCAAGATATGCACACTTACTGGCCACTTTAGTCACAACCAATCAGCTGCTGTTTATCATCCAACTGTAGTTCAATGCATTTTAGCATGCAGACATGGTCAAGAAAGCATTCCCAATGGGGGAGAAAGGTGATCCCTGTTACTTTGGACGTGGCATGGCAGACTGCCAGGCAGCCGACCTTGAATATTTTTCATGTATAGCCATCTCCGGAAGTATCCGAGAGGTCAGAAAAAGCACTCAATGAGCAGCTATTCTCTCTTAATAAAATAGAAAGATAACAGCAGTCAGAGAAGAATAGCAAGACTAGATTGAGTTCACAGAGAGGTAGCAGCTCCTCAAACAACCATTCAATAACACCGAGCTATGCAGAATACCATGTCAAACACATGCAAGCCCCTCCTATCAGCCAACAGGACACAAAAGCTGCCTTGGACCCCCGGCTGACCTAAACTGGAGGATGGAAGTGTCATGGTCTGTTGATGTTTCAGTTTAAGTGTTCACATCTGGTTTTGACTAGATCTGCAGGGTTTGTTGGGCTGTCCTTGGTTTGCCTTAGTAGTTAGCATCTGCTTAATTTCTTGAAGATTCTGTTTAGTTTCTATTGGGATGGTTTTATTTGATTCGAGTCAGTTTCTTGGTTGGGTTTTCTCTACCGTTCTCTCCTGGCGGTATTCTTAAACATCCTCAGTTGCCCTTACTTTGCCACGTGAGCATCATCTGACAACCTGTATGATCCCAGCACATATGCTCCTTGGTTTTCCATGTTCTCTGCACCTCCTCACTCTATATCTGATTGATCCAAAACATCCTGATTACTGCTGTGACAGTCAGATGATCTAGGTATGGACATTGTGAAAGTATGGATCCATGCCATCTTATATCAACAATTCAGGCTGGTGTTAATGGTGTAATAGTGCAGGGCATGCTGGAGGGCTCTAAACATCATTTAAATGTTGCAGTCTACCGGTTAGTTACCAGGTCAACTCTTACAACCAGCACAATTCTAATGGTTTCACTCAGCAGGATCACAGGCCATGCCACAAAGCTGATAGGCTACCACATCTCAGATTGGTTATTTGAACACGAGAGCAGGTCCAAGAAAGATGCAAATTTAGACCAAACATTTCTGGGGAACCTTTGCTGCAACTCACTGAATCTATGGCTCAAAGAATAACGACAGCTCTGAGGGAAAGAGGAATCCAACATGGTCCTCAAAAAGTGGAATTAATGAAGTGGCCGGTGCGTGTGTACATTATACTGTACAATGATCAAGGAGCAGTGTTAAGCACTTCATAGGAGAGTGAACTACTTTACATACAGACAGATGATTTAAAAAACAAAAAACACATTTTATGAGCTCATAGTTCCAATATAACTCTTAGCTGTAAAACAGAAGACCATTGAGCCAAACATCAAGGAGTCAACTGTAAAAGGTTTAGATATAGCTTGCTTTGACAAATGTACTGGACTAAGAAATAAATGTAATGGAATAATAGTGTTTGTATATATATATATATACACACACACACATATACACACACTATTATTCCATTACATTTAGTTCTTAGTCCAGTACATTTGTCAAAGCTTTCAAAGCTTCTCACTGTGTCTTTCCTTTTATTTATATATATATAAATAAAAGGAAAGACAGTGAGAAGTACAACTATCTCCATCTCAAGTGTTAAATGCCCTCGTGTACTTTATCTGATGAAAATAGAGGAGGTGACCTGTGTAATGAAGAGGTCCATCCAGGCCAGCAAGTTGATAAGAACCAGGCTGAGAACAAACAGATCATTGACCTCTGGCTGGACCGAACGCAGGAACGTATCCATGGCAGCGAGGGACAAGAACTCGCCGGTACTGCAGAGACGATGGCGAGTGAAGAGAAGACGACGAGAGGAGGTAAAAAAAAAAACAGAGAGAATCAAGAAACAAAGATTTTTTTTAATGCACGTTTAGCAGAAAATGACCCTCATGTTTATTCATCACCTGTTGCCATAGCGATAAATACCCTCAGGCATTTTGAGGATATAAGCGGGGCTGTGTGTCACGCCGATCTCCGACAGGCTGCTCTGGTTGTCCCAGTGACGTACATCTACAAAAATGAACTCAATCCTGCCGGTGAACTTGACGGATAGGGAAGAGAAGAAGGCGGGGGGCTGGGACAGACGGGCAAAGAGAAACATCTTTATTGGGTGAGCTGGGTCAGGGCGCCACTCCTCCATTAGCTGCTCAGACTGATGCAGGGTTTTGATTCGATGAGCCACATGGGAGGTCATCCAGCGAAAGATGTGTTCAGTTTCAATGTAACGGCCGTTGTATTCTTTAAGCATGACTTTGCCCTTTGAGGCTGAAGTCTGAGGAGCTGACATGATGAGAGTGGAACGCCGCCAGCCACGCTTGATACATGACCTGGTGGATGGAACAGAGAACCAAGGAGTCAGTATCAAACAAATCTTTTTCTGCAGGATCACTCTGCTGGGACAGGAAAACAGAGCATGCGCACAGCTTAAAGTTCTTTCATTCAAGACCACCAAAACCTGCCCTGCTTACAGCCCGACAAACTGATCCTGCGCACAAACTGAGCTCATGTTGATCATGATTGCATCGTGCAGCTTTTAAAAAAATAAGTACATCAGTTATGCTTGGGTATGAGTGAATTACAAGTAAAAGTCACTACTCTAGTATTATTTTATACTTTCAGAGCATAAACTCTAGTAAATCTACAAACTGTTTACAATGTGGAATTAATCTGAAAATTGTCCACCTGCATCTAACCTGGGACATCACATACTTCTTTGACAGAGTCACTTTGAAGACAGTCATTTATGATGAGTGGTTGCAGTTGTATTTTTAATACAGATCTATTTGATACTTTTAGCATTCTAATATACATCAATATATCATAAAAACAAATGAGGATATTACTACAGGCGTGTGTGCACTTAATTTTTCTTGACAAACAATTTCTTTAAAGGAGATGCAGTGCCGAGACTTGATTGATTTAATTAAATTCAGTTTATTTATGTGGAGCTGTTTTAGTAACAGGAGTATGGAGCTAAATCAGATTCAATATTCACAAATGCACAGGACAAGATTCACACATGTATTCCCTGTGCATTTGTAAATCGCCCTGTGCATTTGTAAATCGTCCTGTGCATTTGTAAATCGCCCTGTGCATTTGTAAATCGCCCTGTGCATTTGTAAATCGCCCTGTGCATTTGTAAATCGCCCTGTGCATTTGTGAATACTGAAACTGATTTAGCTCCATATAGGCGGGGGACTTACTGTTCTCTCAGGAAAATAAAACTGTATTGGCTCCTCTTCTCACTCCTAATTCAGAAATTTTTTGTTTCTTTTAACAAACAGTTAAACTGTACAAATCTGGGCTACATGTTAAGCTCTTTTTAACATGAAGTTATGTAAAGTTTGACTTTTTTTATAAATATTCACACAATAATTAGATGATTATTTTCTAAGATTCAGAATGCATTCACAACTGCCTGGCTTCAGCAATACCTGATCCCTTAAAACTCTTATGTCCTGAAAATTGTATAAGATGAAAAAAGCTCTCCTGGCCTTAATACTACAGGGGTCATGACTTCTCCCTCACTCAGTGAGTTGGGATCTATGAACATGCTAAAGAGCACCAGCCACATCTCAGCCTCTGGCCCGAGGACACCTCAACATGTAAACAGGGAAGGCCAGGGATCAATCCGTTGGCCTTCCAATTGGCAGATGATCCTGATGAACTACAGCCTCCCCATTAATCTAAGATTTTTTGTATTAACAGCTTACATACTCTTGGATACAAATGGTACTAATGATGGAACACATTACTGAACATGGACCTGTGATGGAAGGAAGATGACGACTTTATTCAATTCAGTAAATGGTAAAGTCAATAATAAATGAATGCGATACTAAGGTTGTACCTCTTTTAAAAAACATTCATCTGTCACCTCTTTCCACATTAAATATAAAACAATGATATGTGGGATTATTCTGACACACAGAAAAGCAAGCCTTTAGTTGTTGTTGTTTTTCCAGCCTTTTTTAAAGAAATCTTTCCAAGGCTAAAATGTCCACAAGACAACCTGTTTTTTTTGGTCACCAGGTAGAGCAGGTGCAACAATTAAGCTGGTCACTTTCCCTGAAAGGATACTGGAACTGTACCAACCAAACTCTGACACTGTGTTTATACGGAATATAGCACCTATATCACATTGGGATTTAATGAAATGGGGACAACTACTTAATTTGACTAGTAAGCATTTGTTTCAATTCTTACAGTTCAGAAATTGTGTAACAGTAAGTCAGCATCATGCAAAGAACTTGCACGTTACACAGGTGGACCAAATTTCCTGTAGATGACATGTGTGTGCCAGGGGGCGCTAAAGAGCCCATTTATAAAATTCCATCCTGAGACAAAAACCCGAGAAGTTAATACCCATAACTGCAAGCTTCATGAGCATCCCAGTATGATTATTCCTGTCACAAGAATTCCCTCTCGTAGTAAAAAAAAACTGACTTCACACTGTTTGGGGGAACAATCTCACTGTTTTCAATATGAAATATCATCAAGGATAAAAGCAATTTCTGACCAAATTTGGAGTAAATTACATTAAGAGGCTGGGACCAGTTTATGAAGGTCAAATATATAAATCCAATCAAATTTCTGGGAAGACTTCATCATGAAAAGCAGAAGTAAATGCAAAATGACAGCGTTTCTGTTTGGCTTCTGGCTCCAAATTAGTTTTTTAGGTCTTGTGGATAACATCAGTGTACCAATTTGTTTTATCAAAACATTTATCTTTTAAGTAGGCTGAGAATTAAAAAAAATAAATAAATCGAAACTGTATGGATACTTTTTTATATTTTTGTTGTGAATACAATTTGTTCACTTGGTCAGATGACTGAGCCTTTCTTTTACAGTGAAGGTCAACAAAGTAACTGCTGATTGGTTTCAATGATGGTTTTTTTGGTGGAGTAATAGTTTCCCACCTATGGTCATTGGAGCAGTTGAAGGTTCCAGTTCTGATGCCAAACTGAGACACTTTCTGGACCATCTTCCCCCAGTTGGACTGACTGAGTAGAGCCTCTCGGTCCTGGGCTATGACCTGCAGACACACAGGGACACACTGGAAATAAAAAACAATCTGTGGAGGGCCACATATAAAAGAACCATAAACTTTTTTAATTTTTTATAAATACACAACTCCTGCTTCTGACTTCCTGTTTCTGAAGAGTGCAGACGTGTCTCTGCTTCCTCCTGCTGCTTACTGCTTCTAAATCATTCTTCTTCTTTCCACAAGTCTTGGATATTATTTTATTATTTTCAGTGTATATTTGTAAACGGTATTAGCCCCTCCTGTTTGCAAAGAGAATTGGACAGAACATTGGGCCTCATGTAAGAACATTTTCGTATTTTTTTCCTAAATTTCTCTCACTTTTTTCGTACGAAGGTCTCGTACGAACACGCCACGTCAGATTCAACAAACGCTCTTAACTTTGGGAAAAAGTGTGTAAACGACCTGCGTAAATGATGAATGCCACCCGTGCGTATTTACGTGCACGTGCACGAGGATAGTAGATTTGCATACTCCACGCCCAAAATGATACCATATTAGGAGCTGTGCTTCCTCTCTCCTGTGCCAGGAAGTGTTGAGTCATGAAAACGGCAACAAGGCACAAAAAGAACAACTTTACGGGCTCTGAGACTGAAGTTCTGCTTTCAGAGATCCAGAAAGGAAAATCTGTCATTTTTAGCAGAGTCAGCAGTGGAATTACGGGACCTGCTAAAGCCAAGAAATGGGAAGTTATTTCGAGTGCTGTTAATTCTGTGTCACCTGTAGTTCGTAATGTCACCGAAATAAAGAAGAAATGGTTTGATATGAAAATGGCTTAAAAAAAAAAAAAACGTCTCGCCATGGCCAGGCGCTCGATGACTGCAACTAAAGCCGTGCAATCAGCTGTTGCCTCAACATGATGGCTCTTTGATGGGGTGGTCCATGAGGGGGGTCTTCTGGCACCACACCTTCTGGTCTGCCTGGGCTGGTTCAGGTAGTAGGAGACCCTCGTTCATGGCAATATTGTGCAAATCTGGCATGCCTTCTCTGGGCTACAGAGCAGTTTGCCCCCCCCCACCCCTCGCTGTATCGAGACGCACCCACCTGGCCTTCAGCTCAGTGCGCTCCACAACAGCACGGGTGCTTTGATGCGTATATGTGTGCAGTCTATTGCTCCGATTATGTTTGGCAGTCCAGCCACGGCATGAAAGTCCCTCTTAATTTGGACTTGTTGGACAGCGGTGTATGGGAATGTGATGTATCATGGGTGATAAACTGATGAGAGTTTAGCAGAGCTCTTAGATCCAAGGACTCAGGTCAGCTGGTCCAGTCCAGAGTCCAGACTAAACATGGAGAAGCAGCATTTAGCTGTTATGCTGCAAACAAGTGGAACAAACTGCCAGTGGAGATTAAACTTTCACCAAATGGAGACATTTTTAAATCCAGGTTAAAAACATTTCTTTTCTGTGTGTCTATGCATGAAATCTGCACGATATCTTTGAACTTATCTAGACTTTTGCTCATTTTTAAATTCATTTTAATTATTTTATTTATTCCTCTTTATATTCTTTTATGTATTTTTAATGCTTCTTACACTCTCTGCTGCAATGCTTTTATTTTATATAAAGCACTTTGAATTGTTTTGTACATGAAATGTGCTACAAATAAATTGGATTTGACCAACTCATTTAAACACAGAACACCTCAAATCCCATTTTTTTGTTATACTACAGTACATGTTAAATTCATAAAGCACTCCACATTATCTGCGGTAAACTGGGATAAACATGAAAACTACCAAGATGTCGTGCTCTAATTATCCTTATTCGTCATACACACACACACAAACACACTTATGTGTACATTTCCCATAATCAACATCAGTGTGTTAGGAATGCCTGTGTTGAAGGCCAAAGTAAAGTTGAAGAAGAGTTGCAT
Source organism: Odontesthes bonariensis (assembly GCF_027942865.1). Classification (NCBI taxonomy): domain Eukaryota; kingdom Metazoa; phylum Chordata; class Actinopteri; order Atheriniformes; family Atherinopsidae; genus Odontesthes; species Odontesthes bonariensis. Next base: position 3,219,758 of record NC_134518.1, on the reverse strand, counting down.
TTGGCTTTTCCAGGAGTTCCAGTGCATTGCAAACAACCAGCATTGCAGAACAGAAGTTTCACAATCCTGGTCCTCAGGGCCCACCGTCCTGAGTGTTGAGATGTTTCCCTGCTGCAACACACCCAATGAAGATGGTAGGATCTTCCAAACAGTTTTCATCAAGTTCTGTGTAAGCCTGTTAATGACTCATTTATACAAAGGAGGTGCGCTGACGTTTTAAAACCTCTAAAACAGACAGGGCAGTGGGAGCTCAGGAACAGGGCTGAAAAACACTTGGATAGCGAGTGAATGATGTGGGATTGAGCCTAAAGGCTGATTTATGGTCGCCTACAGAGAGCCCTCTCCGTCAACGGAGACCCTCCCAGAGACGCTCTCCATCGCTTGCGTGCGTCGGCCAACATTCCTATCTATCCGTCAAGGCGACGGAGACCGCAAGGGTTGTGATTGGTCGGCTAACAACATCATTTCCCGAATCACTTTTCCGGTTTAGCTCCTTCCTCTCAGAACAACAACACCGCCATTTTTGAAAGAGTTTAACCAGCTCCAACTCCAACAACAGTCTTTCTCTGTCGGTCGCCATCGTTCACTGTGAGGAGTGGAATGGAGCTGGAAGGTGAACAATCAATCAACCACTTTCACCATAGAGGTCGCGAGATTGTGTCGTCTAACGTAGCGACGCCTACTTATCGGGAGGTGAATTGCCTTGCATATCCGACAGCCCGATGGAGAACTTCGAAAGGACGGATAGCGACGGAGAAGCATACTGAGGCCTTAAGCTGAGTCCCATACAGCTCAGCCCAAACCTAACCATGTCACTACCCAATGTGAAATGCACATGCTCAGATAAGACCTGTGCATGTGCCACATCTTTGTGTGGGCTCAGCTTTTTATTTATTCAGCACTTTAGCCTCTGAGTTCGTCCAGATATGTAGAATTCTGAACCACCTAGTAGCTTCCAAATCTAGCCAGAGGCAAATCAAACTTTGATTGAATGAAAGATGCTCAATGAACCAAATCTGAATACCACTTCTGGAGGCTGGACAGATGTCATTACATAAACATATTTAGAAACGTTGTTTAAACCATTTCTTTAACCAACGGCACAAATAACCAAATCCAACAATCGTATGTGGCCAGTATCTAAATGTTACTGAACTGTGTTATCCCACAGTGCTTGTGCATGTATGCCTTATATTAGCTAGAGACAAATCCCAGTGTCACACTACAGGTTTTCAAATAATGTTATTGAGTGGTTTTACCTGAACCAACCAGATCCCATCTTTAGTGTCCTCCACCAGTTCGTAGAAGTGCATCTCCCCACTGAAGAGAGTGCTACTGGAATCTCCAGCCTCCGTCTGCTCCTTCTCTTTTGTGATGGCCGAGTACAGCTCCCCCTGCGTCAACTCCCCTGTAAGAAATAGATATTTTAAGAAAAGGGCTGAAAACTCAGTTGACATTGCAGAGGTTCCATAGCATGTTTTCCATCTTATCTGCAGTGTTAAAATGATGAATTATCACCTTAAACATCACCCAAAGATAAAAAACTAAAAAAAAAGGAATTAAAAAAAAAAAAAAAAAAAAAAAAAAAAGGTATACGTATGTTGAGTCTTTTTATGCAGAAGGATCACCTTCTATCTCCTCAAACTAACTTCTCAGAGCACGATACTTTGCTTCAGAGATAGTTTTGGTTGTGAGGGCAAGTTAGATAAATACTTTATTCATCCCAATTTGGGAAATTATTGTGTTGCAACAGTGTACAGTATAAAAGATATAGGAGCTCCGCTGTCCAACCAGCAGCTGGTGGAGAGGATGGGTGGGGTTATACATGATGGATAACAGTTTGTCCAGTTTGTTGATCCTTTTCAGCTTCCCCAAAGATCCAGCAATGTTAGATCAGAGAGGATGCAGTTTGTTTTTCCTGCCAGCAACACATTAAGGAAAAGGTTTGGATTTATTCACTACATTCACAGCTTTATAAACAGGAACCACTGGCTTTGCAGAGAGACTGAAGCTGAAAGTCGAGGCTGTTCCAACACTAGGAGGACACAAGTCTGAACCTCAAACAATGACAGAAACCGTTTCAAATGTCTGTGTTGTGTTGGCATGAGACGTACGTAAGCATACTAGCACAAATATCATGGTTACATTGAGTGAAAAGGGGGTTAATGGTACTTTGTTCACACGAAAGTGCCGACATTTTGATTAAGACTTTTCACAGTTGCCGTTTCCACGTGTACTTCACGGCCAGAGCTTTTCAGCTGGAGATGTGCTCTAAGAACTGAAGGTACTAGTTGGGTCAATCATTTTTCAATACAGAATATCACTGAGACCCTCTTATGACACTGCAGCCCCCAGATTCCAATGAAAACAAATGAGGAACATTGTGTTGGGAGAGCCGTAGACCTTACCCTGTCACCATCTTCATGTAGTTTACAACGTAAAGATATCCAAATAAAATAACAAAATATTTAATGCAACATTCTCTGTGCAGCTCAATATCTGCAAAAATGTTGAATCAACCACAAGCTTAAACATGAGAAATCATGTATTCCCAGAGACACTTTAAGTTTGTCTATTTGGGTATCAGAAGAGGATGCATCCCGGGCAGTTCGTCATCAGAGATACTGATGCATCAAACATTTAACTAAAATGAACATTTTTACCAACACAATGCATTCATATTTTATTTTTTTCAGCTGAACTGCATCTAGCAGAAATCATGTTGTACATTAATAAAATCAAACTTTCTTCAACGAAGAAGTGTTTAAATTCAATGATTTTCATTGTCAATTTACTACTTGAGAACCTCTTATGAAAGGCAGTTGGGATGGAAAATACTATTTAAGTGCTGTTTTGAAGTAGATTTAAGCTGCGCTCCTAAAATTTGAACTGAGCAGCAGTGCAACATGTGCAACATGTGTGTTAGCCTGCATGGAGAATGTAGGATGCTTACAATTATCATGTGCATTTCAGTATACAAAGGTATATGTTAAATTTAACTAATTCTGTAGTTCAGAGGTACAAGTTACAGTTTGTTGATTAGTCAAATATGCTTCAGTTTAGTACAGTGAAAATCTAATTTGTCATCATCTCATATCAAAAATTAAATGAGTGATGCAGAAAAACTAGTCCATGCATTTGCCAATTTAAGATTAGACTACTGTAATTCTTTATTATTGGGCTGTCCCACATATTCTCTGAAAAGCCTTCAGCTGATCCAAAAAACTGCAGCCAGAGTTCTGATGAGAACTAACAGCAGAGATCATATTTCTCCAGTTTTAGCTTCTCTTCATTGGGTTCCTGTTAGATTCAGAATAGAATTTAAAATTCTTCTCCTCACATATAAAGCTCTTAATGACCGAGCTCCATCATATCTTAAGATTAAGGTCAGATCTATTGTCATGCATACACACGAAATGTGTCCTCCGCTTAGTTTTAACCCATCCAGGTTGGCACCGGTTGACATATATATATATATATATATATATATATATATATATTCTCATTTCAAATTTTTGTAGGATAGTAACTTTTATAAATTGAGAAGTATTTATTTGCTGGCGACAGACTGATTCCTCCCCTCCCCCCCAAAAACAAAAAAATCTGCAAAAAAAATTCTTCTAAATTTTCTTCATGTGACCTCAGAACTTCCAAGATTATCATTTTTGACTTCCTCAAAATGATAATTATAAGACTGATATTTTCAACACCATTTGAGCAAAAGATATCAAACATGACTTCTGACAGTGGTTTAATCAACAACAACTTATCCATCTATAGCAAAAGCAGATCTTTAATAAGATACTACAGTACTATAATTTTCCCTTGTACAATGTATTATTGAACTGAATAAAATAATCTATTTTTGGGTGCCTATCCTAAAACTATGGAGGCCATAAACAAAAAGACAGGTACTTCTGTGTAGCTTTTTTAAACTCCCAAACTTTTTCAATACTTATGACAAAAAAAAATAAATAAAAATGTTCTAGGGGCCCTGGACAAATTATGTTACAGTTCCAAGATATCAAATTTCTCAATAAAGAGTTTTCTTCCACCAAAAAGAACATTAATTTTTAGTTTAACTCGATTTTAATTTTTTTGGTGAAACACTTGAAACGGTCCTAATCTAATCCAAGCCAGCACTCCCTGCATCTATTCGACTGATGAAGAAGAGCACTGGCTGTAAATTAGTTGCAAGTGAACCAGTGATCCCATCACCCTGCTGGGTCAAGGTGACAGCAGCTGCTGTGGCTTTTAGCACGGTGCCCCTGGCTCATCGGTAGCCTAGAATACAGACCAACTCTGCGAGGTAATATGGAACACTGAATCTTTAAACGCCATTAATGAATCTGCTCACAGGCTAAACATTGACCAGTTTCACTTCCTCTCATATGAGAATTGAATTCATTATTCATGAAGCAAGCCATGTATCAGAGTGCCGACTCTTACCTGACTGCTCCACCAGCTTGCTGACATCCTTCTTCTCCGCCAGTCCGGAGTATCCCAGTCCTCTGCACTCCAATATGGTCTTTAACTTTTTGTAACTCAGGGCAACCGGATCCACAAGCTGCGTAGCGAACATACCAGTCTCGTACCAAATTACAGCCTCAAAAATCCTGGCTAGCACAAACAAAACTATGAAATACATGAACAAAAAGAATAGTTTCAGCCACATTTTATTGGTGGGCGATAGCGCGGAGAAAATGTCTCATTCAGAGGTTGTTTGTGACGGCCGAACAGGCTACATGGGCTTCCGACATAGACTTTCGAACATATACGATACCTCTGTCATTAAATATGCGCGTCACACCGTCATTGTTCGGTCTAGTGTCGCTAAGAAGACATTCCGACCCTGTTCACCTCTTTCACCGGTGCTGTATGACACACATAAACCTCGCTAATCCGACAGCTAACTATCTAAGCTTTGCAGGTAGGCCTAGAATGTATCAACCAAAACAAAAACGCCTACGATGTCTGCTGCATGCGCAGCTATTTCTCACTGGCTGTCAGCCTCACGTGCGTCGGATGCTGTAGTGCACCCGCTCGTCCACAGCATCAGATGACAGACCAGGTCGATTAACTAGATCTGGGTATAATCCATCTATACCTACACAAATATAGCAAATAAGGTTTCTGACAGACTTGTTCCTTTATGAGCCGGAACAACTCTGACGTCATGTCAACGTAGCCAACGAACATCTCACGAGATTTGAAGCTGCTGCAGTTAAAGAGGTGCCTTCGAGAGCGCCTTTATGGAATGCGATAGGGGTCACATTTGACCTACATTGCAACTCTATCTGGCGTTCATAACAAACTAATTTGAAAGTTTTAAAGAGACTACGTAACTAACAAGGGCAAACCTATTTAATAAAGCACTATTCAGCTTTGCTGTTTTAGGCCTATAAGCTGTTGTTACATTCTCACTTTTGGAGTTGTTGAGGTCAATGGCCCCAAAGACATTTTATTTTTTATTAAATCATGTACACAGTACATGGCTTACATCATCTTATATACATTTTAAAGGAGCAGGTGCATATGAAGAAAGCAGAACAGAAAACATGAAAATAAAATCTTCACAAAATAAATAAAGACTAAATAAAGTTAGCTAGGGCTTTTGTCGCAAATCATAATTTTAAAACAAACTAAGAAGATTCATAGCATTTTTACTTTTAATAATATTAAGGGCTTTGGTAAAGGAAAGAAAATCTTTATGAAATACAAAAAAATCTGGGTTTTACATTCATATATTTACATTTGTGTATGAAATATTTTCCAAATAATAATGTTATTTACCAGAAAGTCCCATTCACTATTAACAATAATAACACCATAAGTAATGTCTTTTAGGGAGAAGAGTTTGAGACGGATCCCCGTGTGCAGCCAGTCATGTACATCAATGGAGAACATGCAATGAAAAAACAAGTGATCAGAAGTTTCAACCTCTCCACAAAACACACATCCATACGATTCAAAACCAAACCTCCGTCTCAGTAGCTCTCCGGATGGATATACACCATTTAGGATTTTAAAATGAATTTCTTTTACTTTGGGATTAATGGGGAATTTTAGATATTTAGAATGCAACGGATATATGTCTTCTTTGGAGAAAATTTGTTTAATGGAGTTACGAAATTACAATAAAGGGTGCGTGATGTCATCAAACATCTTTCTAATTGTTTTATTAAGAATCTTAATAGCCTTAAAATAACAATTTCCAACTAGAAGAAGTGGAAAATTAGGAGTGGAGTTGGAAACAATCCCTTGAATTAAATGTAAAGTAGGTTTAGGGATGGCTTTTATTATGGATGCAAAGGAGTTACGATTGATGATCAGATTATATTTGAGGCAAAAATTTTCACGTTATATCACACCCTTCATCATCAACTAAATGAATTAGAGACCAAATACCTTCATCCATCCAGTCCTTGATATACAGCGACTTGTTTCTGCTTGTGATGTATCTATTGTTCCATATGGGCTTGTTGTGTGGGGTGAAGTTATGATTGTAGAGGAGTTTCCAATATTAAAGGACTTGCTGGTGAAACAGGAATAATTTAACAGGAAGTTTCAGAATATTAAAATCACATTTTAACAAAAGCTCAATGCCACGAAGTTCTTTGAAGATCTCTGGGAATGATACCAGAAGCTTGTATCGTTAAGGAAAGATTTTAACCAGTTCATTTTCAGTGTACCATTGATAGAGTCAAAATCAACAGCCTGTAGGCTCTCAATCTGTTGGTTTCCTTAGCTAGGAAATTGTTTTTTAATTGGCTCTATATGAATGAATTGGATTATTTTGAAATTAATTATGATTACAATGAACTCAACTCCAATTGGCTTGAATTGGACTATACTATTTAAGTGCCCTGAGGTGATATTTGTTGTAATTTGGCGCTATATAAATAAATCTGAATTGAATTGAATGAAAAAAACAAAACAAATGACAGCTTGTGGGTGGGTATATTGTCCCTGAACATGGCACAAACACCCCCACCCCTCTGCTTTTCTCATGTTTCAGACACAAAATTGAAGTGAGGTGGACTAGACTCAATCAGGACTGCATTAGCTGTGTTTTTGTCTCAGTTAAAAACATAAAATCAAGATTGTGAGAGGAAATAAAACTATTACTTAAGAATGAGCTGGGGGGGCTTTGGTCGGTGGAGTAGGCTGGGGAGGGAGAGGGGCTTGATGCTTCTTTGAGGATAGAATTCTTGATCTTGCCATGTTTGGCTTGAGAGGAACCATTTTAATCCCTGATTTCACCAAGCTTTCAAGGTGATCAGGAAATCTCCTGGGTAACGGTGGAGAAGAGAACGATGGTGAAACATCTCTGGAGGGTGTAGATGCAGCAGGTGGGTCCCAGGCCTGTGGTGAAGGCGATGGAGGAGCTGCTGAATCCTGTGTTCGTGATGCTGGAGGTGCTGCTTTGGCTGCTGTGGCTGAATCCTTTGCTGAGTCCTTTGGTGGTGAGGCAGGAGCTCTTCTCTCCCGGCGGCAGCACAGGACCCAGTTCTGGTCCTGGTCCTGGCCCCTTCTGGTGCCTCAGAGCATGGAGGAGATTATCCGTCAGTCGTCTCACTCCACCTCTGTCAGGTTAAAAGGGAGTCGTTTCTCTCCACAGTCGCCACATGAATGCTCAGGACGGGGGATTGGATCAAAGAGAAGTTTTGGTGCAATCTGTTGGTTTCCTTTGCTGGCTTTGTATGTATGAATTGGAGCAATTTTTAATTGAATTACTTGGATTATGATTGGGGCTGCACGGTGGTGGGGTTGTTAGCAGCGTGGCCTCACAGCGAGAGGGTTCCAGGTTTGATTTCAGGCTGAGGCCTTTCTGTTTGGAGTTTGCATGTTCTCCCAGTGTATGCGTGGGTACCCAAAAACATGCATGTGAGGTTCACTGGTGATTCTAAACTGTCCCTGGGACTGAGTTTCTCGTTTGTCTCTGTGTGGCCCAGTCCATCGAATGGCAACCTGTCCAGGGTGTCCCCTGGGATAGGCTTCAAGGACCTCAAATATGAAAATGGATGGACAGATGAATTGGACTCTAATTGGACTGTATCATTGAAAAGCCTTGAGATGAAATGACATTTGTTGTAACTTGGTACTATATAAATAAAATGAATTGAAACTGAATTTATGTAATAATTCAGCTGTAGCTAATTCAACATCTGGACTGTAAACTTATGGGAATATTTGGTGGCAGCTGGAAAGAAGAGGAGGACACAAAGAGAAATCATGTTTGGATGTTTGACAGGAAGTTACAAGCACACAATCATCTGTCATTCAACCTTTATTCTGTGTGTATACTGCTTAACATGGGGACTCAACAGAAGAGTTACTTGACATGTTATCTCATCCATATATAGTCAGACCAACATGGCTTATTCCCAGAAACACTGCATGCCTAAAATTACATCTCTTAACCAGTTCATGTTGAGCTGAATCCACCAACAACTAAAACAGAACACAGAGCCTTTTTAGGTTCCAGCAGTGTAAAACAGAGAGACCAGGATTTGTGTCAACAAGGTCAAATTATTACCTGTCAAAACCAAAACATTTCAGAAAGTCCAAACTCTGACATAATTAGAGAACATCTTTTGGCACCCGGCAGTTTAGAAACCCTAGTGATGCTGACGGCTCTGTGGTTGACACATTACAAGGCACAGCATATGTGTGTTGACAGACACACACACACCTAACTCAACAGATAAGATGACAAGCAATGGCTAAGAGAACAGTCATTTTTCACCGTTGCCATGGAAAGCCCTTTAAGAACTTCCTGCCCTGAAGTTGAGCCTTGCCTTGAAGCTGAAGGACGATCGTGAGCACTAACTCATCAGGAAGCTGCAACAGAGAAAGAAAGACTTTAGCAAAGAAAGCACAAACTCAGGTCATAACTCATGAACAACAGCATGCCTACCTGTAGGGATATCCATGGTACTTTGCCCTGAAAATGGACAGCAGCCAGCTGAAAAACAGCATCACCAGACAAATACCTGCTACGCACATGACTGAGAGAGACACACACACAGACACACACAGACGCGCGCACACACACACACACACACACACACACACACACGTACATTTTGTGCATACTGATGAACTGGAACTTAAAGGCTGATTTATGGTCGCCCACGGAGAGCCCTTTCTCCGTTGACGGAGACCCTCCCGGAGACGCTCTCCGTCGCTTGCGTGCGTCGGCCAAAATTCCTAGATCGCAAGGCTTGTGATTGGTCGGCTAACAACATCATTTCCGGAATCACTTTTCCGGTTTAGCTCCTTCCTCTCAGAACAACAACACCGCCATTTTTGAAAGAGTTTACTGTGTGCCGGTCAACATTTGGTCAAAATTATTTGCATTTCAAAATCAATAAGCTCCAACTCCAACAACAGTCTTTCTCTCTCGGTCGCCATCGTTCACTGTGAGGAGTGGAACGGAGCCGGAAGGTGAACAATCAATCAACCATTTTCACCGAGATTGGGTCGTCTAATGTAGCGACGCCTACTGATCGGGAGGTGAACTGCCTTGTGTATCTGACAGCCCGACGGAGAACTTCGAAAGGACGGAGAGCCTCTCCGTGACAACGGAGACGGATAGCGACGGTGAAGCATACCGAGGCAGAAAAAAATACTGTCTCTTTTCAGTGTCAGGCATGAGATGTCAGATTGCTGAAAAATGGAACAAATGAAAGAAATGCAATTAAACAAAACTAAGAAGCAAAAAGGGCCTTTTATAAACATCTCCACTACATAAGTGCTCCTCTCTGAGACTTTGCATTGTAAATTCTGTTTGGACTCAGTTTATTTTAAGACCGTTTGAAAGCCAAACAACTCATCTGAGATAACCACCAGTTCAGTTTGGCTCCAACTAACCTGGAACAACTGTGCTGACCTCACGGGGACAAAGCTATTTCTCGTCTTTGGGAAAGTTTGGGGCTTAGTTCAATGACAGTTTTGCTTCTTTGTCCAAACCCGGTCAAATCTGTCCTCTGTGGTCAGAAACAGATGCTTTTCTAACACAATTCCATCAGCCCACATTTACATTCAGTGTCACCTTAACTCATAGAAGGACGGCAATTTAAAACAACACGAGTTGAACCAAAGTGCTGCACAGTAAAATCTGCCAAGTTCCATCTGAATTTAAAGCTCAAGAGAAGAAGCAGGTTGTCAGCAGCAGGTTGAAAGTTTCTTAAGTCTGAGCAGTTCTTACATGATGGGAATGTTGTTCCATGGAACCAAACCATTTAGAGGCTCGAGCCTTAAAAAAACAGCAATAAAATCTCAAATTCAACTTCTCTAATAAACAGGAAGATAATGGGGTGAGGCCCACACACGTGTCACATGATCATGTTTTTTTGTTCCCGTTTAAAGATGACCAGCTGCATTTTGTACGAGATGGAGATGGCTTTATCATCACTCCACATCACTTTGATATCCATCAGTAGAGAAAAATGAGGCTTCAGGTGAGTATTGAAAAAGCAAAACAGTGCACATCTGAGCATGAAAGAATGGTTTCCAACAAACAGGCACGAGGAGGACCATGAGAAGAAAAGTACAGGACATTCTGGGTTCTCCCCCAACCTTCACTCTTAGTAAGACGGAAGGACCGTGACGACTTTACACAATGTTCCACTGTCCGTAGAAAGAAAAGAAATGATTAGAGGGGTCTTACCTTTCCTCTTTCCAATGTCCATGTCAGAAGTAGCAGCCTCACACAGCAGAACTATTCCCATTGTTATAGCACCATCTGACAATAAGGTCAAGGGTTGGACCACAGTGTATCATGTCAGTCTGCTCAAACGTCTCCAGTCCAACGCTTTCACTGTCTGCAGAGACACTGAACAAGCTTGTGACGGAGATGTAGAGGTGCCAACTTGATTTGGTACCAGTTAAGTGGTTTGAAGCGCTAGCTTCCTGTACTGAGTACATACTGTGATGACATACACAGATGTAAACTGTAATATCAGCAGCATAAAGTCCTTTCCTGATTAACACAGAGGACTGCTGTTCTGGGAATAAAGGCCAAAACACAGACAAACTGTAGCTGCCATGGGACAGGTGTTGATGATGACTTCAGTAAGCTGTGGATGTTTCTGAGGCACATGAAAGTCCAACACTGTTTAAAGCAGGGGGTCACAAAATATTGGCTCCCTGATTTCATTTAGCTTGAGTTTCTTTTTATTAGTGAGAGAGGATTTCTGGTTATGTCATCGGGGTGTGCTGAATGGAAAAGTCTGTCAGTGCATACAGTTGAAGGATACTGAAGAGAAGGACGATATGTGTCTCTGCTACAAACTGGGCCTGGCTGCTGCCATGGATGTAACTCTGAAACGACAAAGTTAAATCCATCAGTTACTGTATTATCCAGGGTATAAGCAAGCTTTTTGCTGGAAAGGGGAGAGGCAAAAATCAAAACCGTTCAAAACATTTTGCTTCAATCAACCTCTACTGACAGTGTTGCATTATGGGTTTTGTGTAGCCCTACTGTTGCAAAGCTATCAAGTCTTTTGTGTGAAGAATTTAACACTTAAACAGGGTTTAAAGCAGGTTGAAATGTGTTGGAGAATAAGATGTGCTAAAGGTACTGCACCTTTAAAGAAACAACCGGTATGATAAAAAATAAAAATACAGTTCATTCTCTTTCAATTCTAAGGTTTTACAACTCAGAAAAAAATATTTGGTCCTCCCCAGGTCTTAAAATGAGGTAAAAACAACCGCAGATGAGCACCACCTAACACACTATTTATTGATATCGCAAACACATTTTTATCAGCAATTTGTACCGATTTTATGGAGTGTTATTGATAATGATTTGTTTGCCATACATTTTGGTCATAAAGCTTTGAGAACTCCAGCAGCAAACAGTAACCGAATGAACTAATCCTCCCGACTGGTCTGAAGCTTCTATCCTTGTTCTATTTGTGGCGACAACCTCAGATGATGATGGAATGATGGCTGGATCTGCTTTTCACTGCATCAGAAAATTAATGTGTGGTGTGAGAGCACCATGTGGGGAGAATGGGCTGTCAGGTTGAAAGACCCCCATCTCCAAACACAGTTGGTTGTAAAAAGCATGTATATGTTGTGTTTATGTCGGGTCTGATTATGTGAAAGGAACGTGCAACAACTGATGATGAATCAGCTTCTTGAAAGAATTTCCCGTTTCATAGGGAGAATATTTCAACCACATCCTGAAATGTAGTTCAAGGGGACACTTGAAATGAAGGGATAACGGTAACACTTTGTCAGGGTGTTACTAACTGTTAAATACACAACTGTAGGCATGGGCCGCTATGAGATTCTGACGGTATGATAACCTTAGGCAAAAAGATCACAGTTTCACGGTATTATGATTACAGCTCGAAAATGTGTATTTTGAATGTCTGTATTTAAAAACAAGAAAAATAAAAAACTTTTCCATTGAACAGTCTTTTATTTTAAACAATAGGACATGCCAGAATAGATTTAGATCAGAATAGATTTTAAAAGCCTGCTGATGGTTTACAAATCCCAGAACAGTTTAGGGCCAGAATACATCTGTGATATGTTCAGAGAATATAAACCCAGCAGAGCTCTTAGATCCAAGGAATCAGGTCAGCTGGTCCAGTCCAGAGTCCAGACTAAACATGGAGAAGCAGCATTTAGCTGTTATGCTGCAAACAAGTGGAACAAACTGCCAGTGGAGATTAAACTTTCACCAAATGTAGACATTTTTAAATCCAGGTTAAAGACATTTCTGTTCTCATGTGTCTATGCATGAAATCTGTGCGATATCTTTGAACTTATCTAGACTGTTGCTTGTTTTTAATTATTTTATTTGTGTCTCTTTATGTTCTTTTATGTATTTTTAATGGTCCTTACACTCCCTCAGGGATGCAAACAGAAGTATGGTCAAAAAGGAGTGAGATTATCGAAGCCCACGCCCCCGCAGGAATTATCATATAATTACATTTTGCCACCACCTCTGCCATCCAGGGCTCACCGTATTCACACAAAAATTTTCTTTATATGAAAATACACTGTCCCAGTTCCTTGGAAATTCTTAAAAGTAAAGAATACTGAGACAACGCTGGAAACATTTGGCATGTTCCCTTTTTTTCAATTTTTTTGAAAAAGTCTGACATTTTGAATATGACTCAATACACACAAGTTCCAAAATATCACACCATTAACAACCTCAGTTCACTCTCATAGACTTATCACCACAACTTTCTTTAGCACACCGAGAAACAACAGAAAAATAGCCTCAGAGCAGCTAAAAAGACAAGTTTCTCACCGTTGCTCTCTGTATTTCAAATTACGCCGATATCGGAGCTTGCAGCGGCTCTACAGATGACAGGTGAGTGGTTAGCCTGTTAGCCACAGAGCTTGCAGCGGCTCTACAGATGACAGGTGAGTGGTTAGCCTGTTAGCCACAGAGCTTGCAGCGGCTCTACAGATGACAGGTGAGTGTTAGCCTGTTAGCCACAGAGCTTGCAGCGGCTCTACAGATGACAGGTGAGTGTTAGCCTGTTAGCCACAGAGCTTGCAGCGGCTCTACAGATGACAGGTGAGTGTTAGCCTGTTAGCCACAGAGCTAGCATTAGCATGGACGACGGTAAGCGTTAACAAGCCTTTATTTTGATAACTGACTCGTCTTACCGACGTACTTGTCTCCTGACTTCCAATCGGTATGTGCTCTGACTTTCTTTCAGTGTGACTTGGGATTTTTCTCCTTTTTCTGTCCTTTTCACAAGTAGCTGCGCTTTACTTCTCTGGTTAAGGTCAGAAAATAACGTAAAAATCGTGCGCCTGCAGTTCACCTCCGAGCTGAGAGGCTGAACGTGGTCTGCGTAGCCCCTGATTGGCTGTTGAGGTACTCCCCACGTGGGGTCATACGAACTGTGCGGTGCATTCAAATGCAACAGGAACATTAAACTTTACCGATGCAAACATAAAATAAATACTCTCCCGCTTCTTTTATTGGTCTCTATGTCAGTCCAGAGAGATTCGGGGCTGAACTTTGATGAAATTATAATAAGACATTTCAACAACCCCCCCCTAAAAAAAAAAAAACTCATCGGATCTGCACGATTCACACAAGTCCCCCAGACAGCTGTGAAAAAGGCAGCATCCGCCAAAAGGCGCGCCGTTTGCATCCCTGACTCCCTGCTGCAATGCTTTTATTTGATGTGTAGCACTTTGAATTGTTTGTACATATAAACTTGACTGGACGATGAGGCTGGGCAGGCCAAAGTCGTCAAAGCAAGAAGAAAGTAAAACAGGTCCCTGTGACACTTTGTGTTGGTCATTGTGCTGTGAAAACATTGTTGGAATCATAAGTGTCAAGCTCACACCCGCAGGACAGCTATATGCCAACGCCCAAACAGTTCCTTCAGTGGATTCATGAACTGGGTTTTTAACTCACAATTTGTCCAGTGTTGGGGTTCTTGTGTGCATAAGGTGGTCCTCTGATATGGTTCCACATCTGGCCTGAAGTCATGATCAGGGTAAAGCACTGAAACACAAGAAAAACACACACACCTCTATTACAGAGAGCAACATAAACTAAAGAGTGGGCAAGTTATACATACGAGAAGACAACTATCAAAAATAACACATGCCAATGCTGAGTTTCTAATCATGGCAATAACGAAGTTCTGTGACATTAACCTAAAAGTACAACAAACGCTCGTCTCAGCAATGATCTCAGGCCACTTCCATTACTCTGCTGCTCTGAGCAACATTAGGTGGGAACATTAGGTGTGAGCAAATCAGAAGCTCCAAATGCACACTGCCTGGAAGTGTCAGAGGGGCAGGAAACCCCCCATCACAGGGGCAGGAAACCAAATTCAAGCATTTTAAAGGTACACTTTTCCCCGCAGAGATAAAAAGCATCTCATTTTTCTACAGATGTAACTAATCTTAAAAGTATACATGGAACCCAGTTTCATCCGGCTATAGATATCCTTTGAAAATCAAACCACCAGTAAAGTGCCCTTAATCTCCATGATCAAAAAGTGCACGTGATGCATATGATGTGTTCAAGCACAGTATCCAAAAATGAGGCACTTTTCAAACCTTTAAAATACATTAAAAAATGGAATCACGTTAAGAAGAACATGGTCCCTTTTCCTGAACTGCAGATGTGGCTTCTAACAGCTGGTGCCTGAAGGTTTTCAGGGCCTGTTGGGGTGTTACACAGAGGAGCCACTGGCACACACAGAGGCCAAAAGGGCTGCAGCATTGGTGATGGCTGAAGCTAAAACTCAGGCCTGCCTGCAGTCCTGGCCTGTGCCCAATAGAGAGGGCACACCTTAAGACAAAATAACACCTGGAACTCTTCATGACTTGGTTGCCAAAATGCCATTTTTAAGAGCTTGTGGAACAATCATTATGATGAATCATTAGGTTTGTGTTGGTAGCCATTACCAGCGCAGAGAAGGCCCAGACATTCTTGTTAAAGAGGAACTCCAGATTATGCCTTCGCAGATATGCCAACCCACCGATCACAGCCAGGAGGAAACCCAGCAACAGTGGCCCTGCATAGTTGGGTGGACGAATGACACGGATCTAAAACAGACAAACGGGACCAATCATCACAGGCTTCCATTTTCTGATTTTTTTTTTAAAATTCCAACATGGCAACTAGCTGTGGTTTTCATTATGTGGTCCCGGTTCAGATCAAACGCTCACCTGTACATCGGTGCGGTCCGCCACCCATCTGGCCAGCTGCTCAGCTGAAAAGCCTCGGACCTGCAGCTCATAGGTGTCAGATTTACGAGGTTTCCCTTTGGATGGGAAGTGGAGGAAGGTCGGAGCAGAGTTCATATTAAGCTGCAAACAAACAAATACAGACAAAACAGATCATTTGTGTGGCACACTGGGCTGACTTGTCATTTATTTGTCTTTAAATGTCAAATAAAAAAGGTTGTCATCAGAGACGCTATTCCCTCAGAATATATGACATCTGGTGAGTTATTGTCATGAAGTTGTACTCACACAGGGGCACAAAACCCTTCAAAGTGAATATATGTCAGCATTTACAGATTGGACTGTTCCACTTAGATATCATTGTCTCTGTTGACTATTGAGAACACATGTCCATAGATCCATGAATCTCCTCCAGACGGGGCTTCTGAACTAGCTCCAGCACCAGCCTCGCACCAGCCTCGCACCAGCCTCGCACCAGCCTCGCACCAGCCTCGCACCAGCCTCGCACCAGCCTCGCACCAGCCTCGCACCAGCCTCGCACCAGCCTCGCACCAGCCTCGCACCAGCCTCGCACCAGCCTCGCACCAGCCTCGCACCAGCCCTGAATGGCTCAGAGTGAAAAGCCACATCTGGAAAAGGGGCCAATGACAGCAGTGGGACCACAGGAACATTTTAAAGCAACTAGGGTCGATTTCCACTTTAGGAACCAGGGACAAAACAAGGTTCAAGAGAAGACATTAACCCCCCAGAAATGGTTATGGGAAGCATGTAGTAATTTCAGACTACCTGGAACCCTCAGAATGGGGCTTGCATTAAACGTTTTTGTTTGTTTGAGTATTCGCTTATATTTACTGTAGAAATACTATATTTCCTCAAATAAAGGCTGAAGCCTTCATCTATGTCAACAACTTTTTTTTTTAAAATGATCATCTATATTAGTATGATATTCGCTACCATAGTGGCAGCAAGTTGCAGTAGCTCAGAACATATTGTGCTTGGTTTTTTTTAAAGATTTCTACTGAACTCATTTGCAATGCAAAACAATGCTGGTTTGGAAGCTGTTGTCATTCCAACTAAAGCCTGAAAAAAGGCCCAATATCCCTGATGAGCTAAATAGGACACACAGTGGATGTCAGGCAGGAACAAAAGGGAGGGAAAATTTAGATTCTGATGGGGAATGTCAGATGACTAGTAAATAAAATGGATGAGCTTGGACCCGGCCTTCAGATAATATGAGCCCACAGAGACATTAGGAGCAGCAGCTCTGTACTGCAGTTTTTATGACCAACAGATGGTGTGATCCTGGACACATTACTGTGAAGGGAGGATCTGTACCCAGGACATTCAACTGTTAGCTTACGTCCATATTATCTACAAACTGCTGGAAGGCTGCACAGAGACAATGAGCTGAACCTGTACTTCAATAGGTTCAGGTCAGAAGTTAGCATGCTCCTCACCTGCCTCCATCTACACAGACCTCACACCCTACCACCGCACCTCCATAATGTCACCCTCTAGGCAAGGCAAGTTTATTTGTATAGCACAATTCAACAACAAGGCGATTCAAAGTGCTTTACAGATACATTAAAACAGTAGAAATAAAAAGCATTTAAATTTTAAACAAAAAAGAAAGATATAAGAACAATAGATAAAATCAGTAGTTAAAATGCAATTAAGTTTTGAAACTCAAGCTTCAGATTTGGAGCTTTATTCAAACGCAGCTGAAAATAGGTGTGTCTTCAGCCTGGACTTAAACACACTGAGTGTTCCAGCTGATCTGAGGCTTTCTGGGAGTTTGTTCCAGACATGTGGAGCATAGAAGCTGAATGCAGCTTCTCCATGTCTGGTTCTGACTCTGGGAACTGATGGAAGACCGGATCCAGATGACCTGAGGGGTCTGGAAGGTTCATACTGGGTCAGGAGGTCACTGATGTATTCTGGTCCTGGACCATTCAGAGCTTTATAGACCAGCATCAGAACTTTAAAGTCTGTCCTCTGATGGACAGGCAGCCGGTGTAAAGACCTCAGAGCTGGACTGATGTGCTCCACTTTTTTGGTCTCAGTGAGGACTCGAGCAGCAGAGTTCTGAATGAGCTGCAGGTGTCTAACTGACTTTTTAGGTAGACCTGTAAAGATGCTGTTACAGTAATCAAGCCTACTAAAGATGAATGCATGGACTAGTTTTTCCAGGTCCTGCTGACACATCAGATCTTTAACCTTGATATATTCTTAAGGTGATAGTAGGCTAACTTTGTTACTGCCTTAATGTGTTTTTCAAAATTTAGGTCTGAGTCCATCACTACACCCAGATTTCTGGCCTGGTTGGTAGTTTCTAGGTGTATAGATTGAAGCTCTGTGGTGACCTGTAATCATTTCTCTTTGGCTCCAAAGACAATTACCTCAGTTTTGTTTTTGTTTAGCTGGAGAAAGTTGTGGCACATCCAGTCATTAATCTCCTCAATGCATTTACAACCATTTACCATCTACCTCAGTCATGGATCTTAACACAGCCTCACCAACATCAGGACACGATGAGACCTCCTCTGCCTCCCCCTCCAGCCTCCAGAACCAAAATAAGGCTGCAGGTGCAGATGGTGTCAGCACCAGGGTCCAGAGCTTTGGAAGACAGCCTGCCAGTTCCAGTACCTAAAAACATCTCATGAATCTGCCCTCAATGACTGCAGACCAGTTGCTCTAACATCCCAACCAACCAAAGTCCTGGAAAGACCTCAGCACGCATGTGAACACTCTTTAGGAGCCACTACGCTTTACTTATCATCCTGGGGTTGGTGTTGGAGATAACGTCACCTTCCTGCTTCAGTGAGCCCACTCTCATCTGGCCAAAGCAGGCAATTCACTCTGCACTGTTATATAAGAAGCTGCTGAAGATACAGAGAATAAAGATGGATGCCTCTACAACCACCTGGATTATTGACCACCTGACAAACGGACCATAGTTTGTGAGACTGAAGGGTTGTGTGTCTGAGAAGGTGGTCAGCAGCACCACAGGGGTCTGTACTCTCACCGTTTCTCTTCTCTCTGTACACCTCAGACTTCCAGTACAACTCAGAGTCCTGTCATCTCCAGAAATACTCTGAGAACTCTGCAGTTGTTGGGTGTATCAGTGATGGACAACAGGCTGAGTAGGGAGTTGGTTCATCACTATGTGGCATGGTGTTGGAACAACTACCTCCTCTTGAACACAAACACAATAGATGATTGAGTTGAGGCTGACTAAAAGAAGGAACAGAACAGACTGTACTTAAGGAAGCTGAGGTCCTTCAATGTCTGCATCAAGATGTTGCACATCTTCAATAAGTCTGTGGCGGAGGGTTCAATCTGCTTTGCAGCATCAGAGCAGCGACTCAGAAACTGAACAAACTGATAAAGAAGGCTGGCTCTGTGCTGGGGACTGCTCTGGAGCCGACTGCATCAAGAGGCCATGGTTTGGGAGAGAAACAAGAGAAGTGTCTTTCTCCTGCAGAGGCTGATGAACATAAAGAACAACACTGCCCAACCTCTACATCACATAATGTTGAAACAATGGCATGCGTTCAGTCAGAGGCTTCTTCAGCTATTCTGCACCACAGGATGCTCATTCCAGCAGCAATAATCATATGATGATTTATGAAGAGCAAAAAAATATGGGAACATTCTAAATATAACCTATGGCTAACATCCAAAGAAACTAACATTTCTTCTTCCAATACAGTAGATGAGAGTGACATAAGACGTCTCCCAGAGGCAGCTCTGCCTCCACCACAACAATATGGTACAGCTGAACTGGTACTACTTGGAATCCAATTTCTGTCCCATTGTGGAAATTAAGAGGTGCAGTTTCTGTAAATACTTATAAGACTGTGCTGCAAGTTGATAAACTGCTGCTTTTCAACAAATTGGGTCAAGGACCACCTTCCATATATATTACCAAGACTAACACTGGGTATGTTAGTCTAAGACATTTTGAATTATAATTCTTTAAAGCAGTGAGCTGAAGCCCTCAGAGCACTGCCATCCAAGCATTGGATTCTTTCTTTTTTACAGTTTTGTGTTTTGTGCTGTTTACGGCTGCTCCAACCGTTCTACCCGTGAAAAAGAAAAAAGTTTTTTTAGAGTACCAAAGGTTGTCGTACACAAAGGTGAGAAATGTAAAAAGCTAACAGAACAATGCCGTGAAAAATGGATTTCAAACCTACGTCTGCAGTCGGGAGGAGCAGAGTCTGTTTACTCTCGTGTCTGCAGCGACCACTTCGTCAGAGGTATGTTTGCTAACTGCTAACTTTGTTTTTGTGGCTGCGTTTATATAGCATTGGGGTGTTGTTAAATACTCATTTACTTAGTAATGATTATTAAGTTTCCGGTAGGTATATGGGCTTCATTGTGACTTTTTAGGCATGTGTAATCTCGTCGTAAACATCCTAGCCTACATAAATTACTAACCCTGCCATGCAATTATAATGAGCTGCAATGACATCCCCATCCTCCTTCGCAATTATCCAAGTCTTCAGCGGGGTTTTGTTTGCTCTCTGAGAGTGGTTTACCTTGAAACATAAACGACTGTCTGGCTAACGTCGTCGTTAAGATGCGTTGCTATGGTTACATTACATAGCCGGGTTACTGCTTGCATCTTAACACATAAAATAATATAACAACAATATAACTCACCCTGGCGAAGACCAAACAATATCCGTCGTGGAGCCGTTTAGTACCAAGGTTGTGGACCCATCCGCTTACAAAAAAAATTGTACGCCTCCATACTTTTGTAGGCCTTCATTTGTTGTTTTGTGTAGTATGATGTTTGAAGGACCAGATAGTTGGTTATGTCCACAGCCTCGATGGTCGGCAAATCCTTATATTCTCCAGAAAATTCACTCATCTTCATGAGGTACGGGTCCCGCCCAACATATTTACTCACTAATTGTTTGTATCTTATTCTAGAAATTGGCTCTAAATCTCTACAATACAGACTCTCTGGAATGGTTTCCTCCATAAACGTAGTCGTCATATTTACTTCCTGACAACCATCTGAAAACCGCACCCCCTTACGACCACGTGACTGAAACCAAGCTATACCTTTTCTCTTTGGGTTATATGGATGGAGGACTATCAAAAAACAAAATGCCAACAAAAAATAAAAGGAAAAAAAAACAAAAAAAAAAACTTACCATCTGGAAGACATCTGATCCTTCATCAAAATCCACCGATGCAAAAAAGACCTTGTTGGTGAAGGCAGAGGAGTACCTCCAGGAGTTAGCCAGCACCTGGAACTCCTCATCAGCTTGTCTGAGAAGAAAAGACTCATTGAATCTCATCAAGTCAAATTGAAATGACAGGAGGACACGTTTGGAGGAGTTTCTCACTTGCAGACGCCACACTGTCTGTGCGGCTGCAGCGCAGTGAACATGATGAACACCGAGTAGTTCCTGGGCGGAGCCTTGACGAATCGACGGAACTTGTCTCCATTCATCCTGACCACCGAACGCTTGGAGGCCCAGTCCGTCATCTGCGTCACCTTCTCTGACAGCAGAGTCTGCACGTGACAGACACACATACACAGAGATCCCATAAGGCCTCTGAAACAAAAGCCATTATTCTGACCATATTTGTTCAGTCTAAAACATACTCCTGAGGGCCTCAGAGTTGAAGTCACTCAGTGTAACGTTACTTAGACTAAATTACAGTCAGTCCAACACAACAGTTTACAGCAGTTTAGGATTAGTTATACCGGGTGTATCAGTTACAAAAATAACTAAATAACTCTGTTCAAACCCTGCGGATTTTTTCATTTATCACAACTGTAAATGATGTAACATGTCATGGGCTTCAGTTCAGGCTGTTGTTAGCTTTAGCTAGCTCCCAGTACTGAAACAAACAGATAACTTTGGAAAAAGTCACTGAAACTTTGGGCAAGAAAGCGAGAAGTGTTCGCCGTGACGGCCTCCAGCTGCGTTACCTCCTTCTTCTTCTGCGCACCACCCGGCTCATGGCAGCAAAGGACCAGAAACAGCAGCGAAGTGAAAAGTTTCCCAAACATTCTGCAACACCGTCCACACTTCTTTAGACAACGCGTGCACATCCGCGCGCACGCGACCCACTCCTGTCAGCTTCTCATTGGCCAAACTCTTCCGTGTTTACAAGCGTCGCGCGGGCACTTTAGCGAGGTCCCTCCCGACGGCTTACCCTTCGTAGCTTTAAGACACTTACATACTATGGAACTGATTCGTGTAGCGACTGGCAACGGTGTCTCTTGTGGTCTGGTCTGGTCGTCTTTTTTGATTAAGAGGGTAACTCACTGAATGAAATAAACCGGAAGTGTGTGGTAGCCATTGTAAGGGCTGCCCCTTGAAACCCCCTCCGGATGTGAAAAAAAGGCGAGGACAGATGAGGCGACGTGACGTTTAACTACACGAGACGTCTTTGCTTCAGAGCGTCATTTGAAACAATGTCAGACTGTTTTTTAAATTAATTCATAAATTTTTTCCAACTAAGCACTTTCTTCAGAAATATAAAGCTGATATTGATATTTCCTGTTCTTTTTGTAAGCTTTACCCAGAAACATCTGCTCATCTGTTTTGGAACTGTACATGCTCGAAGAGTTTCTGGAAAGACATTGTTGCTCTGATATCCAACTATATCCAACCAGATTTTCTTCTTTTCTTTGAAATTTTTTTATTTGGTATCACAGATTTCAAGGCGAAAGATTCCTCTCCCACATACCTTATCAATCTAATATTGTTGCTTGCTAAATTTCATATTCATAAAAGTAAAATAATGCACAGGAAACCACTTTTTGACCTCTTCGTAATACATGTAAAATTGTATCTTGACTCAATCTAGAATTCGATTAACAAAAAGGCTATAAAAACAATAACTATTTGGAAAGACTATAACTTATTTTTGTATTTACTTGTGTAATTTTTTTTCCTTTTTTTTTCTCTTCTGTTCTAACAGTTTTATATCATTGTTTTTTAACTATGTTCTTCTTTCATTTATGTCCTTTGTTCATTACTGTACACTATTTCTTTCATGACTACTGTTACTGTGATATTGTGAAGATAAATAAAGTTTATTAAAAAAAAAACAATGTCAGACTGTTGTTGTATTAGAAATACTGCTGAGTTTAATTTTTTTGTAAAAAGTAGATATCTTCAATTAAATCTTCACAGAAGTTTGAAAAATATTTTCTGCTCTTTCAGCTGCATTTTAAGAACTGGTACCTTGGTCTAAACCAACGGTTACCGGGGTCTTCTCACTTCTCAAGTGTACTGCCACGTGACCCAGAAAACAAACTAAGCACAACAAGACAAATGATATTTCAGTTTCCAAAAGGCAAAATCCAGAACTGCAAATCTCAGTTAAATAGACGGCTTCAAAGAGATCTGACACTGTTCGGGAGAACCTATTTAACCAAAATGGAGTCACTATCACCATGTATATACCCTGAATATTCTATGACCATACCCAATAAATATATTAAAGCTATAAATCAATTAAACTTTAATTTCATCTGGAAAAATCGAGTCCACTCCTTGAAGAAAGCAAACATGGTCAAAGACTTTAAAGATGGTGGTTTGCAAGCCTTTGAATGCTTAAATACAGTCCTAAAAATAAACTGGCTGAAAGCGTTTTTTAATAAATGGAAATAGTATATTCCCAAATGTTTTTTAAAAAACATTGGAGGCATAGATTTTGGTGTTGACAGACTCCCTGTTAAGCTAGCCTCCTTTCACAAACAGGTGTTGTTATGTTGGAAACTTATGTACACGCAGAGTTTTACTCCCCACCAAACTCCTATCTGGAATAATAGATGTGTGCTACACAGAAATAGGTCTCTGTGTTTGGATCACTGGATGGAAAAAGGCATTTGGTCCATAAGACATTTTCTAAACGACAATGGAGGTTGGTTGTTCTATGAGGATTTTTGCTTAGTGTATCATTTAAACTACTCGTATACT
This sequence comes from Odontesthes bonariensis, assembly GCF_027942865.1. Lineage (NCBI taxonomy): Eukaryota > Metazoa > Chordata > Actinopteri > Atheriniformes > Atherinopsidae > Odontesthes > Odontesthes bonariensis. The sequence goes on along the minus strand of NC_134518.1, from coordinate 3,196,107 downwards.
CAGTTTAACACTGTAATGAACTCTATCCCTACTGCAGTCAAATATTTGGTTCAAAATATAAGCATTAACAGCTAACCTTCAATTACCCACACTTCAAATGTATGGAGTTGACCTTTTGGATAAAAGTAACTTACAAACGGATGCATCAGCATCTAACTAATCTTATATTTCCTACGCGACCAAATAGAAACTCCATTTTAAACTTGTTTTCTGACTCAGAGGTGAACAAGTGGAGAACTGCTTACCTTAAATACCCCTTAAGTCTGAAAGCAAAAGAAATACATTTTAAAATTCTCAATAAAATTTTTCCGTCCAGAGAACTGTTAAGACAGAGATTTAATTTCGACACTAACAGCCGTACCCTTTGGGACAACGATATTGAAACGACGGACCATCTCTTTTTCTACTGTGTACACACTGGAACATTTTGGGAAAACTTTCAGGCCTGGATCTTAACTGAACTTTTCCTTCCCCATCCATTAAAAAGAGAGGATATAATATTTGGAATCACCCTCAGAGACAGAAGAACTGACCTTATACTGAACAACCTTGCCAAAGAAAACCTGACTTTTCAACCTTTAAAAGCCTGCTGATGAAGAACCACCTGAGAGCCTCAAAATTGATGAAAAGCAAGAAGAGTTTACAGCTCAAACATATATCATAAAACATAAACATATATAGCTCAAACTCAACATCCGGGTAAACAGGGAGAAGCAATCGATCCCTGTCTCAATTAATCAGATCAGCTCAATAGATATTGAGTAATATCTATTACTCAATTTTACTAACACAAATGGCAAATAAAGTAAACTCACTCACCGAAGCACCATCACCCGTGTTGGTGGACATGGCTGATCTGTCCAATGGAGCGTAACTTGATTGGCTGCCGTTGGATGAATTGAGACAGGGATCGATTGCTTCTCCCTGTTTACCCGGATGTTGAGTCTGGTTCTTTTTCCACTGAATTTTTGGAAGTTGTTTTTTTTTCCACTGAATTTTTTTTTCCACTGTTGGTTTTTCAAACTCAAAGTCTGATTTTGATGCTGTAAAAATTCGATATTAGAAATTCGTATTCAAACTCTGATGGCACAGAAAAACTTCCATATTTCTTTCTTTGGAATAGTGAGCGTTGTCTCAGACTCCAGCAGTAGGTGGCGGTAACGTGCCTCAAACGTTAAGCGCCAGCGTCAGTAAGCAGAAGAAGAAGAAGAAACGTGAGCGGAAGAAGAAGAAGACGTAAGGAAGCGCATCCACACAGCTTTGTCTGTGGGCCTTGTTGGTTAAAGAGTGGTTCCCAGAGGATGGCTGAAGAACGGTAGCACCGCGACCTGCGTGCTCTCACACACAGGTAGGTCAGAAGCCCCCCTGAACGCCGCGCGGCGCTAACCACGTGCTCAGCGGGGTATCCGCTGCTGGATACCTGGATTTATGAACACATGCAGTGGTACCAGCCAGGGTAGCTTCAACAAAGACTAGCTTGAACTTTTTGGGGTGTTGTAGATAGTGTGGAGGACCTTTTCAGTTCAGTGGCAGCTGTGAGGTTAAACGCCCCCCTGTTTGTTAACAGATCCACTGTCATTTCGCCTGGTATTTGGGGGGGGGGGGGGTGTTTGGGTGGTCAAGCTCCAGCCCTCAGCACGACGTCTGTAAACACTCAGGAAGGGCCGTCCACATCAGAATATCCAGATAACTAGTTGTAACTGTTGTTCCAGCTCATGTGGATGCTGAATTTCACCCCACATGTGTGACTGCAGCAGCAATGGAAGGCTGTGGATGACTCTGATACAGCAGAGTGCAGCCAACATGTCGGCGCGTCATCCCTGATGCTGACAGCTGCGGGCACCAGCTGCACACTGTCTTCTACTCAGTTCTTCTACTGTAAAACAGATAAAGGTTTATCTTTATAAAGGTATAGGGAAAAACATTTAGGCACAAAGTTAACACTCAGCAAGGTGTGGTGTGTTACTATGGCAACTGCTCCCTCATCTCTGGGATGTGGTCCCACCTGTCTGTCACAGTCCATTCAGCTCCATGTCTCCTCCAGCGTTCTGCTCCTCTGTCTGTGGACACCCAAAAGAACAGAATCTGATGAGCTGTGGGCTCCATCAGTTCATATAGTCTGCAGCATTCATTCAGTTGTGTCAGATCACTGTGGAGTCCATGCAGTGGATGTGGATGAAGCAGAAGCTGCTCAGCATCAGAAGCATCTTTCTGTCCACCTTCTCACCTGGCTCCTCTCCCCCAACCGTAAAATCTGAGCAGAATTGAAGGTGTAAATGAAAGCATATCTGTGTATGACCTTAGCTGAATGTGAACCTGTGGTGGGAAACGCAGTCAGGTGGGGTTGTTCTAGTTCCAGTGGTTTGAAGGTTTTGAGGATGACAGCTAGTGCTCCAAAGATGGATGTGGTGATGTCAGCTAAATAAAACGGGTGATTTAAGAATCAGTGAACGTGTAAGTACAGTACTACAATAAACAGAAACTCCGAAGTTCTATGACGTGATGAGAATAATAATTGTCAGGTATTGACATGTCATGGATTCTAATATATATATATATATATATATGTACACAAATACACACCTTTTCTCTGTACCAGAACAGCCAGTAATGACACCAAAGCAGGCCAATTAAAAAAAAATGTATGGACACTTCAGTGGAAGGCTTAAAAAGTGAGTAAGACCAGGTTCATCTGATGATACTGCTGAGATAAAAAGTTTTCTCTGTGAAGTGATGTCAGGAGGGAGAAGCCATGTTTAGGTTGTGTATTTCTCTAATGTTCATTTCAAGAAAGTCTTACTTTGATGGAATGATCAATGATAACATGCACATCTTACCGCCCTCCTCCAAGCTGGGGGGGTTCTTCAGTGAAAAAACCCCAAACAGCCCACTGTGATTTTTGACAGGAAAAGTTACAAGCTGTAATGCAGCTTTTTATTTGATATATCTATTTTCTTATAGTCAACAGGAGCACTCTGCCGTTTTTTTGCATAGTCCCAACCTGACTGAAATATGTGAGCAAACGGGGAGGACTCACACAGCTTTGTTTGTGCTAATTGTTTCAATTAAATCAGAAAAAAGTCTGTCAGCAGATCAGTTTAAGTTCCTTGTTGAGACAGGTTATATGTGTGTGTGTGACCGACTGTACGTGTGCTCAAAACAAAATAATGTCAGTTTGCCATCCAGGACAAAGACAGTCTGACTTATAAGGTGCCCCCGGGTGCATTAATCACCAGAGGTTGGCCTTAAGTGAGCTTTGCCAAATTTCAAGTCCCCTCTTATGTTAGTCACCCACGCAGAGATGAACAGTCTGTTATTCCCATAACAACGAGCCGTACCTTTCACCTCCCTTTCCCCCTGCACTTAGATGCAGTCCTCATCTTTTTTGGATGTTTTTCAGAACTGAGCTTCATTCTTGGAAACCATAACCTGCAGAACAAGTGAAGAGTAAGTGTGTGTGTACAATGTGTGTTTATGTCTGGGCAGTGACATCGAAGTGATGGGGCCAAGGAGGAAGGCATCTAAACTCCAGTTGTTAGTGGGTGGCAGCGGAGGGGAGCTGGTCCTGAGGCTCACGGAGCCCAAAGACTACATCAATGAGTTGTCCCATGAAGTCCTTTGTCATATATTCAGGTAAGCAGTCATCCACCCAATCACGTGTTATACACTGTATGCTCAGTTTGATAGAGGTTCAGCACTGTGCACAATCAATCTGAAAACCCTGCATCCGCTTTTAACCCTTTAGGCGCCAGATTTTTTTTTTAAAAAGACTAGATTTTGACATCTAAATTTCAAAAGGCTGTGGCTTCTAAATGGTTAGAGATAGAGACAAAGTGTAAATGAGAAACATATTGGGAATGACCTGAATTTCATGTAGGTTGTAAATTTTCCTATCTAATTTGCATATTATGACGTCATATGGTGGCGGCCATTTTGGAATTTGATAATTCTCAGGAAATAAATGATATTGTTGATAGTGTTGAACTTTTTTCATCATATCCACCCCTCCATCCATCTGTTATGTTATCCACATATCAAATGGACAAGCAAACAGTGAATTGTAAGCCAAATGTTGCAAATTATAACCATTATTATACCAAAAAACTCATATAAACAGTAGGCGTTTTTCAGAAGCAGAGTGTGCCCATCTATCCAGATTACAGTTTGTAGTTCTTTAGAGTGTGGAACCTCTCATGGCAAGGCACAGCACACAGACAGTTGGCACAATATTGAGAATCACCCTAAGTGTATGTGGGGAATAATTTACTAATCTAATTTGCATACTTTGACACCAGATAGTGGCGGCCAACTTTCAAGATTGATATTTTGAATGGATGTTGAAATTGTTTAGACAGATTATTCCCTGTCCCTTTGTTATGCTAACCACATAACAAATGGACAGGAAAACAGTATAATAAAACTAAGAATTGTACATTTTGACTACTGCTGTGCCATATAGTAGCAAACACATGTAAACACCAAGAGGGACAGAAAATCAAGAGGTTGTGATTCAGTCAGAATTTCTCTATCACCACGATAGCCAATTGCCTCATCAAAGGGTTTTATCCATTCCTGTAAAACTTCCTCATCTCTCAAAAAGACCCAGTCACCATTACCAGCCCTGTTTAGCCTCCCCCTGCTGCCTCTCCCATGGGCACTCCGGCCACGTTCATTCCTCTCACCCCCTCTCCCATTTAGCAACGCTTCATCTTCGCTACTTTCCGCCCTATTCAGACCACCCCTGCGGCCAATCCGACACCCACCAGCCCTTCTACGGACACTAAGCCCCCGTTTACCCCTGCTTGTGTTTGGCAAAGAGTTGGAAAATGTAGTGTTTTGTGCTTTGGAGACATTGGTGCGTTGCACAGCCGCAGCATTGACGCGCAGTAAAGCACCATGGCTAGCACGGTAGGCTAGAAAGAATTGACACTCACGCTGGTCCCAGCGCCACTCTCACCTACACTGTTTCCCCCAATTCCCACCAGCCCCCCTACGAATACCAACACTCCTCGTAGCCTTTCCAATTTTCCTCGCTTTGCCCAGCACCGCCATTGCCATGCAAAGACGCACCAGCGAGCTCACTAGTTGCCCTACCGTCATCTCCAAAAGAAAGATTTTCCCCTTCTGAATCAGAATCGGCGAACAGGAAACCCATCACATCACTATAAGTAAACTTTTTCCCAGTCATCTTTTATTTATTTTGTCTCTAACTCTTGTAATCCAGCAATACCGCTTCAGCAATCAAGATCCGTGGCACAATTTCTCCGGTTTTTTCTCCTACAACTTGGAATGGACTTCCTCGAACATTTTACATTACAGTGTGACGTATTCCGACCCAAAGTATAAGTTGGGGATGTCTGCCAACTAGTGGACGGGAGTATAAGGCAAATTTGACACTCTGCTTGGCTCTATCGTCTGTTAAAGTCAACACCGCTTCTTGTCGCAATATTGCGACTTTGGCGCTTAAAGGGTTAATTCAAACCTGAGAATAATTCATATTTCAAATATTGATTTAAAGAAAGTCGTAGCACCAGACATTAAGTAGGTGGATTTGATCCACTCTTCACTTGGCTTGGTCAAGTAAATTCACTTCATATGGATTTCTACATGTACATACACAAGTGCACAAACTTTTCAACAGAAAGATCTCATGGGCATGTCTATAGAAAGAAACCAAACATGTGATCGCCTCCATTCAACAAGCAGACTGACAGCAGTGGACTGACAGCAGTGGAGTTGCAGCCATGGCTCAGCTTCTATATGGTGCTGATGTGGTGTCCACACCCGCTCAGCTTCTTTAGAGCTTGAATAAGAATAACTGAACGAGACTTTTTTCTTGGTTCTTGAAGACGTGTCCCCTTCATACAGAGGGCTTTCCCAGTTCCTGACCAGCTGGTGTGGAGTATCAGCTCATAAGCGCTGAAAGACCCTTCACACTTAGCGGGCTGTTTAGGTCACATGTGTGTCACATGCTCAGCTGAAGATCCTGTGAGTTGTCCTGTCTGAGCAATCATGTTCAAAGATCTTTGTTGTTGTTCTTGAGCATCACCTTCCCAGCATGCAGTGCATCACAAGCCATCAACATGTGCCTTTTCAAGCTGGGACTGATGCACCTTTATTATGCATCCTGCCCCCTGCAGTGGGGTGGAGGTTGGTCTGCCTCTGAGCAGGGAAAGCGGTTAGAAACAGAGGGGAAACCATCCCACCGTGTGTGTGCTTACATACAAGCTGGGATCCCCTCTCAGCTGATTCCTCTACACAAGTACAGTATGCAACGACAGAGCAGGGCTTATCTGGGTCGCCCTGTGTGAAGTACAACAGCAGCAGGTTGAGGTAGATATCTTTTTTTGCATCTCATGTGAAAGAGGCTGCTGGTTCTCCTCCCCTGGCAGTTGCACAACCATTCACACCTTGGATCCTGTCTCCATATCATGCTCTTTCAGACGGGTAAATAACTCACACACTGTGGGCAGTTAAGTCAGTGACACGAAGCGCTGACTCTGGAGGCCTCAAACAGGCTCTAAGGAAGCTCACACACAGAGCCTCACTGCGGTCACAGAAATGCTGATATCCACATGTTCATAACAGATCCATACTTAACCCAACTGCAGCACGGATGAACGTATGAGTTTGATTAAAAATCCATGTTCCATGAGCCTTTGGGGCTTAAAGCCCCCTCACCTGCTGTTGCCAAAATACATTTCAGGCCAAAAGTAAGACGCCACTGTAAAGTTACATGACATGCTGGCACAGTATGTGTAACTTTTGTTTTCATAAATCCTTTTAATTCCGTTTAGATCATGGTGTCATGGTTTAATGGCTCCAGACCTCTGATCATACACCGAGGTCTGCCAGATGTTGATCCAGGGCAGTGGTTCAGTTAGACTCCCTCGTGTGGCAGAGAAAAGTATTACAAAAACAAACACTTCTGGGGCTCACACAGTGGAATAATACCTTTTTTTTTTTTTTTTTTTTTTTTTTTGGTCAGGCTTAAAAAAAACAGATTAGCACATTTCCTGCTTTCAAGGAGAAACAGTTGACCTGGTTAGACTTGGAAAACGGATGACCAGAATATATCGATTTTCTTTCTTCATTTGGTTCCCAGGGCTTTTGAGAATGATTTCAGACCATGAAGCAAAGTCATTTGATCACGATTGAAGTTCAGGTACTGGACCGCCGTTTTCAGCAACCTCAATGGATTAAATCAGGCATTTCAGCCAATGGTTCCATTCTTCTGCAGTGGCAAAGTGACCACTCAGGATAAAGAAAAAAGGAAGAGAGTAAAAAGCTGTTTCAGAGTGCTCAGGATTTCAGACGGGTTAAAGGTTTACTTCCTAACAGGACAACATCTTTAAGAAAGCTTTTGGGTAAACTCCCTGTCCCTGCCAGAGTCTGGACCTGAACATTGTTGAGCACATCTGGACCCAGTGCTGGGTTTAGTCCACACCACAATCAGGGTTCCCAGAAGGATCAGAGGACATCAAGCTTTTTTTTTCACCGAACCTCATACCAGATTCAGACTTTCATAGATGAAGAATGTAAAACTCCATCCAACATGCAGTCCAAATAAGACAGAAGTAAACACCAAGAATGAGTAGTCATGGATAACTGGAAACAGTTTGATTTTCCTGAATCAAAGGGAAAGATTTGTGTCAGGATCAGGAGTGCATGTGCAGGGAGACGAGCCAGAACCTGTCCCGAACCTGCTCCGAACCTGTCCCGAACCTGCTCTGAACCTGTCCCGAACCTGCTCTGAACCTGCTCTGAACCTGCTCTGAACCTGTCCCGAACCTGTCCCGAACCTGTCCCGAACCTGTCCCGAACCTGTCCCGAACCTGCTCTGAACCTGTCCCGAACCTGCTCTGAACCTGTCCCGAACCTGCTCTGAACCTGTCCCGAACCTGCTCTGAACCTGTCCCGAACCTGCTCTGAACCTGTCCCGAACCTGCTCTGAACCTGTCCCGAACCTGCTCTGAACCTGTCCCGAACCTGCTCTGAACCTGTCCCGAACCTGCTCTGAACCTGTCCCGAACCTGCTCTGAACCTGTCCCGAACCTGCTCTGAACCTGTCCCGAACCTGCTCTGAACCTGTCCCGAACCTGCTCTGAACCTGTCCCGAACCTGTCCCGAACCTGTCCCGAACCTGCTCTGAACCTGTCCCGAACCTGTCCCGAACCTGTCCCGAACCTGCTCTGAACCTGTCCCGAACCTGTCCCGAACCTGTCCCGAACCTGTCCCGAACCTGTCCCGAACCTGTCCCGAACCTGCTCTGAACCTGTCCCGAACCTGCTCTGAACCTGTCCCGAACCTGCTCTGAACCTGTCCCGAACCTGCTCTGAACCTGTCCCGAACCTGTCCCGAACCTGTTGACTGTCAGCACTGATGGGGAACCAGCATTCCTGACAGCACACAAAGCTTCTTGGAGCAGATGATACTGGGGTACCATGGATCCTCCAGTTCTGCAGGACAGAAGTTAGCCAATGCTAACGCATTCTTGCATATTGTTTTTGGGGATTTTGATCTTTTAACTCAATTGAAGTGTTTTCATCAGTGGTGTCCAACCATGGGGGCCCACTGTAGTGTTTTCATTGTCATGTATTTTACATTGTTACACTGAGTGGGATGCAAGTTCCGTGAAAGCTGAGACAGCTTAAAATAAAAAATGTTCCTAAATATAATTTCCTAATATATCTAAAGAAAATCAGCTGTTGGAAATGATCTGAGGCTCAGGGGCAAAGTGCTTTGTAAGTTCCACATATTTTTCTCTTTTGTAGGTACCTTCCCATGAAGGATATCATGTGCATGGAATGCTTGTCCAGAAAGCTTCGAGAAGCAGTAACTCTGTACCTGCGTGTCATCAAAGTGGTGGATCTGTGTGCTGGCTGCTGGTGGGAGTACATGCCTTCAGGTGAGACGAGCCACTGCACCCAACCCAGTCCTCACCCAATCCTTTTCTCTTTCTGAACGGAAGTGAGGTGTATTATGTAACGAGCATGTACAATCTGAAAAGCTGCGACCTGGACTTTAATGTTAATTTCACTGCTATGTGGCAAAAACACAAGACAACTTTGCCTGAGGTGTCATCTCCGCTGTATGGGAAGGGGTCCAGGGGCAGTGGGTATAAGGGTCCTGCTGCAGTGTTGGCTTTGAACTGGCTGAGCAGTAGATCTGCACCAGTCTTAAAGGGATGTCACTCTGGATGCGGAGGGTGCTTCTGAACCAATTCATGACAACAATGGATCTGCACCGGTCCCAACTGGAGTTTTGTCAGGTCGCCTGTGCTCTGCGCTGAAGTGGAACTCCTTCAGCCTGGGTGCAGCGCTCTCTGATGACACGTCCAGTCCCCCATCTCAGAATCCTGGCAGGCATGGTATGAAGTGATCTGCTGCCTGAAGTTTGATCTCATCTTTGTGAGTCTGTGTGACTCTCCCCAACAAACTGTTTGTTACTTCCTGCTCAGCCTGGGGGAGACCTGGAAGTGGAGATCATACGGGTGCAGCCCCAGGGTGACACGAGAAGCCCTGAACTGTTTGGCCCTGAAGATGTTATGAACCCACAGCTCCTCCTCCTCCTCCTCCTCCTCCGTAACAGTTATGCCAAGAGTTTCCTCTGACAGACAGAGAGATAAATGGGCTTTTTTTTCTCTCGCACACATTCCCACACTGATGGAGGCATTAGTAGGCAACGTCCTTGCCCAAGGACAGTTTGACACGTAGTCTGGAGAAGCCAGGATTGAACCACTGACCTCCTCCTTAGCAGACGACTGCTCCTCCTCCTTCCTTCCTTCCTCCTCCTCCTTCCTTCCTCCTCCTTAGCAGACGACTGTTCCTCCTCCTCCTTCCTTCCTTCCTCCTCCTCCTTCCTTCCTTCCTCCTCCTTAGCAGACGACTGCTCTTCCTCCTTCCTTCCTTCCTCCTCCTCCTTCCTTCCTTCCTTCCTCCTCCTCCTTCCTTCCTCCTCCTTAGCAGACGACTGCTCCTCCTCCTCCTTCCTTCCTTCCTCCTTCCTTCCTCCTCCTTAGCAGACGACTGCTCCTCCTCCTCCTTCCTTCCTTCCTCCTTCCTTCCTCCTCCATAGCAGACGACTGCTCTTCCTCCTTCCTCCTTCCTCTCGATCCGTTCTGCATCCCGGTCGGATCGTGTCTGGAGAAACAGGCTACATCCTGGATATCTTTTTGGATACTTCACAGCTGGCACCGCAGCTGAACTTGGTTTGCTTGTGTGCACACCCATCTCCTGTTCTTGGCCTTAACCCCCCCATCCTGTGTGAAAGCAGCTTTATACTTAACCCTCAGAGCAAGGTTATGGGAATGAGGTCGAATAAAAACTGTGGCTAACATTGTATTCTGAAACAGCTGGTTGACATATTCCAGAGTGTAAATGTGAAACACCATAAATGGTCAAATGTTTTTGCCGTATATCCTTTCCTTGCTTTTCAGTTGGGGGGGGGGGGGTTTCTGCTTATTGAGTTAAATGCTCCATTTGTTCCTTGATGCTTAGGTTTTACCGATGGCAGCTTTTTAATCCTTTTGAAAAAGATGCCTGATCTGGAGCAACTATATGGCCTACACCCTCGCTACCTGGAAAGGAGACGAGTCCGAGGTTATGAGGCTTTCAGTATTCCTGGAGTCCTGGAGGCCCTTCAAGCCTGTCCCAATCTGCTGGTCAGTATGTACTGGGAGCACGGTGTGTTACCACTGACAGATACTTTCAGATTTATTCACACTTTTTGGTATTTCCACTCCTTTTTTTTTTTTTTTTTTTTTTTGTCTGACAACCTGAAATTACATTTTTTCTTTTATGGGAGGTTTACATAATTTGATCAACTCAACATTTCCACCATCTTGAAAAAATAAACTATTCTTTATAATGAAACAAGCCAGATGTAAACAGTAGAAAAAAATAGAACCAGAAAACCTGCACTCAGGTCAAAACATGGCACAGCTCCCTTTTACAGCAGTTCCAGCTGCAAGCCTCTGAGTCTGAATGCTGGTGGCAGCGTGTCGCAGAGTACACGTCACAGTCTGGAGTTTACTTGTAGGGTTTTGTAAGTTAGGCATAAAGGGAAAGGGGCCACAAAGGCTAGCTGAAATATTGCCCTGCAGGGACTCTCTGCTCTGTATGTGCGCTGCTTTGAAAAGCTAAACATACAAGCTCCAGAAATCTGCTCCGTCAGCCCGCTTGATTTACAATATTTCAAAGTTTATTTAGCTTTAATATATGAGCTTTTTTTTTTTTTTTTTTTTCCAGAAAACGATTATGACTTGACTCCATGTAATTTCAGGGTGTGGAGACGTCCCACCTGGAGCTCGTGGAAGCCATTTGGAACTATATGCCTCAGGTTCACATATTGGGAAAGTTTCGCAACCGCAACGGGGCTTTTCCCATTCCTGCAGAGAACAAACTCACCATTCCCATAACTGCCAAGATCCAGACCCTGCATCTCGTGGGTGAGTGGGGCATCTTGACCAATGACGTGATATGTTACTGCCTCTGCGTCAGAGCTGAAGTGCAGTGTGTTGAAAGGATCAGAGATAAATAAATGGGCCTGCTTCTCTTTGTATTTTCAGCTCTAATTTGAAAACACCACAGCTGTGTTCCAATCATGAATTGTCTGTTGCAGGTGTGAATGTCCCAGAGATCCCCTGTGTCTCCATGCTGCGGCACCTTTACCTGAAGTGGGTCCGTTTTACCAAGCCTCAGCCATTTAAGGACTTTTTGTGTGTGAGCCTGAGAACCTTTGTCATGCGGAACTGTGCGGGACCAACCAACTCCCTCAAATACGTGCCTCTAGTTACTGGTTTAGCATCAGCCCGGAACCTGGAGCAGCTGGAGCTGGTCAGGGTTCCTTTCCTGGGAGGGCTGATCCAACATGTTGTGGAAGACAGCTGGAGGTCGGGTGAGTTGGCTTACCGGAGTCTTTCGTATCTTCTGGAAGTGTTTCTCTCTCGATGAATAGAATATTACTTTTCTAGGACTTGTTTATTGGTGACAGAATTTTTTTTTACAAGTTCCACCTGCATATTTGTATTCCCAACTAAACTGCATAGAAACACACCAGATGGAGACCTTTCCAATGCTGACACGCTGATAGGTCAGCTCCTGCCTAAGCAGTGGTGACTCAGTGTTTCCCCTCCAGTTGGTACCAGTACCTACGAACATTTCTGAGCGTTACACCATAGCTTTATTTTTCGCCAATTGTTCAGACATGTTGTAGAGTCATAGAGGGCTTAAACGCTAATTGTTAACAACACAAGGTTCAGTGTTACAGAAAGCAATTGATGGCTTCAACCTTAAAGGGATAGTTCGCCTCTTTTGACATGAAGCTGTATGACATCCCATATTAGCAGTATCATTTATGAACATCTTCTTACCCCCTGCCAACTAGCCGGACTACCTTCGTCAACGCCAAAACGAGGCTGGAACTCTGCTCACAGGACGCAGCAGGGGGTAAGAAGATGTTCAGAAATGATGTTGCTGATATGGGATGTCATACAGCTTCATGTCAAAAGAGGCGAACTATCCCTTTAAGTCTAATAGTTCTCAACAAATGATTTAACATCTTCACAAAGGTCAGGAGACGATACAGGCGGCGGCGGAGGAAGAGCAGTTGTTCCGTCCCCAGCGCACAAATCCAAAGGTCCTCCACTTCTCCTTAACTGAGCACTGTGTGTGCTGTACAGACTCGGAGTCATTGTATGTGTCAACGAGATTAGAGAAGTGTTATATAAATGCAGCCCATGACTGCTCTCAAGACATTGGAAATCATTTTAAAAGTTCGACTTTGATGCCAGATTTTCAGAGAAATGCTAAATGCAAGAAATGTCCCAGGAAACAGGACAGCCAGTGGGTGTGAGAGGCTCAGGGTAACTTCCCTGCTGGAGGACGCCTTCCTCTGTGCATCCATGACAGATGCTTAACTCTTCTTGAACTCCCGGGTCAGCATGATGCCATGTGTCCAGCTGCAGCATCTGGATCAGTTAAGCTCTCAGTGGCGACCTGCATGGCTGACTTTTCAGAAAGAAATGACCTCTGCACCCCAAAACAAGACCAAGAGACCAACGGAGGCCAAGGACCACCTACACAAGGATAACTTGAACAGAGTCTTATGGACAGACAAAAGGTAGTTCAGACTCTTTGGGTCACATTGGGGTGTTGTCATGACACAGATGATAGAGTGATTCCTCTGTGTGTAAAAGGGACATGGGAGGTTTCCAGGTATTTAGATGGAGGTGGAGTTGATCTTTCCAAAGTCATCTGAAACATGAGTATTAGTCCATCTGGCAGTGTCTTGCTGTACTATCAGGAGCTCATTTGATAGGTCCCAACTTTGTCGTACAACAAGACGGTGACTCCAAGTAGACCTTCAGGCTGTTGAAAACTACTTGGAGAGAAAAGAGAAGGATGGTGTGTCATGGGTCATGTCAGGGCCACCTCTGTCACCCCATTTGGACACCACAGAAAGTTTGGGATGAGCCTGATGGAAGGCTTATTCTGATGTTCCCAACAAACACACACCTGCTGTGGGATAGTCTTCAAACATTTCTCACCAGCTTTAATGTGCTTTTTATGTGTTGTATACTGCTCTGTTACTGTCTTTAGGAACACTGCTCTGTTCAGTTATGGCTCACAATTCATTCTATCTACTTAATACCAACTAATTAATTCAAGGTAATTCAGATAGTCTTTCATACCATATCTGTATCTTCCCAGGAGGATTTCGGAACCTCCACACCATTGTGTTCGGAGCTTGCAAGAATGCTCTGGAAGTGGACTTGGGCTACCTCATCATCACTGCTGCTCGCAGGTATTCAACCAGGCATCACTTTGTTTCACTGACTGACAGGGAGGAAAAGATGAGATGCAAACATCTGCATGTGCAGAGTGGATACATAGAAGTGCTTTGTGAGACCAATTAAAATGGCAGGATCAGCTACATTCATGTTGCAGGTAGCAGTGTGCAGAGGGAGCCACACCGGGGGGGGGGGGGCTTAGGTTAGGCTGAACACCAGCGTAGGTTAGGCTGACCACCAGCGTAAGTTAGGCTGAACACCAGCGCAGGTTAGGCTGAGCACCAGCGCAGGTTAGGCTGAACACCAGCGTAGGTTAGGCTGAGCACCAGCGTAGGTTAGGCTGAGCACCAGCGTAGGTTAGGCTGAACACCAGCGTAGGTTAGGCTGAGCACCAGCGTAGGTTAGGCTGAGCACCAGCGTAGGTTAGGCTGAGCACCAGCGTAGGTTAGGCTGAGCACCAGCGCAGGTTAGGCTGATATTTTTGAGGTGGTAAAAAGCTGCCTTGGTGACAGCTTTGATGTGGCTGCAGAAAGTCAGATCTGAGTCTATCAACACTCCGAGGTTACCAACTTGGTCAGTGATTGTAAGGGCCCGAGTCTCAAGATATTTACCAACGCTGACCCTCTTCTCTTTGCTACCAAACAGAATGATCTCAGTTTTGTCTTCATTTAATTGTAACCAGCGTAGGTTAGGCTGAGCACCAGCGCAGGTTAGGCTGAACACCAGCGTAGGTTAGGCTGAACACCAGCGTAGGTTAGGCTGAGCACCAGCGCAGGTTAGGCTGAGCACCAGCGCAGGTTAGGCTGAACACCAGCATAGGTTAGGCTGAGCACCAGCGCAGGTTAGGCTGAACACCAGCGTAGGTTAGGCTGAACACCAGCGTTGGTTAGGCTTAGCACCAGCGCAGGTTAGGCTGAACACCAGCGTAGGTTAGGCTGAGCACCAGCGCAGGTTAGGCTGAACACCAGCATAGGTTAGGCTGAGCACCAGCGCAGGTTAGGCTGAACACCAGCATAGGTTAGGCTGAGCACCAGCGCAGGTTAGGCTGAACACCAGCATAGGTTAGGCTGAGCACCAGCGCAGGTTAGGCTGAACACCAGCGTAGGTTAGGCTGAACACCAGCGTAGGTTAGGCTGAGCACCAGCGCAGGTTAGGCTGATATTTCTGAGGTGGTAAAAAGCTGCCTTGGTGACAGCTTTGATGTGGCTGCAGAAAGTCAGATCTGAGTCTATCAACACTCCGAGGTTACCAACTTGGTCAGTGATTGTAAGGGCCCGAGTCTCAAGATATTTACCAACGCTGACCCTCTTCTCTTTGCTACCAAACAGAATGATCTCAGTTTTGTCTTCATTTAATTGTAACCAGCGTAGGTTAGGCTGAGCACCAGCGCAGGTTAGGCTGAACACCAGCGTAGGTTAGGCTGAACACCAGCGTAGGTTAGGCTGAGCACCAGCGCAGGTTAGGCTGAGCACCAGCGTAGGTTAGGCTGAGCACCAGCGCAGGTTAGGCTGAACACCAGCGCAGGTTAGGCTGAACACCAGCGTAGGTTAGGCTGAGCACCAGCGCAGGTTAGGCTGAACACCAGCGTAGGTTAGGCTGAACACCAGCGTAGGTTAGGCTGAGCACCAGCGCAGGTTAGGCTGAGCACCAGCGCAGGTTAGGCTGAACACCAGCATAGGTTAGGCTGAGCACCAGCGCAGGTTAGGCTGAACACCAGCGTAGGTTAGGCTGAACACCAGCGTAGGTTAGGCTGAGCACCAGCGCAGGTTAGGCTGAACACCAGCATAGGTTAGGCTGAGCACCAGCGCAGGTTAGGCTGAACACCAGCATAGGTTAGGCTGAGCACCAGCGCAGGTTAGGCTGAACACCAGCATAGGTTAGGCTGAGCACCAGCGCAGGTTAGGCTGAACACCAGCGTAGGTTAGGCTGAGCACCAGCGCAGGTTAGGCTGAACACCAGCGTAGGTTAGGCTGAGCACCAGCGTAGGTTAGGCTGAGCACCAGCGCAGGTTAGGCTGAGCACCAGCGTAGGTTAGGCTGAGCACCAGCGTAGGTTAGGCTGAGCACCAGCGTAGGTTAGGCTGAGCACCAGCGTAGGTTAGGCTGAGCACCAGCGTAGGTTAGGCTGAGCACCAGCGTAGGTTAGGCTGAGCACCAGCGTAGGTTAGGCTGAGCACCAGCGTAGGTTAGGCTGAGCACCAGCGTAGGTTAGGCTGAGCACCAGCGTAGGTTAGGCTGAGCACCAGCGTAGGTTAGGCTGAGCACCAGCGTAGGTTAGGCACATCTCCACTCAGAGCTACAGGATTCTGTTTGGTGTTACACTGTACTGAGCTGTACTCTGAACTGAAAGCCTGTCACACACTGAGTCAGCACAATCATCACTGCACACACGCACACACACACACACGCACACACACACACACACACACACACTGTGATGCAGAGCTGCACCCCCCCGTGTCGAGGGGATACATGCAGTAGAAAAATGGCTTTGGGCCCCATTTCCTGATGAGCACAACTGTCTGAGGAATCTTTGAAGGTCCTGTGAGCAGATCAGCAAACAACCTGTGGTTGGCATGTGCTTTGAAAATGTTTCCAGCCCTGAATGAACACTTACTGCCCCAATCAAGAAGTACCTGCAGCTGCAGGGTTGAACCCAAAACGCTACTTCTGGGGGATCTGATGAAAAACAGAAAAACACAACATTCTGACAAAGTTTGGACTCATTTACAGAGATCATTCAATAGGCTGTGCTAAGAGATCACCTGCTTCACCTCCCTTTGAGCCACTCTGTCTCAAACAGCGTACAGAGAGGGGTGCAGGCCTGTGTGGGTGTTTCACTGCTTTCAGACTGATCAAAGATCTGACCAGAATACAGCCCTGATCATGCCTCTGTCCTGCTGCTGTCGCTAATCTGCATTACAACACAGAGCAACCAACTGTAACACAGCCAGTGTTTACATGGACACCCACTGATAGGGCAGAATAAAGATAACTGGATAAGATGGCACTGGAGCATCTCAGATGTCCATACTAGGCATGGGTCGGTTACCGGTTTCAAGGTATACCACGGTATTAAAAAGTCAAGGTTTCAAAACCACTAAAATTTCCTGTCATACCGTCCCTGCGGTATGAGCGTTTTTTTAAATAAATTTTTTTTGTGGCGTCTTGTCAGAGAGAAAGTGGAGGTCCCTCATGCCGTGTGCAGCTTCAGCGTAGTGCCCCTCCCCCCGCGCACCTCCGCTTGCTGTGAGTGAGCAGCAGGCAGCTCTGCAGGCTGTATGATGGCTGAAGGAGGCGAGCCCCCCGAACTTTTCCCCCTGTCTGTTTTTAGGGTGCCGCATAGTCGTGCACCAGTCAAAATTTGCGCAGAGAACGAGAAACAGGACGGACCAATTCGAATCCAGACTCAGCGAAGAAGTGCGGTGCAAGCACCTGTACCACTCTGCAATGAAACAACACGGTGACCACGTCCACTCCCAGAACTCACTGACAGAGATTGGCAGAACTTTAGGGAATTTGCTGTTGTTTCATTCACTGGAAGTGGCTTTGAGTATCATGAAAAGCGCTATATAAAACCGATCTATTATTATTATTATTATTATGGCATCCTGAAAGTAATTAGATAATTCCCAGGTGTGCTTTGGCTCCTCCCCAAGGGAACCGGTCCTGTGTGCCGGTACCCCAAGCAGAAGGGTTACAAAAATGGTAACGGGTACCATGGGACCGGTACGCTTTGGTGGTAGTGGAAACACTGAAATAAGCAAACCGTTCTTAACCAACCCGTACCGGACTGCTTAGTGGAAACGAGGCTTAAATCTCTAAGACTGTCAACATGGTCTGGACTCTGTGGGGGCCGATCCGTGTGTGAGAATGCTGCTCACTGAACTACTCTTTCACAGTTTGACCTTTCTTATCAAATTCCGATCATCCAGTGTGTTCATGTTGTGAGCTGACCTGATTTTCTGGGCTTACGACATGATGCTGAACCTGACCAACTGAACCAACCCCAGAACCAAACACTGCTCCTACAGTTGACACAAGGCTTCCCTATGAAAAGGCTCCGTTTGGACCGGTCAGACCACAGGAGCTTTTTCCATTGCTCCAGTTCAATCTTTATGCCCCCTGACAAACTAAAAGCTTTTTCTGACCGTCCTAACTGATGAGTGTTAGGATCAAAGTGATCTCTGATCTCAATCCTTCATGATTTTCTTTAGATCACGTTCCTCCTTTAAGATGTCCTATCATTCGAGGCTTGCTATGTTAAAGCATCTACCTAAGGAGACAGAGTAGATCTATATGGGCAGCAGTTTTCTAATAAAGCTGTTCCACAGCTGACACACTGTTAGCGCTGCCCCCCTGCAGACATTTCTGCATTCATTAGGAAAAAGCAGTGGACTGTGGTGTAGAGCAGGAGTTCCCAAACTTTTCCATGCCAAGGCCCCCCAAACAGTATTAGCTTCTGGCCGGGGACCCCCTTTGCAAACCACAGACAATGCTACAAAATATGTAAAGAAACATCAACTTTTAGAACGTATTTTCTTTCTTTTATTCACGGACAGTAGCTCGCCGTGTGAATGCAGCCTGACTAAATGCTCTTCTTTACGTCTGAAGAAGTCAACCGTTTTTTCGGACTCTGACGGATGTTTTTGTATCAAGTGACGCTGAAGTTTCGAAGGTTTTGAACACTCATTTGAGAGGGTCTCCAGACATTTCGGGCAATCGTGGCCATTTTTCTGTATGGCTGTAAAGCCAAACTTAATGTCTGCTGCCTCATACTGATTTTAGTCGGCCAGTTCTTTCAGTCTCTTCGTAGTCAAAAACCCGTCCATTTTGGCTAGCTACCTACACGCTAGCTTGAGGAGCAGAGCAGCTTGAGAACAGGCGCAAACCGCCAGGTCTACGATGTTTTGACTGGCAGCCAATCAGAAAGACAAGCATGGCAAATAACATTTCGATATGATATATTATTATAAATTGTATTTTACAATACTGATTAAAAAAAAATGTGACAATTTTTTTATAATGATGTTTAAAAAAAATTTAATTCTATTTTTTTTATTTTTGCATTTTTTTCTTATCTTCACTCGCGGCCCACACTTTGAAAACCACTGGTGTAGAGTAATCAGCTGTGGTGATGAGGTCAGCAGCAGCATGTGAGGGTCTCATCCACAGGGTCATTCCACGTACATTCACAACGTGCCACGTATCTTTCAGCAGAAAAGGTTGTCGCATGATGAATGTTGAATGTTTTAATGGATACATCACTTTCACTTGATTCTCTGTGTGTTTAACAGGCTTCATGAGCTGCGCATCCAACCCTCTCTGACTAAAGATGGAGTCTTCTCAGCTCTCAAAATGGCTGAACTTGAGTTTCCTCAGTTTGAGACACTTCATCTGGGATATGTGGATGAGTTCCTTCTGCAATGTTAGTTTTTTTTGTTTAGTTTTTTTCTTGTGGGGATGGGGGGTGCAAATCTGCCTGCATACTGAAAAACAGAGACTTCCTGTGAACGGACCGAAGTGATTTTTACGGGGTTAAGACTTGGTTTTAGGATGATTTAGAATTGGGTCTTGGTTTGGTATTCTGTAGCGGTGGCTGGGGTTACGGGCCGTGGAATGTATTGTGTCAATGGACAGTCCCTTAAAGTAATAACTAGGGATGGGAATTGATTAGATTTTTACGATTCCAATTCCATTTTCGATTCTGCTTAACGATTCGGTTCTTTATCGGTTCCCTTATCGATTCTCATTTGGAGAAAAAGGACAACAAACCGGTCGATTAGCATCAACTTTGTTTAGTTTAGAAGTAACACGAGTCATGACCTTACAAACCCAACAATGGTGAGGTCCACATTGGTCTATCCTGGCCTGGGTAATTGAACTCTTCCTGCTCTGGTGAAAGGAGAAGCTGGAGGTAGAGGTGAACTGGGGGTAGTACCACCAGCCTCTGGCTCTGAGCCAGTCAGGCTCTGTCTCTCATGATTTCATCTAAATGTAATGCATGAGAAGGCATTCATTTAACCTTAACCGTTACTAACAGCAGGTTTTACAATGAGGCAAATGGTGCTGACATGATAGGCAGTGTTTATTATTTACCTGCAGTGTTAGCCGAGGGCATGCTAACGTTGCTAACGTTGCTGGGTTCAGATTCACCAACGTTAGTCCGGAGCAGATCGAAAACGCGACATTCATTCATAGTTATTGCATGTTGGTAGTATTTCCTCCCTTTGGTGAAATATTCACTTTGCAAGTTGCCCTGTTGTCGTCTTTTTTAGGGATGTGTAACCAAACTTTCCAGCGTTTGTACCGCTTGGGCGCCATGTTTACTGTTGACTGCTGGCTGCGCTGGACTCGCCACGCAACGTTGCGTGGTGACGCGATTCGCGCCCACTGGAATCGATAAGGGAATCGTTTGCAAAATCACCAAACGATTCCAAGGAATTGAAACACTGGGAACCGGTTCTCAATAAGAAACGGTTTTCGATTCCCATCCCTAGTAATAACTACCCAATAACTGTTTAGCTGTGTATCCTGCTAAGTCAGAATTTTTGGGATGGTTAAAGTTTATTCATTCAATTTCATCCACTGAAAATACCCCATTTAAAAAGCAGTGTATGAATGTAATTTGAGTGTAAACCTTAAAAGGAGAGAAGAAAATAATAAATCTTTCATCGTTTAACTGCAGGTAAGATGAATCATTCGGAGCTGGTGAAGTACGGTCTGGCTGATGTCATTGAAAACCCTGGCATCATCACTGATATTGGCATTAAGGTGGTGAATGAGGTCTTCACTAATATTAAGTACCTGCACATCTACAACTGCCCTCACCTTCATAACCCCCACCACTGGATCACAGGTGAGCTTCTGAGGTTCCTAACTGCTGAACTGTTGCACTGTGCTGTGGACCTGCTGTAAGTTCTGCCCGGTTCTGCTCACAGATCAGTCCAGATGGAGCCGCCTGGTCGATCTCACTCTGGTTCGCTGTCATGCCATCAAACTGGAATCTTTTTCCCACTTCATTGAGTTGCTACCCTGTCTGGAGTTTATCTGTCTTGACCAGATGTTTAGAGAGCCACCCAAGGTAAAACATGTGACCATAATGTCTCTCACATAGTATACACCTCATTAATCCATTTTGAAAGGTACAGTCATGTAAATAAGTGACTTTATCCACTGGACATCTGGTTTCTTACATAACCAAATCGGTACCTAAACGGAATGCTGAAAGGGACAACTTGATTGTTGTAGTGTATCCTTTGAGGTTCAAATAATCTCACACCAACAGAAAGTTAATGTATACCAACAGTCATTTCTATGGCAAACTCTAGTAAAAAGATTTTCTAAACTCTGAGTCTGTTTAGCTATTCTTTAGTAAGAACACATCTTTTCTTTAAAACCAAAGAGCTTGAATATGGGATAGGTTCTTCAGATTAAGAGCAGTAATGCAAGCCTTCATACATCCGAATAAATGCTTCCTTAACATCCCAAAGTATCTGCCGTCTGCGTCTCAGATGGGCTGGTGTCATTGTCCATCTTTTAATCAGCTTCACCTTCAGGACCTCCAGCAAAACAGAAGGCCCACAAAACCACTTAAAGTGACTGAGTTATCACTGTCCAATCAGTGTGAGGAGTACAAACGGGCTCAAAATTCACACTGGTGACTTCACGTGAAATGCATTGTGGGAACTTTTTTACATATGCAGACACCTGAATTTCTCAGGCAGGTGATTAAAGCTTAATTTCCGACTACAACCTCAGCGTTTTGATTTGAGAGCTCATGATGCGAGAGTCTAGTCTGAGCTCATCAATTATGTCAATTCTGTCCAAATTCCAGAGCTTTGTTGTTGTTGTTGTTGTTTTATAGGATTGATTATTGCTTTACTCTCATGCACTGAGAATTTTTTTTATATTATTCTAATCTTTTATGTATTTACTTTGGCAATCTTCTTGTGCATCTAAAGAAAGTGATACTTAATGATTTGGTCTCTTTTTTTAATATATATATATTTTTTTAAGTCTTGTCCAGAAACTCCTAGTTTTCCTCAGTAAATTCATCACCAGCCCTTACTCATTCACCACTTTCTCATCAAAATCTGTTCAGGTCAGAATTATCTGAAGATGGTTTTAATTTAAAAAGTGTAATAGGCTTCACTTCAACAGAAAAATCTATCTTCTGTGCTGCCAGTTTCCACAGAAAGGATGTGTGATGACTGATGCTCCACATTGAGCCTGAATCAAGCCCAGGTTAACTCACTTTTGAAGTTTAATTATGCACTTATAGTTTATACTTTATACGATTTAAAGTCTGGAGTAAAGACGAAATGAGCTGAGTTTGGCACGCGACAGAACATGTATTTATATCCTCTCAGCCAAGCATGAATGATTCAAACGGCCAGCTCTGAGCTCTCAGCTGTTAATATACACTTCTTCTGTCATTTTAGACCTGCTGCGAACTGAAATGAAAAGCTGTTTAACAGTCCAGCCACACAAGTCGGTTCTCAGCCTTTAGACTTATTCTAAGAATGACATGTTTCCATGCAAATCTCTGAGTTTGCTTTACTCAGACGTTGAAATGAATCTGATGAGAGGAATGTTCTTCATCTGGAAAGTATGTCTTAAAGGCATCACCTTAGTCTTCGTCTTGTGTGATATTCCACTTTGATGAGATTCTTTAAGATTTCACAAAAGATATTTCCCTTTTGTACTGTTTAAAAAAAAAAAAAAAAAAAAAGTGACAAAAAGCTGAGAGCTTGTTTAATTTTTATTTTGAAAGGACCGACAAGTGCAATTCAGAGACTGCCTCTCATTGTCGGACCTTCCTGTTTAACTGTCCAGGGCTGCAACTGCCTCGCTGGGGAAATGAATTCCTCACATGATGGTTTGTTTTCACCACATGTTCTGCTCCCCCAGGTTCCATGTGAAAAGGAAGATTTTTCACTGAACGAAAGGACTTGAAAGTGTTTAATTTGTACATTATATTTCTAGAGTCCTGCTCAAACCCAGACAGTTGAACTGATATATTCCTACTGTCGGGGTGCAGGAAGGGGAGCACGACTGCTTCTCATCTCTCGTGTGTCTGATAACTTGTACTTCTTTATTTTCCATTACCAGCCTGGGAAGAGCCAAATGATCTAATGTCATTTGTTGTCTTTCTGGGGAACATTGTAGTTCTACCGGGTCATAGATGAAGTCAACTGCAGTAGCAGAATGGAGTGCAGATGGAGCCCCTTTGTGCTGTATTTCCTTAAGTCCTTAGAATTTCCTCTTCCTATCTCTGCTTGACCTCCACCCACTTCTGTAGAGTCAGCTGTGTTACTTGGCTGATCAAACAGATTCATAGTTGAAAGCGAAGTTTCTGATTTACAAGAGCAAATGGAAACAACTGTATTTGAAGTAAAGGATTGGTGTGGCTGTCAGAGTTGGTGTAAGAACTGATGCGTATTAATGATTCTGTGTTAGGGCTGTGCCAGGGTGGGTCTGAGTGCGGGAACTGGTATTGGTGTGTCCTCAGCACTGGTCAGTAACCAGAACTCCAACAATGACAACAACCACCACCACCACCCTAATGAGGCCAACCAGCCTGCTGCTCCTCCGCCTGTCAACAACATAAACAACAATAACCAGAGGCCGCAGCAGCAAAATGGCAAGTCTTCTTACCCAAGTTGGAGAATAGCTCACACTAGAAATTTCTCCAGTAGTGCTTTTCTTTTATATGTTTGTGTTTTTCCTGTGAACTTTTCATTTTTTCTGTGAAAAACTAAATTTTTAAAGATTTTTTCCACTAGGCTGCTTGATTTGTACTGCCTTTTACTACAATTTAAATGGTAAAGTTGTTTAATGCAGGAGCAGCTAATTGAGCTTTCCAAAGGCCAACTAATGCCTGAAATAAGAGCCCAAATTCCTGAGGAGTTGAAGAAAAACAGTGTGGATGCAAGGCAAGAGCAAAATGGAGTGGGGTTAAAGCATTTCTTCCCTTAAATGGCAATGTGAGATGCCTGACGAGCTCGGAGCACTAAGGAAGACGCAGTGAGCATGCTACTGATCCATGGCTGCATGAACATATTCCAGACTCAAATGCCACACTACTATGCTTTAAGACTACACAAGCAGACTGAGACTTAATACTGTTGGGAGCTTTTGCAGCTGTTCCAACTCGAAGTGTCTCTGGGTTTGTCATGAGTTTGACTCAACTGCCACAGGGATTTTACTCATTCCTCAAGAGCAAACTGCCCCAGCTTCCCACAGCTGACTGTGGTCTGCTTTGTCCATTAATCCTTACATCATACCACAGATTCTCAGTCAGACTGAGGCCTGAACTTTAACTGGACCATAAAAAGATGGCCTGAAATTCAGCAGACTACCGCTCTGTAGGCGGCTGTAGCTCAGGAAGAACAGTCGCCCACCAATCAGAAGGTTGGTGGTTCGACTCCGGCTTCCTGGGGTCACTTGTTGAAGTGTCCTCACTGTTTACCCCACCAAACCCGACGCATCGGTGCATGTATGTAGTAGGAAGCACGTAGCTGTATAGACTAAGACCTTCTGTATGAGTATGTGAGTGAATGAATAGAATAGAAAAATACTTTCAAATTCAAAATGTGGCATGCAGTGTTAAAAGCTCGACTAGAAAAGCAGTATACGAGTAGTCCACTTAGCATTTAGAGCACCTTCTCATCTGGCTGAAGAGCTGATGCAGCTCAAACAGAATACCACATGGGGAAAACTTCCCAACCTTTCACAACAGAAGATATCTCTTCAGATGGGATCACCTCCAGCCAAGCCATGCAGGATCGCAAGATCACGATATAGCAACTGTATGATAAGCATGGGACTGAGTGAATGAATGTGTGCATGAACATGCAGAATATATGCTACAGGTTTTACATGAGTTGTGCTCAGGCCAATAGCCCTGTGCAGCTGTGCAGAGACATTCTGCCCTGGACACCTCCAGGTTTATTGCCCCAGATAATAGATGTAGATTATTTTGGCTGTCTGACCTCGCCTTTCTGAGGCTGATGCTGGAGCTTTGTCATTTTTCTTCTAAAACATAAATAAGACCATAAGGACATATTAACTAGGTGAAAAAGTTATATTTTTTTTACAGAGGAAGGCTTTAAAAAAAAAAAAAAAGTACAATACACGTATAAAGCTACAAATAGCAGTTTGCAGGTTTGAACCCTTTTGCGCTCAATGGAAGAAAGCTGCCAGTTACTGCCGCTACTTTGATTTATTCTCAACAACCTTGTTCAATTCGACCACATTTCTGTAGCTCACTCCCCATATATCAGATATGGGGTTCATGAAGTCAAAATGGAAAAGTTTTTCAAATTGGTGGAAAAAAGTGTCAGTGCTGTTTCTACCAAGTGTTTTATGTGTGCTAAGGAAGGAGGTTTTAAAGATCTGATTCTTTTCACAGAAGCAGTGGAGATAAATAGGATGGAAGAAGAGGATGAAGAGGAGGAAGAGGAAGTTGCCTATCAGGAAGGGAAAATGGAGAATGACTCTCAGATAGACCAGAAAGAAGCAGAAGGGGGGATTGAGGAGGGGGGGCTTGACGTGGCAGGGCCCAGTTGTCCAGCTGGAACGTCACAACCTCCTGATGAGGAACAAGCAGGTTTTCTGACACGCTTTTAGTACTTAAGACGACTTCCTTCCAACTTTGTCATTCAGGAAATCATTATAATTGTTTGTTTCCACTTGTCTCACCCACAGGTCCCAGTGGTTTAAGCCAGCAGTGCAGACCAGCTGGTTCTGCTGCTCCCAAGCCACCGCTGGTCATCTCAGACTCTGACAGCGAGGAAGAGGAAGGTCTGGTTTCTAGGCTAATGCCACCTTCCAGTCTGCAGCAGCCGACTTCCTGTACAAAAGGTGTGAACAAAGTTTAGAGTGGTCACAACCATATGTTTGATGGTAATAATACATTTAATTTATAATGCACTTTACATTTACAACAAAATCTCAAAGTGCTACAGTGGGATAAAAGACAACTAATAAGTTAAAAGCAGGGACAATAAAATGCAAATAAAAGTAGTGAGTCCATTAAATGCAAAAAGAAAAAAATAGGACAGAGCATTTAAAGGGAGATCATTAAAAACATTAGGTGAAAAGCAAGGTTTTCAGGGCTTTTTTAAAGTGTTTCACAGTCTGTGGAGGCAGAGCGTTCCACAGCCGAGGGGCAGCGCAGGAAAAGGCCCGGTCTCCCATGGTGCGGGAGCGAGTTCTGGGAGTGTGAAGAAGGTTGGTGTTGGAGGAACGGAGAGAGCGTGAAGGACAGTGAAGGGTGAGCAGGTCTTCTAAGTAAGATGGCGCATTACCATGCAGGCAGTGGAAGGTGAGCAGAGAGATGTTGTAAGTGATCCGGGCAGAGACGGGAAGCCAGTGAAGAGATTGGAGAACAGGGGTGATATGTTCAGGTTTATGCACTCATCAGGATCCTGGCACTTTTGAACATACTGTAATCTCTGTATGTCCTTGCCAGGAATCCCAATGAGAAGTGCTCTGCAATAGTCAAGTCTGGGGGAGACAAAGGCATGGACGAGCTTCTCTGCATCAGAAAGAGAGAGTAAGGGCCGGAGTTTTGCAATATTTCGGAGGTGGAAGAATTAAATTTTGCAGATATGCTTGATACGGCTTTCAAAGGTGAGCTGTGGATCAAAAATAACACCAAGATTGGTGACCATACTGGAAAGAGAAATGTTCTGGCCAGAGAAGGTAATGCTTAGAATTTTTTGTTGTTGAATTTGATGTGAAGTACCAATTGGAATCACTTACATTTTGAACTGTTAAGCTGGAGAAAATGTTGCTGCATCCATGCCTTTATCTCCTCCAGTCAAGCTGTAAGTGTGGAGAGAGGATCATTGGTAAGGTGAGGGGGCTGGTAATGATGAAGATGGAATGGGTGGGGTCTCAGACACATTGCTACCTAGCTTAAGGTACAGCTGAGTATCATCAGCATAGCAATGAAAAGAGACCCCATAGCTGCTGAAAATGCGCCCAAATGGTACTATATACAGATTAAAAAGAAGAGGTCCAAGAACTGATCCTTGGGGCACACCACAGGAGAGAGGATGGCTCAGTGACCTGGCACGCCCAATGGAGACAAATTCGGATCTGTCCATCAGGTATGATCGGAACCAGTCCAGGGCCGTGCCAGTGAGTCCTGCAAGTTGCTGTCTGCGGGGGAGAAGGATGTGGTGGTCTACAATGATTTGGCTGCTGACAAATCAAGAAGGATGAGAAGTGAAGAAGAGCCACGATCAGCAGTCATCAACAGGTCATTTGTGACCAGGACCAAAGCTGTTTCAGTACTATGGGCAGCAAATAAACCAGATTGAAATGTGTCCAGAACTCTAGTTATGTAATGTGAATATAAAACTGGGGATCGTCAGTAAAATTGAAAACTCAGACTGTGATTCTTTGTGAAGTAAGAATCCACTTTGTGGAAATCTGTCAGGGCAAACGGTTCATCGGGCTTCTCAGTATAAACTGTATGTAAATAGATTCAGAGAATCTTCAGAAATGCAACACAGAATGGCTCGGATTCCTCAGATGGCACCACATTCAAACCTGACACAGTTCTGAAGTGAAAACCTGTTTGGGCTCATTGACTACTTATTTTGTTTGAAAAAACTTTCTCAAAAGCAAGATAAAATGTCAAAAGAATAAAAGGTGTATAGATCAGCTCCAGTGTTCCCTCTCTTAGGTGAAGTGGAGAGATGTTTTGTTATCTGGCAAATCAAAATGTGAAGTTTTCAGAATATATGGATGTCTGAGAGAAAGAGTGGTAGGACCATCCAGTCTTTTATCAAAGGACAGTTCAAAGGCAAAGCTCTGTGTATTAGGGATCTATCCTGATCACTTTGTACCGGGCTCCAAAATTGCTCCCATCATTGATCTATCCCTGCTACAGGCTAGGAGAGTGATTGCATTGAGGTGGAAAAGTATGGACAGCCCTACACAGGGAATGTGGTTACGGGAAATGGCGTCATGCTTGACACTGGAGAAACTAACTTATGTTGCCAAAGGGAAACTAAACAAATTCACAGGAATATGGGACACTTTTATGCAGTTCCTGGAAAGTTATTTGACTGAAATTAATGTCTAAACTTCAAAGGGCGGCGTTTGTGGACGCTGGCTTGCCTCTTATAAATACATAGGACCCCTATTGATTTTTTTTTTTGTTGTTGTTGTTGTTGTTGTTTGTTTTGTTGTTGTTTGTTTTGTTTTTTTCCCTGACTGTGCTGTCGGGGGTGGGGGGAGGAGGGATATTTGTAATGTTACTGTCCCTGTGACTGAATGTTCTTTCTAAAAAACAATAAACATATTGTTAATAAAAAAAAGGACAGTTCAAAAGCCAGTATTGGAGCACCAGGGAAGCAAGACAATGCCAAGTCCCATTGTGTGGGAAAATTCCACTACTTAATTTTGTGTTTAAATTTCAGTGCCCACCAAAATATTTTACATCAAGAAACATGGAACAAGTATCCACATCATTATTATTGCTTTCTGTCAGCTTGAAGCCATTCTGTTTGCCCACTTAATATATGGGTTGGGTTAACATAATGTTCCCTTAAACAAAACTGAATCTTGTTGAATGAATGAAAACTGATCCATCTGAAACAGCATGACTAACACAAGTAAGCCCCATAAAACCTATACTAGTTCATTCAACAACAACTAATGTGAAATGAGTGCAGTAGAGCTCAAGTAAATAAATGTAAGCAACTCTAATGGATCATGTTGATTTAGTTTGATCCAACAAATTGGCTCTTTTTTTTAAATCTTCATTCAGCAAGTTTTTATTGTGAATTTACATCCAGCCAATTGGAATGTGTCCCACTCTGGTCAAATATTGGCAGACCCTCACATCTCCCAAACCCAACCTCTGGAGTGGCTGTGTGAACAGTGACGGCAGAGAGGTCTGCAGCAAATACACCACACAGTCTCCTGCAAACTGCCCGTGAGATTCATGCATGTACAGAGCAATAAGCAGATTTAAGGATGAGTGGAAAGACTCCTTTGATCGCACCAGTTCATTTATTAAAAGAAATAGGTCAACGCACATTTATTTAGGATAGGATTGTAAAGCTTATTTTGCAAAGATAAGAGAATGTATCCGCCAGTGTAACATAAACGTGTGTGTGTTTTCTCAGGTAAAGGAAAGACTCCTCTCCGGCGAAGCAACAACGTGGCTGCTTCGCCAAAGGCTCAGGTTTCACAGAGCAGCTGTGAGAAAAGCTGTCAGGTGACCAGTGAACAGATTAAGGCAGATATAAAGGCTGCCACCGAGATCAGCAAGAGGACCAGCAATAAAGGAGTTGCCACTGAGACTGTGGAGGCCACGGCAAGAGCAGCGGCTGGCAGTGGGACGCTACAGCCCACACCGAGGACCAGAGTGAGGCCAGTCACTGGACCTATGAGCAGGGAGGGGCCGGCTGCAGCTCCATCGGGGCATGTGGGTGGATGTGGGCGAGGGGTGGAGGGTAATTCCCACAGATCAACTACAGACAGAGCCACAGGATCTGTGAGGACTAATGACTGTGCCCGGTCTGAAGCACAGGTCGGGGAGGGTGGGGAGCGGTGGAGCTCTGGTCCTGCCGGTGTGGACACGTTGGAGTCGAGGAACGCTGCTGTCAGCCCCCCTCATGGGAAAGCAGCACAGCAGGAGGGACACGAGGAGCCACAGCTTGCCCCAGCTCCACCTGCCTCCGTTGGTTTTAGTTCGCGGCACAGTCAAGCCCGTCAGGACTTTGTTCCTCGGCGGCCTTTGACGAGATCTTGCACTCGTACGTCTTCTGTGCCTTTGTTACCTGAGACAGGTAAGACTGAAGTTACAGAGGACACATTATGGGTCACCCCAGAGCAGTGCAAACTGGGTTTGGTAGTGAAGGCTTGGACCTGTGGAATAATGATGACACACAGGAAGTTCAGTAAAACGGTTGTGCTGTACAGATTGAGGAGTTCTACCAAAGTGTGCATGACAGTGTCTACCGTGAAACATTGTGGAGGAGTAGGAAATATATACAACAAAAAGTTTCTTTAACTGTAAATATGTCCTAACTGGACCATTACATGTGCTGCACTGGTCAACCTGATGTTGGCTGAACACACACTTGGTTAAACGTGTTAATGTGTTGCTCACCTGGGTGGAGTAGGTATTACTATGGCTTTAGTCCCTGTCCCCATGTAAACAATGTGCTGACATGTGTTTATTCCCTTTAAAAGATCTCCATCCTGGCCTAAAAGATCTCCATCCTGACCTAAAAGATCCCCATCCTGACCTAAAAGATCCCCATCCTGACCTAAAAGATCTCCATCCTGGCCTAAAAGATCCCCATCCTGACCTAAAAGATCCCCATCCTGACCTAAAAGATCCCCATCCTGACCTAAAAGATCTCCATCCTGGCCTAAAAGATCTCCATCCTGACCTAAAAGATCCCCATCCTGACCTAAAAGATCTCCATCCTGGCCTAATAGATTTCCATCCTGACCTAAAAGATCTCCATCCTGACCAAAACGATTTCCATCCTGACCTAAAAGATCTCCATCCTGACCTAAAAGATCTCCATCCTGGCCTAATAGATTTCCATCCTGACCTAAAAGATCTCCATCCTGACCTAAAAGATCTCCATCCTGGCCTAATAGATTTCCATCCTGACCTAAAAGATCTCCATCCTGGCCTAAATGATTTCCATCCTGGCCTAATAGATTTCCATCCTGACCTAAAAGATCTCCATCCTGGCCTAAAAGATTTCCATCCTGGCCTAAAAGATTTCCATCCTGGCCTAAAAGATTTCCATCCTGGCCTAAAAGATTTCCATCCTGGCCTAAAAGATCTCCATCCTGACCTAAAAGATCTCCATCCTGGCCTAAAAGATTTCCATCCTGGCCTAAAAGATTTCCATCCTGGCCTAAAAGATTTCCATCCTGGCCTAAAAGATTTCCATCCTGGCCTAAAAGATTTCCATCCTGGCCTAAAAGATCTCCATCCTGGCCTAATAGATTTCCATCCTGGCCTAAAAGATCTCCATCCTGACCTAAAAGATCTCTATCCTGGCCTAAAAGATCTCCATCCTGACCTAAAAGATCTCCATCCTGGCCTAAAAAGATTTCCATCCTGGCCTAAAAAGATTTCCATCCTGACCTAAAAGATCTCCATCCTGACCTAAAAGATCTCCATCCTGACCTAAAAGATCTCCATCCTGGCCTAATAGATTTCCATCCTGACCTAAAAGATCTCCATCCTGGCCTAAAAGATCTCCATCCTGGCCTAAAAGATTTCCATCCTGGCCTAAAAGATCTCCATCCTGGCCTAATAGATTTCCATCCTGGCCTAAAAGATCTCCATCCTGGCCTAAAAGATCTCCATCCTGACCTAAAAGATCTCCATCCTGGCCTAAAAGATCTCCATCCTGACCTAAAAGATCTCCATCCTGGCCTAAAAGATCTCCATCCTGGCCTAAAAGATTTCCATCCTGGCCTAAAAGATCTCCATCCTGGCCTAATAGATTTCCATCCTGGCCTAATAGATTTCCATCCTGGCCTAAAAGATCTCCATCCTGGCCTAAAAGATCTCCATCCTGACCTAGAAGATCTCCATCCTGGCCTAATAGATCTCCATCCTGACCTAATAGATTTCCATCCTGACCTAAAAGATTTCCATCCTGACCTAAAAGATCTCCATCCTGGCCTAAAAGATCTCCATCCTGACCTAGAAGATCTCCATCCTGGCCTAAAAGATCTCCATCCTGACCTAAAAGATCAAGTGTGTTTGTCAGGGTCGTAGTGGCGAAGTAAATTTGTAGTTTTTAATGAATAATAATGATGTATATCTTTTTAAATTCAAGTAATTGTGATGATTATTTAAAAATAAGGCCAAAATAGAATATAGGCTAACTACAAACAGTGCATATTTAAGAGCAGTTTTCAGTCTTTCACATGTAAGTTGATTTAATGAATTTCAAAATGGCTGTTTTCCACGTCCACAGGAGTGATCGGCTCAATATGTCATTTGAATTGTTATCAGTTTAGTGTGAGCTCTCTAGATTTTTTTGTTTAGTGATGTTAACATCGGTTAATGTGTGACAGAGAAATGATCTGATTTTGCTGCATTGATTCATCCTACATAGATGTGCTGTGTGTCTCTGTGACAAACTTCAAATATTTAGCACTCATTTGGCTGCTTCATTGGCAGTAAAATGTGAACGTTATTGTCATGGAAGTGATGTGTTTGGTCTTTTTGTTCTGTAGATCTTTCAAGAGCGAGGCCTCGAGTCGCTGTTAGAAGGAAACGAATGACTGACAAATCAACCAGCACCTCAGACCCAGTCACTGAGGATGACCATGTGCAGGTACACACAGCCAGAACCTGACTGCAGCGTTGGTTTGTTTTCAGTCTTCCATTCATGTCAGAGTGACATGTGGAAGGAGGCTTCACTGGGCCTCCATGCTAACGACAGTTACATGCTCTCAGGTTGTTAGTCTCTCTTGAATTCTTTCTTATTTCTTCAAATATGAACTACAAACTTCAATTTTCATTTGAGGATGAATTGATGACCAAAAGTGAAGCTTACCCTGAACTTAAGAAGTGTGTGTTTTGGCCATAACTCCAGGAATTCAACCTCTAAGCGCCATAGGTGGTCACAATCAAAATGCTTGGTTATTTATTTAGTCTTTTTTACACTGTTAGCGAGTGGAAAAAGATGCCAAATGAAAGTGTGGTAGTCTTTGTTGTTATCAGTGGCAGTTCTGCACGTTACTGATGTGAACACAGCAGCTCCTTTTCACTGTGAAGTCTGGGCACAGATCCCTTTTTGCTTCACAGAAACACACATTTCCAGACATTTTCTCATTGAGACTCTGAAACTTACTGCAAGAGAGCGGTGTGGTTTTCTCCCAAGTGGTGGAACAGTAGACCAGGACAGTTTACATGTCTTTAGTGGACTTGGAGAAGGCTTCCAACTGTGTCCCCCGGGGGTGTGCTGCAGGAACACGGGGCACCTGAGTAGCTTCTGTAGGCTCCTCAGTCCCTGTATAACTAAATCCAAAGCTGGGTCTGCATTCTTGGTGGAACCTGTTTAAGGTGCATGTTGGATTGTGACAGGGCTGCCCCTGGTCACTGATCCTGTCCAGGATCTGGAGGTGTAGTCATGGAGAGGAGGGCGTGGGAACCTCAGGGTTCCATCTCTGCTTTCTGCACATCATGTGGTTCGGTTGGCTTCTTCAAGCCGTGACGTTCAGCTGCTCTGGAGCGGTTCATGGCTGAGTCTGAAGCAGCTGGGATGAAAGTCGGCTCCTCCAAATCTTATGGATGGTTCTCAACCAGAAAACGGTGGAGTTATCAATTCAGCCATCCGTCACA
Organism: Odontesthes bonariensis; assembly: GCF_027942865.1. NCBI lineage: Eukaryota > Metazoa > Chordata > Actinopteri > Atheriniformes > Atherinopsidae > Odontesthes > Odontesthes bonariensis. The sequence continues at coordinate 3,162,956 of NC_134518.1, read as the reverse complement.
GAGCCAACGGGTCATCCCTCTCCCCAGCGACCGCCTGCAGCTCCTCCTGGGGGATCCTGAGGTGTTCACAACCACAGTAATTCTCATTATTCATGTTGACTGTGTAAATAGTTGGAAAAAAGACTTTGTCTTTGGTTTCTCTCTTGCTTTTTTGGACATGCAGTGATGGGCCATAACATTCTGACCATCTGCCTAATGCTGAGTTGGTCCACCTCAGTCTGCCTCTGAGCAGTCAGGATGTGGACAAAGAACATCTGAGGATGTCCTGCTGTGTCTTGTACTGGGACCTTTGCAACTGATACTTTCTGGATTGTGCTGACTTCCCACAGATCCATTGGATCCTGGCAGAGTCTGGCCTCTGAACTCCCCACATTTCAATCTGACTCTTTTGTGTTCCTTCAGCCCTTCCTAAGTAGTTTAGCTTTTTAGTGTTGTTGCCTATCAGTGTAAATGCTTGTGGTGAATACGACTTTTTCAAAATGATATGTGGCATCATCTCTTATTTGTATTATTGACATGTTGAAATGTTTTTGCTTGCACAGGTTTTGACTCTGAAGAGTAAAAACTTGGTGGGCATCACACTGACCAACTGTGGAATCACTGACCTGGTCCTGAAAGACTGTCCCAAGATGATGTTCATTCATGGTAACCAGCCGACACTGGTGTAACTGATACTGAGACACACACACACACACACACACACACACACACACACCCCAGTCCTGTTTTATTGTTCAGCAGCAACAGTTTAGATTAAAGAAGAGGCTTCTACAGCGGCCCCCACATAATAATCCTATCCTTTGTCCTACATTCATTAGTCATAGTTAGGGGTGGGCATTCCATACAATTTTCTTAATCCATCGTCGGGACAATTAACGATCAATTTCATTAAATAATCATTAAAGAAAAAAGATTAATTAATCCATTATTTAACTTTTTATATATTAAAAATGCAATTAAAATAGAAAATCCAGCTTGTTTTCCTGGTTTATTACAAGAAGAAGAACTCTTGTGGCGGTTAAACTGCCGTTCAGCGGTTAAACCTGAGGATGGCGCTCTAAAGCAGAGGAGCCTGCAGCTGCGAGCCGGCACTCTTAAACACAATCCACCCTCGTTTGTTCCAAAATAATAATGATAAAAAAAATCACGTTAAACGATACCTTAACCAAAAACATAAAACTACTTAGGTGTGACAGGTTTTGTCAAAATGGAACTGAAAAACTATCCAAAAAGAGGGTGAGAGAGAGATGGCCTACCTAACAGTTAATTAGGCTACTTAACAGAGCCTCATAAAAGTAACTAGTTGGCCTAACTCACATACAACTTCAGCACCAGTCGACTGATTTTTGTTGGTAACATGAGCACATCAACATGCTCTGGGGTCAGAGGCCACCGCAGTCAGTCCAGCCGCCGGAAACACCCGCTCTGAGGGGACTGACGTTGCTGGGATGCACCGGTACCTCACACTACGCAACACAGCCAGCATTTTATCCATAAAAAAACAACGTGATCCACCAAATTCTTAACCATCAATTATCAATTCGTCGATTAATCACGCCCATCCCGAGTCATAGTACGTTCCCACACCACCTGTCTGTAGGAAGGAATAACTGGATGAGAACTTAAGTTACATGTTGCACAAATGTTGCTCAAAGCCAACTTATACCTGAAGGATGGGTTGAAATGCATCACGTAGAAACTTTCACCGGGGAAAGAAAAAATAGTCTGATTTATCAGTTGATCACACTTTAGCTACTCGACTGATGGATAGAACATGAGGTGGGTATCTTTTCTCTTTCTGAATGTCCAAACATCACAATAATGTAGGAAGCATGTCCAGCTTGATATTAAGTTTTGACTTTTTATTGCTACTTTTTGAGGGAGGAAATTTGTTTCTTTATTTCCAATTAGAATACTGTTTCCATAAAAATGACCTGTGTAAACTGGACATGCCAACATGCAATGCCCTTTAAAGCATTTAAACCATACATTTGACTAAAGGGTGAAAGTTGAGTCAAATCATGTCCTGATTTTGAATTTGAGGGATTCAACAGGTGAGCATTTGAGTTTAAAAGATGCTTTTCTTTTATGGATCCTTGCAAGGATTTTGTAAGGGCATCTTCAAAAGTTTCATCACCCATCTCACACACAGAAATCTTTGTGTGTGTGTGTGTGTGTGTGTGTGTGTGTGTGTGTGTGTGTGTGTGTGTGTGTGTGTGTGTGTGTGTGTGTGTGTGTGTGTGTGTGTGTGTGTGTGAAATCTCCTTTAATAATGAATGGAGTGCATTTGTGAGTTCTTCAGACACAGTTGCAATTCTTCCAGATCTTCATCCAAGTTTTCACAGAGTTTTCTAACAGTTGTTCTTGAACTTGTAAACTGAGTCAGAAATCCTTCCCCTCTCTCTGCAGCCACCAGATGTCGGGTGCTGAAGCAGCTGCGAATAGACCGAGCCCCCATCGTGAACCGGTTTGACTACGCTCAGTGTAAGAAGCTGGACATGATCCAGGTTCTGGATCAGATCCTGAGGATGCCTCCTGAGCGGAACCGCATCATCTACATGCGACCTATGCACCAGGTAAGGAATCTGGAATGTCAGCTCTGTTTCCATGGAAACTCGGAGAGCTGCCCAAAGTTCTGCTGTGCTTCTATGATGTTCCAGTCTTAGTTTACAGCTGCATGCTGTGTCCACAAAGAGTCCAGCATCCACTCCCAGCTGTGGACCACTTCAGAGTCACTCACCCTCAGCACACTGACGTACACCTGGAATCAGAAGCTTTCCACGCACGTTCTCAGATATGGGCCCTTTTTGCTGCCATTGTTTTTCTGTAAATGAAGTGAGATTCTATTTTTTTGTGGGAAGTACCTATTAGCAGTCATCGTCTTCCCTGCAGCAGTCAGAGTGTTTGGAGAATAACGAGCTTTCCTGAGAGGGCCACCAGACAGGCCAGTTTGGCAATTACTCAGCAAAATGCCAAGTAGTTCAAGCTTTTGATATCTTACTTGATCTGTGAGTGTTGCAGTACTGTAAATGGGTGCTGCTTCGCTGCGGCTCACTGTTAACATCTACCGGTAAAGCCAGAAGGTAACAACCGGGTAGAAATCTGTGGTCTTTCCTAAGAGTCTGGAGCTGCTTGCTGTGCGGCCGTCCTCAGAGTCAGACAGAGCGCTGTACCTGCTGACACTCCTGCTTTGTCCTCTGTGCTCATCTGCTGTGAGAGGCTCTAAAAGACTCCCTCTTGCCCTCGTAGACCCATCTGGTGTTGGCAGTAGTGATGTCCTTTCTTCATCTCTGGGGTCAGTGGTTTCTCCGTCTCCTCTCGCAGCATCCAGAGGGGGCTGTGCTTCCTTTCTTCCTCAGACGAGCTATCCCTGTCGCTGTCCTCCTCAGAAAAAATATCTCCCCAAATATTATGTCAGTCACCCATCCATGTTTAAACTAATTTCGTTACTACAGTCAGATAAGACAAGAGTTATTCATAAGTTAGGTGCCTACCTGAAGTGTGTCCTCCCTTTGTTTAAGTGAGACTTTATTATATGGGTTATTTATTTATTTATTTGTTTGTCTGCATTTCTGTTTTGCTTTGTTTTGTTTTGTTCTATTTTGTCATATTTGTTCTATGACATGAGTATGTAGCCTACAGCCCCGCTGCTTGCTGCGTTTGCTTGTTAATGTTGTTTGATATGTGTTTGTGCTTCATACCACGTATGTGGTCGTGAGAAAAATAAAAAAAAGTGAAGTGAAGAATGGAAATAGGCCAGTCTGTCATTAGCGTTGTCGCCCAGCACCTCGCCCCAATCTATTTCTGCGCGGTGCTATTCATCACTTGAGGACGGAGGTAAACTTGTTGCTTCACCACTCAGAGCTCCAGCTGCTTTTCAGCAGCCCCTCACTGCTGGATCCACTTAGCATGACTGACAGTGTGGCTAATCCAGTTAGCCTGGTTAGCGCCATATGCCACCTTTCTCTGCAACTCGCCACCAACAGTAACCCGATGGCAGCTGGACATTTTGAACCCGCCCATGCAGTGTTATAGATCTGCTTGTTAAAACCTTTCTGCTCTCTGCACTTCTCAAACATGCTGCTGAATCATGGCTGCTGGAGTCGCAGTCTTCACTCATTTGTTATATAAATAAAGATTGATTGATTCAAGATCTAGAATTCTGTCTCAGATCTGCTCTTCCTGTGTTAAATGATTGAAAATGTTCTAAATAAACATTTAATACACAAGGGTTTAGCAGTCGGGCTTTAAGTCTAAGTGAGAGAAGGCCAAGGGTTTGCAGCGCTGTCAGCAAAGCAAAGGGTGGCTACTCTTTTTTTGTTTACTACATAATTCCATATGTGTTCATTCATAGTTTTGATGCCTTCAGTGAGAATAAACAGTCATGAAAATAAAGAAAAGCCATTAAATGAGAAGGTGTGTTAAAACCTTTGACTGGCAGTGTGCATACATTTAGAATATCCATTTGTAACATGGCACATATGTTAGTTAGGGTATCTGTTCCCTTTTTCTGTAATTTAAGATGAATGGCAGAGGGAAGGAGGCCGTTTTTAAATCCTGCCTTGTTGCACCTCACTGTCCTGGACCTCTGTGCAGAGGAGAGGATTAGGAAGTACTGGTGAAGTGGATGGGTGGTGTCTTTAAATGCTTGGAATAGCTTTAAGGTTTTGTCCTTTTGTCTTTAATATTTCTTTGGTCTTTAATTCTTTCTGGAATGTGTTCATTATGTGTCTTGAATATGACCTTTTTAAGCAGACAGCATGCAGAGAAATGTTATTGTTTGAAAAATAAAAACATTTGAATCATTGAATTTAAATGATTCATTTCTTATTTGTACACCTACAGTACCTATTCATTTTAAATGGGTCGGTTTGACTTGTTCTGAGCACACAGAGTGAAGGTACTGTCTATAAAGCTTTGCTCTGTGCTTCTCTCTCTTCTCTTCAGATTGACTCAGTAGCACTGGAGCGTCAGCTCTTCCAGGGACCGTATCCCTATCATATTGCTATAGTGCACGAGTTCAGCAATCCTCCAAATATCCGCAACAAAGTACGCATTCGCAGCTGGATGGACACCATCGCTAACATCAGCCAGTAAGTAATGCATCTCTGCAGCTCTAACCACAATGCAGCAGTCCACCTTAGTTAGGCTTTATTTCAGATACCGTGGAAACAGTGTTAGAGTTCACCCAGTGTCTGAGGACAGCTGAGCACGAGTGTGAACACGCTCTGAGCACGAGTGTGAACGCGCTCCGAGCACGAGTGTGAACACGCTCCGAGCACGAGTGTGAACGCGCTCTGAGCACGAGTGTGAACACGCTCCGAGCACGAGTGTGAACACGCTCCGAGCACGAGTGTGAACACGCTCCGAGCACGAGTGTGAACGCGCTCCGAGCACGAGTGTGAACGCGCTCCGAGCACGAGTGTGAACGCGCTCCGAGCACGAGTGTGAACGCGCTCCGAGCACGAGTGTGAACACGCTCCGAGCACGAGTGTGAACGCGCACGAGTGGGAACGCGCTCCGAGCACGAGTGTGAACGCGCTCCGAGCACGAGTGTGAACGCGCTCCGAGCACGAGTGTGAACACGCTCCGAGCACGAGTGTGAACACGCTCCGAGCACGAGTGTGAAAGTTGAGCATCTCTCAACTTTCGTCGCGTCGCTTGCGACACGTCACTCACATCGCATTGCTCACAATGCCAGTTGCTCAGAACGCCGGTTGCTCCTGTTGCTCAGAACGCCGGTTGCTCCTGTCGCTCCTGTTGCTCAGAACGCCGGTTGCTCCTGACGCTCCTGTTGCTCAGAACGCCGGTTGCTCCTGTCGCTCCTGTTGCTCAGAATGCCAGTTGCTCCTGTTGCTCAGAACGCCGGTTGCTCCTGTTGCTCAGAACGCCAGTTGCTCCTGACGCTCCTGTTGCTCACAACGCCGGTTGCTCCTGTTGCTCAGAATGCCAGTTGCTCCTGTCGCTCCTGTTGCTCAGAACGCCAGTTGCTCCTGACGCTCCTGTTGCTCAGAACGCCGGTTGCTCCTGACGCTCCTGTTGCTCAGAACGCCGGTTGCTCCTGTCGCTCCTGTTGCTCAGAACGCCGGTTGCTCCTGTCGCTCCTGTTGCTCAGAACGCCGGTTGCTCCTGTTGCTCAGAATGCCAGTTGCTCCTGTCGCTCCTGTTGCTCAGAACGCCGGTTGCTCCTGGCGCTCCTGTTGCTCAGAACGCCGGTTGCTCCTGTTGCTCAGAACGCTGGTTGCTCCTGTCGCTCCTGTTGCTCAGAACGCCGGTTGCTCCTGTTGCTCAGAACGCCGGTTGCTCCTGACGCTCCTGTTGCTCAGAACGCCAGTTGCTCCTGACGCTCCTGTTGCTCACAACGCCGGTTGCTCCTGACGCTCTTGTTGCTCACAACGCCGGTTGCTCCTGTCGCTCCTGTTGCTCAGAACGCCGGTTGCTCCTGTCGCTCCTGTTGCTCAGAACGCCGGTTGCTCCTGTCGCTCCTGTTGCTCAGAACGCCGGTTGCTCCTGTCGCTCCTGTTGCTCAGAACGCCGGTTGCTCCTGTCGCTCCTGTTGCTCAGAACGCCGGTTGCTCCTGTCGCTCCTGTTGCTCAGAACGCCGGTTGCTCCTGTCGCTCCTGTTGCTCACAACGCCGGTTGCTCCTGACGCTCCTGTTGCTCACAACGCCGGTTGCTCCTGTCGCTCCTGTTGCTCAGAACGCCGGTTGCTCCTGTCGCTCCTGTTGCTCAGAACGCCGGTTGCTCCTGACGCTCCTGTTGCTCAGAACGCCGGTTGCTCCTGTCGCTCCTGTTGCTCAGAACGCCGGTTGCTCCTGTTGCTCAGAATGCCAGTTGCTCCTGGCGCTCCTGTTGCTCAGAACGCCGGTTGCTCCTGTTGCTCAGAACGCTGGTTGCTCCTGTCGCTCCTGTTGCTCAGAACGCCGGTTGCTCCTGTTGCTCAGAACGCCGGTTGCTCCTGACGCTCCTGTTGCTCAGAACGCCAGTTGCTCCTGACGCTCCTGTTGCTCACAACGCCGGTTGCTCCTGACGCTCTTGTTGCTCACAACGCCGGTTGCTCCTGTCGCTCCTGTTGCTCAGAACGCCGGTTGCTCCTGTCGCTCCTGTTGCTCAGAACGCCGGTTGCTCCTGTCGCTCCTGTTGCTCAGAACGCCGGTTGCTCCTGTCGCTCCTGTTGCTCAGAACGCCGGTTGCTCCTGTCGCTCCTGTTGCTCAGAACGCCGGTTGCTCCTGTCGCTCCTGTTGCTCAGAACGCCGGTTGCTCCTGTCGCTCCTGTTGCTCACAACGCCGGTTGCTCCTGACGCTCCTGTTGCTCACAACGCCGGTTGCTCCTGTCGCTCCTGTTGCTCAGAACGCCGGTTGCTCCTGTCGCTCCTGTTGCTCAGAACGCCGGTTGCTCCTGTCGCTCCTGTTGCTCAGAACGCCGGTTGCTCCTGACGCTCCTGTTGCTCAGAACGCCGGTTGCTCCTGACGCTCCTGAAAATGAATGGCAGGTGGCAGCTGCGGTCGCTTTTGGTGGGAGCGCCCAGTTACGAAGCCAAAGGCGCCGAAAAACAACCCACAGATGACACAGATGACTTGGTCTCGCTCCAGGTGGCAACGCATCCACATTATTGGAGTCAAAGAGGGAATAGTAAAAGGATAACCCCACAGACTTTGTTGCTGAACTAGCTACTGGGAGAAGAAAGCTTTGGCAACAAACCTGTCGAGGTTGACCGAGCACACAGGGTCTGCGGAATGGCAGAAACATCTGATGGGCCCCCACCGCCCACGGATCCATCATAACCCAGGCAAGGAAAGCATCCTGAGACTTTCTTCAGAGGTTTCCCCTGCAGTACGAGGGCATGCGCTTCTACATCGTCCTGGGTCCTGGGTCCTGCGACCTGCGGTGAGGAAGCAACGGCAGCATTTCGACAGCATCAGATGCAGATGCGGATTGGTGGAGTCCAGATGCGGCTTCAGATACCCAGCGATGTTCGTGGTGTCGGTCAGCTCAGACAAACGCTCATTCACCAACCCAGAAGATGCTGAGCAGTTCCTCGACGACAACAATGTACCACAGTAGACAGACACCCCCATTAAAGGTACAGAGGATGGATGAATGCAGCTCCAGAGGACGGATGGATGCAGCTCCAGAGGACGGATGGATGCAGCTCCAGAGGACGGATGGATGCAGCTCCAGAGGACGGATGGATGCAGCTCCAGAGGACGGATGAATGCAGCTCCAGAGGACGGATGAATGCAGCTCCAGAGGACGGATGGATGCAGCTCCAGAGGACGGATGGATGCAGCTCCAGAGGACGGATGGATGCAGCTCCAGAGGACGGATGGATTCAGCTCCAGAGGACGGATGGATGCAGCTCCAGAGGACGGAGGAATGCAGCTCCAGAGGACGGAGGAATGCAGCTGTCCAGACGCACATGGACAGTTTGCTTATGACACGCCAGCACCCCAGAATATCATCTGTCTTTATTAGAGGGCAAGAACACGATATGTCACTTTATGCAGATGACATATCATATCAGACATATCATGGAGGTATGTTTCGAGCAAGCAGCATGCAAGGGGACCTCTCTCAGAGCCCTATTGAACAGCCCCATCATGAGAAGCAAATCTCGGTTCAAAGATAACATGATACACAATTCAATAAAAATCTGAAATTAAATTAAATCACACTTGAAGGCCCCAAAATGTACAGGGGATATTTCACTCAAAGGCTTTTAATAGGCTGTACAAAGCCTGCCCCCTGGTGGCCATTCTGTGATCAGCAGGTGACTTGAGTCGGTACTCTGAAGAGTACAGCAGAGCTCTTAGATCCAAGGACTCGGGTCAGCTGGTCCAGTCCAGAGTCCAGACTAAACATGGAGAAGCAGCATTTAGCTGTTATGCTGCAAACAAGTGGAACAAACTGCCAGTGGAGATTAAACTTTCACCAAATGGAGACGTTTTTAAATCCAGGTTAAAAACATTTCTTTTCTTTTATTTGTTTCTCTTTATATTCTTTTATATTTCATATGTATTTTTAATGCTTCTTCCACTCCCCGCTGCAATGCTTTTATTTGATGTGAAGCACTGAATTGTTTTCTGCATGACATGTGCGATACAAATAAACTGGACCTGTATATTTTGGTGCTATTTTGGCCAAAAGACTTCCTTTGAGGCATTGGAAGTCTGATATCGTCCCGTCATTTGAAATGTGGATGAGGGAGCTTGGTGATACCCTATGGATGTAAAAGAAACTTGGATCCAATTAAACAGTTGGAGGGGTAATTTTTGATCAAGTATGGGAGCCGGTCTTAAAACACCTGAAGACAACTCAGATCAGCTGATGCTGATCGTTGATCAGATCCTTTGTCTTGTCTTCTGCTGTTTTATTTCATTTGTTGCCGGAGACTCGACTTCTTTGAACTTTTTCTCTGCCATCTGTGCACTATTTATTTCCAGCTTAGACTTGCATTCACTTTGTTTAGTTACCTTTCCCATCTTGTGTAGAAATCCATGAAATGATTTTCTACTAACTATTTTTTTAACTGATCCAGTTTTAAAACCTTTTTCTTTTAACGGCTTGTTTTTTTTAAACCTTTTTGTAGAAAACTTGTAAAACTATAATTTCTTTGTTAGTAACAAGTATTCTACTGTGTGCAACTTGCAATACAAATGTTTTTTAGAAAATGACCTCCCTGATCTCTTTGTGTTGTCTCTCAGGGAGTTGATCAAGTACGAGTTTTTCCCAGAGGCCACTAGAACAGAAGAAGATGTGAAGAAGTATCCCAAGTACCCCTGGGGGCGGGACATCTACACACTTGAGGGTAAAATAATCGCACCGTGACACATTTAACCTGCAGTGCACTTTTACAGGAGCAGAATCTTATGGGATGCACAAACGAATGTCTGGATCTACAATGTGTTCCTCTTCTCAGATTCCCAAATCTTTTCTGTTTTTGCTTCTCTCTTCAGTAAAAAATTATTTTTTACTTTTTATTCCTTGTAAATCTTTTTTTTTTTTTTTTTTTCTATCTTATTGTCCTTGCTGCTGTAACACTGCATTTCTCCACAGTGGGACGAATAAAGGACCATCTTATCGTATCTTATCTCCAGTTTCCTCATCGGGTCCAACAAGCCCGTAGAAGATGCAGTGTAAAACTGATGCTTTTTGAACAAAACGCCTTCCTTTTAGAGAGCTGAACTGAAAATAAGATTCTCAGGATTGATACAATCCTCATGAAAGGAGACTCTGATCCAGGCTGGCTGTAATACGAGCAGGCGGCTCAGCTTGAGACAGAGCAGATACATGCTTGTCACAAGTTCCTGCTCCAGCACTGAACCTGCACATTGAACTGTTTATGTGCTCTCTGCTACACTCATATATTTGTAATATGTCTTGTCCTGCTAACCATGTTTAGACTGAACTTAGATGCTTGCCTCTTCCCTGTGGTGAGTCTCTGTGCTCTCCTCTTCTCACCTCAGCATGGAGCTCTTCACAGCAACAAAGTTTAAAACATTTTGAATGTTTTTGGAGCCTGAGAACATTCTTTTATGATTAGAAGTGGTGAGCAGATCCATTTCAAAGCCACGGCCTCTCACCCAGGCGCATCATCCTGGTGTTGTCAGCTTCGCTTCCTGCTCGTTTGGATGCTTTGTCCATGTTTAGGATGTCCTGCCTGCCTCTGTGCCCTCTGGACAGGGTCATGGCATCAACATAGTCACACACCCTTGGTGGAAACTCTCAACATTTATAAGCTTTTGAAAGTTGTGACATTTATTTCTCAAGTCACAGCATCAGAATTAAAACTTAATTTTGGCTTTAAGTTGGAAATTTTAGGATTTTTGACAAATTTTTCCATTGATTACGTTAGTCAAAATATAGTAGTGTCTCACTAATAGTCCTCGCTTTTGATATGTCTGCTATTTTTTCTTTTTTATGGCACTTTTTGTGTTGCAATCTTTGAGAAAAGATTGTTTCTAATATCTCAAAACAAAGACGCATGTCTTTGTTATTATCTGTGTAACCAATGGTAATCTAATAAGCCATACAAGTCGCATTAGATTTGAGTTCGCTTTCAAATTAATGCTGCTCCAAACAATGACACATAGTGAACAAAATGAAATGTCAGCTGGAATATTGAGTTTCTAATTCTATGCACATGGTAAAGTGTGCACATTTTAGCTTCAGCGAAACCAAAGGATGAGCAAGCGTAGTGCCCCAGCTGCTGGTTTTCTTACCCACAGTGCTGCTGTCAGACTGCACAGAGGTGAGAGGCTTCTCTGCTTTCAGAGAAAACTCTTCGGCAACATGAAATTTGACATGAATCCACTGCGTTTTGGATCTGTCAAGAGCCACAAACACACGCAGACAGATCTGTGTGTCAGCCCATGCAGGTGCACAGGAAGCTTTTCAATGATAAGATCTATATATGCGTGTGTGTGTATATATATGTGTATGTATATATATATATATATATATATAAATAAACTTACAAACATACACAATGACTTGGGTGTAATGTTGGGAGATCTATCTATCCTATCTATATGTTTTTAACCTGGATTTAAAAGTGCTTACAGTTGGGGCTGATTTCAGTTCTGCTGGTAGTTTGTTCCAGTTGTGTGCAGCAGAACAGCTAAAAGCTTCTTCACCGGGTCTAGTTTGAGCTCTGGCCTCCACTATCTGACCTGAGTCAGTGGATCTCAGAGCTCTGCTGGGTTTATACTCTGCTAGCATGTCATTCATGTATTCTGGACCTAAACCATTCCGTGATATGTAGACGAGCAGCAGAACTTTAAAATCTATTCTGTATCTGACCGGGAGCCAATGTAAAGGGATGGGGACCTCTGAGAAGTCTTTCTTTGTTGACGTGGTCCTCCTGCTGTGTTGGTGTTGTTCAGGTGTGGTGGATGGCGCTCCCTACAGCATGATCACAGACTTCCCTTGGCTCAGGACTCTAAGAGCTGCTGATCCCAACAGCTATGCCCGCTGTGACTTTGAAGATGATGAAAGCAGTAAGTGATCTGTCTAATCAGCAGGTACTGTATGTGACAGTAAAATCAGAAGGTTGATGTGTTTCTCTGTGCCCTGTGTTAGCCACCATCTACGCCCCGCGGCGGAAAGGACAGCTGTCTGCTGACATCTGCATGGAGACCATTGGTGAGGAGATCTCAGAGTGCAGGCAGAGCAGAAGAGGAGTGTTTCAGAGAGTGGTGGTCCTTTTCCTTCATCACTGTGATACACCTGGAGAGCCTGTGGACGATGACTATATCTAGACACCAAAGAACACTCCTGTCAATCACACCAAGAGGTCCATTCAATAGTTTGAGTCACTGATGAGACTGGAAGAGAGGTAGTGTGCAGTCTGTTTGCTGTGCCCAGACCCACTAACATGCACGTGATGACTATAAGACTCAATTAGCTTCATGGAGAAGGATCAACTCAGTCAGAGATGCTGGTAAACTTCCCTTGCACTGCTGAGGTGGACTTTGTGGCTTCTTTGGAAACAGGGTGTTTTTAGGCTTTTGGGATTAGTTTCAGCTGAAAGGCTGGATCGGGTTTCAACCTTTTTGGTCCTGTTAGAAGATTTAAGTGGATAATGTTTACAATGTCTGGAACATCTGTTGCATATTCTTATTTTCTGAGCAAAATCTTAAGGCAGATAGATCTGAGCACCCTATTATAAGCATCCAATCTCAAATGAAAGCCTGGGAAAAGCTCTCTCACAGCCAGCTTAAGGCCTTAAAGCCTCATCTGCTCCACTAGCATTTTTAGTGCTTTTCCTTGTTTGCCATTAGAAGACCTGCAGCAAAGGAATATGTTCTGGTTTGGCTTTAATACTTCTTCTCAGTACCAGAATGGATTATTCCAACCCGCTTCCTTCCAGAAACCAGTCAGTTTTTCTTCTGGAGTAGATATTTTCCCATCATGCAGATGGAATGATGGATGATGGTTCTGAATGATGGAAGCTGTGTCAATAGTTTTCTCTCATTAAACATCACATGTCAGCCATGTTGAATGTAGTTTCTGCGCATGTTCAACTTTTCGGGCTGTGCCAGGCACACTTCACCAGATTTTCTCTTAACCAACCCTTTTCTCAAGAGTGGAGAAGTTAAAAGGACACCTACCAACCAGGACACCTACAGGACAGTACACCTACCTACCAACCAGTACACCTACAGGACAGCACACCTACCAACCAGTACACCTACAGGACAGCACATCTATAGGACAGTACACCTACCTACCATACAGTACACCTACCTACCAACCAGTACACCTACAGTACAGTACACCTACAGGACAGCACACCTACCAACCAGTACACCTACAGGACAGCACATCTATAGGACAGTACACCTACCTACCAACCAGTACACCTACAGTACAGCACACCTACAGGACAGCACACCTACAGTACAGTACACCTACAGGACAGCACACCTACCAACCAGTACACCTACAGGACAGCACATCTATAGGACAGTACACCTACCTACCATACAGTACACCTACCTACCAACCAGTACACCTACAGTACAGCACACCTACAGGACAGCACACCTACAGTACAGTACACCTACAGGACAGCACACCTACCAACTAGTACACCTACAGGACAGTACACCTAAAGGACAGCACACCTACCAACTAGTACACCTACAGGACAGCACACCTACCAACTAGTACACCTACAGGACAGCACATCTACCAACCAGTACACCTACAGGACAGCACACCTACCAACCAGTACACCTACAGGACAGCACACCTACCAACTAGTACACCTACAGGACAGTACACCTACAGGACAGCACACCTACCAACTAGTACACCTACAGGACAGCACATCTACCAACCAGTACACCTACAGGACAGCACACCTACCAACTAGAACACCTACAGGACAGCACACCTACCAACCAGTACACCTACAGGACAGCACACCTACAGGACAGCACACCTACCAACCAGTACACCTACAGGACAGCACACCTACAGGACAGCACACCTACCAACCAGTACACCTACAGGACAGCACACCTACCAACCAGTACACCTACAGGACAGCACACCTACCAACTAGTACACCTACAGGACAGCACACCTACCAACTAGTACACCTACAGGACAGCACACCTACCAACCAGCACACCTACCGGACAGCACACCTACCGGACAGCACACCTACCGGACAGTACACCTACAGGACAGTACACCTACCGATCTGTACACCTACAGGACAGTACACCTACAGGACAGCACACCTACCAACTAGTACACCTACAGGACAGCACACCTACCAACTAGTACACCTACAGGACAGCACACCTACCAACCAGTACACCTACAGGACAGCACACCTACCAACCAGTACACCTACAGGACAGCACACCTACCAACCAGCACACCTACAGGACAGTACACCTACCGATCTGTACACCTACCGATCTGTACACCTACAGGACAGTACACCTACAGGACAGCACACCTACCAACTAGTACACCTACAGGACAGTACACCTACCAACTAGTACACCTACAGGACAGCACACCTACCAACCAGCACACCTACCAACCAGCACACCTACAAGACAGTACACCTACCGATCTGTACACCTACAGGACAGCACACCTACCAACCAGTACACCTACAGGACAGCACACCTACAGGACAGTACACCTACAGGACAGCACACCTACCAACCAGTGCACCTACAGGACAGCACACCAACCAACCAGTACACCTACAGGACAGCACACCAACCAACCAGTACACCTACAGGACAGCACACCTAGCAACCAGTACACCTACAGAACAGCACACCTAGCAACCAGTACACCTACAGGACAGCACACCTACCAACTAGTACACCTACAGGACAGCACACCTACCAACTAGTACACCTACAGGACAGCACACCTACCAACCAGCACACCTACAGGACAGCACACCTACAGGACAGCACACCTACAGGACAGTACACCTACCGATCTGTACACCTACAGGACGGCACACCTACCAACCAGTACACCTACAGGACAGCACACCTACCGACCAGCACACCTACAGGACAGTACACCTACCAACTAGTACACCTACAGGACAGCACACCTACAGGACAGCACACCTACCAACCAGTACACCTACAGGACAGCACACCAACCAACCAGTACACCTACAGGACAGTACACCTACTAACCAGTACACCTACAGGACAGTACACTTACAGGACAGCACACCTACTAACCAGTACACCTACAGGACAGCACACCAACCAACCTGTACACCTACAGGACAGCACACCTACCAACTAGTACACCTACAGGACAGCACACCTACAGGACAGTACACCTACAGGACAGCACACCTACCAACCAGTACACCTACAGGACAGCACACCTACCAACCAGTACACCTACAGGACAGCACACCTACCAACCAGTACACCTACAGGACAGCACACCAACCAACCAGTACACCTACAGGACAGTACACCTACTAACCAGTACACCTACAGGACAGTACACCTACAGGACAGTACACCTACAGGACAGTACACCTACAGGACAGCACACCTACCAACCAGTGCACCTACAGGACAGCACACCTACAGGACAGCACACCTACCAACCAGTACACCTACAGGACAGCACACCAACCAACCAGTGCACCTACAGGACAGCACACCTAGCAACCAGTACACCTACAGGACAGCACACTTAGCAACCAGTACACCTACAGGACAGCACACCAACCAACCAGTACACCTACAGGACAGTACACCTACTAACCAGTACACCTACAGGACAGTACACCTACAGGACAGCACACCAACCAACCTGTACACCTACAGGACAGCACACCTACCAACTAGTACACCTACAGGACAGCACACCTACAGGACAGCACACCTACAGGACAGTACACCTACAGGACAGCACACCTACAGGACAGCACACCTACAGGACAGCACACCTACAGGACAGCACACCTACAGGACGGCACACCTACAGGACAGCACACTCGGTAACAAAGTTAAAGCAGTCAGAGAGCAGCAATCTGCTCAGCTGTGCTTCACTTGTTATTAGTCCTCTCCTCTTGATACCCATCATGGACTTCTACATTAACGTATATTATGTTGGAAAATTTTGATGCTGCCTTAACGAAACTTTTCATGGGTTTTAGCATGAACAAACCATCAGTTGTTTAAAACCTGAAGAGAGTTTTGTCTTGTCGAACTTGTTTTGTTGTTTAGGATGAATAATTGAAGGTACTGATTCACTCAAGATGCATATTTCATTTTCAAGTGTGTGAATGGATTTGGGTTGGAAAAAAGATTAACTACTTTCATCAGTCAATCAGATGCAAATGATTTTTCTATTTGGATTGATTATGAAGTGTTTCAAACCTTCTGTGTATTCATGATTGTACACATCATGGATGAAAGGATTCTTAAGTTGTCTGTATACAGAAAGAAACAGATTATTTGCATCCAGAAAAGTAAAATAATGGAGCATAATCCTTGTTTAGTCCTTATTTCTGATTCAAATAGTACACTGCATACACTTTCTCAGTAATTCATGTTATTCTACAACACATACAATGTCGCTCAAGTGTAATTGAATCTGAAACTTGCTCTCTTAACTTGGGCTGCCAATCAGTGGAGTGCTTTGATGCATATCGTGCATAAGAATAATTCTTCAAGCACCTCAACCTGTATCGCTTTTGGGTGAGAATCTTCCAGAGAGTGGCAGGAAGTTTGGAACTTTTCAGGTCAAAGGCAGACAGTAAATCAACTTCCAACCAGCCCATGCTGATTGATAACGGCTCCCAGCTGTTCTCTTCTTCCACCCTGGTGGCATCGGACCTGAGGTGGTGCCACATCCATTCAGGATTCTGTCTATTCCATCTACACTTTAAGTTCATCTCAAGGTTAAGGTCAAGGGAGATCTGTTGTCATTTCAACTATCTCCAGGTGATACAGTACATGGTGAGCTGAAACGTTCCTGCGACGGTCATGCTGCTACATACAACACTCGGACAGTTACTGAAGGTTTGCGTATGCATTGAAAGTCAGGACAACATAAAGTCAACACTTTAGACAGAATAAAGTGACTAATAAGAATGTGATATGGTGCAGTTTCCATACCAGACAGTGATGCAGCTGCTAAGGATGCCCTCGATAGTCTCTCTGTAGAAGGTGGTGAGGGTGTGTGGAAGGCTGAAAGATGGGCTTTCCTTAACTTTGGCAGAAAATGGAGATGCTGCTGAGCTTTCTTGACTCTGGAGCTGGGGTTGAGGGACCAGAGGTTCTCCGCCAGGTGAACACTCAGAAATTCAATGTTCTTGACAATCTTCACAAGAGGATCTGTTGATCTTCAGTATGAAATGGTTGCTCCGTGGATACCTGAAGTCAGCAGTCATGTCTTTTGATTTGTTCACGTTGAGAGACGTGTTGCAGACTCTGCACCAGTCCGTTAGCCGTTGCACCTCCCTGTATGCTGACTAGCTGCAAACGTGATGATGTGATTCGACCTGTGCATTACTGCTCAGTCGTGAGTCAGCAGTGTGAACAGCAGTGGACTGAGCACACAGCCCTGGGGGAACCCGGTGCTTCAGGAAGTAGTAGGATACAGTTGCAGAGGGAGGTGTCCAGGCCCAGCAGGCTCAGCTTTCCAATCAGGTGCTGAGGAATGATTGTGCTGAAAGCTGAACTAAAGTCTATGAACAGCATTTGTAGATCCAGTATGTGTCCTTTATTGTCCAGGTGGGTGAGGACCAAGTGTGCGGTGGTGGCAGCGGCATTGTCCGTTGAACGGTAAGGGCGATGGATGAGCTGCAAGGGGTCCACTGTGGGTAACAGCAGGGTCTTGAGGCAGGACACAGGAGACTCCGGTTGGGGCATCAAATGGGAGATGGATTCATTATTAGCAAATATTGAAAGTGTTAAAGGACAGGTATTGATATTCAGTGAAATTCTTAAAACCTATTACATCCTATTATCCTACAGGGCACAACTGACAAAAGTCAGAGGCGTGTAACTAAAAGCCAGTATCAGTCTCAAAATATGATGGTCTACACGTGTAAATGTGGGACAGAAATGATACGTACAGAACAGATATGAGGGCTAAGAATCCGAGCACTGACCTTCACAACCAACAGTTATCACAGGGAACATACACAATGACCACAAACCACTTCTCCTTTAAAATAGCATAATAGTTTATTAAAGTGGGCACAATGATGAAATCAATGGTTTTGTTGTCTACTAAGCTAATCCTATGTACAAAGTAAACGAGCAATGGAAGGAAAACTATTAGTCTGTGTGTGTGCGTGTATGGACGTTTGTATAAGAGAAGAGGAAAGGACCACGAGACAAAATGGTAGCCGTGATCATGTGACGGTGAGGGCACAAGATGGCAGCTGTGACCATGTGCTCAGTAAGTTACGAGTTAGTCAGAGAAGCTTCAACAATGGTTGACATGTAGCCCACATGTTACCTGGAGATCTGTGGCCTCTTTGTCTGTGTAAAGACGTTTGCCAGCATGTGAAAGCGAATGGCAGGCCTGCTACAGTGGCGTGCTACAGCAGCATGCTATGGCAGGCATGCTCCAGCAGGCCTGCTACAGCAGGCGTGCTCTCGGGGGGCATGAGTTAACTCCTCACATCGGCTGTGGTCAGACACAGTGCCTGGACACGAGGAGAAGGGGTGGACTTTCCTTACTGTCATGTGGTTCAGCATGTTTTCTGACCATGTATGCACTTTGCTGCTCGGATGGCCCGACACAGGTTGACCCACGCTGATCTTCAGGCTGACGTATTGCCTGCTCTGAAGATGGAGTCTTGGTTCTTCAGCAGCTCACGCACCTCTGAGTCTTCCACAGCTTTTTGTTGGTGTAGCAACGGTCTTGGAGATGGTGACATCATCGATGCCATCGCTAAAGTGGACATTAAATAAAAATCTCACCTCAGGTGTTTCTCGGCGCTTTGTTTTGTGAAATATGAAGATTATCTCAGGGTACTTGAACCCTCCTGATTTTGGACACAACAGGTAGGTTGCAGTTTGGGAATTTTTTCTCAATAACTTTTTATTTACTTGTTCTCAAGTCAAGTTTTTTTTCTTTTTCTCTCATTTCATTTTTTTGGAAAAGTTCACTTTCAACAAAAACCCTTGATTGTCTGATGGGAATGCCTCAATAATTGTAGTTTTTAAAATCTATTTGAAAAGTATTTTTTATTGGGGTCCTAGCAGCGAAGCTGCAGGAACCCATTGAGTTAGTAGCTTTTCCTATTATTAATCCGTTTCCGCTGCAATTGAAGTCTATGGCAGCCCCATGAACGCTATGGTAAAAAGCTGTGAAATTTGGCACACGTAATCAGCCAAGTGCCAAAGCCAAAGTCAAGAAATTTCATGCCCCAAGACCTTACTCTCTAGCGCCACCAACACGTCAAAGTTCAAAGTGCATTAAGCCTAATAACTTTGGACTACTTGGTCCAAATTTCACAAGTAAGGCATCGTTGGAACCCTTGGATCATGACAAGTCCAACGCACCCTATGACGTCAATTTGCGTATACTTAGATTTTCCGCCATTTTGAATTAAATCAAAAAGCTTAAAAAAGCAGCCTGCATCAAAGTGGAACATTAGCTTCCCACCTGTGGCTAACTGTCATGTGGCTGATCTGTGGGGACAAGTCAAGTAATGAAGAAGTAATTCTTCAGTCATGGTTTACAGTTGACATTTACTTTGTTGAGTAGACCTGCATTGCTTCTTCTCACGTAATAAGGTGTAAATATTTAATAAGTATGTGTATTTTTAAAAAATAAATAAAAAAATGCATGAACCTGACAATAACACAAACTGCCTTTGGAAGAACATTCCTGAGAAAGTTTCATAAAGCCACAGTGATCTCTGACTGGCTGTAATTCATGGGACCAGCTGATGTCTTCTATCAGATGAAGCATCAGCGTTGCTGATCACTTGTTTTCCTTGAAATGTTGTCATTAAGGTGAGTCTTTAAACAGCTGAATGTCCATGGGGCTTTGAGCTGTGATGCAGCTGGAGCAGATCAGTGCTGACACATTCTCGCAGGACTCTGACAGAGAGCAGAAATACTGTACCTGCACACTCTGTCCTCGCTCTGCTTACACTCATCTTTGCTCTTCCTGCTTTGACAAGGTGGAGTATACTCCAAGAAGGAGTCCTACAATGTCTCCTGTTGGCCTGAACAGACTAAGTGGAACATTGTGTGACAGTCCTAAATGTTGTGCTGCTGCTGTCAGTGACTGTAAACACAGTGAAACTGCCCACAGCCTTCTGTCAGCCTGCACTGGCGCCTACTGTTCCACTGACTAATGAAACGACTCCTGTTTGGTACAATGTGTTAGTCAGATATTTACGAAAGTGCCGGACAGGAAGCTGGAGGTCAGTGGTCTCTGCAGAAGAAAATGGGATCTGAATTAATAACCCAGTAATCTGAGGCCACAATTAATCAAAATGTCAAGCATAAAACTTCTGTACACATATATTATGGGATATCATGCCCTTGAATGTTCTTATGGAAGATGTAGCTAATAATGCTGTATGGCATGTGAATATAAATACACATAGATACAGCTTTCATCAGTCATTTCTGTGTTCCATAGCCACTGTTCACCGAGCCCAGCTGTGCAGCAGAGTGTGGTACCTCATGTCCAGATCTTCAGTTGATCCTACACCTATTAGTAGGGCAGGACAGTCATCTCATTTAAATTCCAATTCCATTATTCATGATTTAGATTTTTTTGCCATTATCAAGCCTTACCTGAAAGTGCTTCCTCCCTGATGATAGCCCTGATGCGCTGATCCATATCAGACAGGTTTTGTATGTCTGTTTCACCTCCAGTGTCGTACCGTTTTATAGGCATTTTCAGGTGTTTACCTATGCAAATGAGGGACAGCCAGCATGTCCTTTCAGTTCATGAACAGACTGGCATTCTAAGAGCAAAAATGCAAACAATTTTAGGGTCTACGAATGTGTTCGTGAATCTGACATAGAGTTTTCTTTCCCTTTCAAAGATCTAGTACAGGGTCTTCTGTCAGTGTTTTAGTCGATCATTATGCAATAATTATTGTTAAATGATATCAATCTACAATGGTGCCTTACGAGTGGCAGCCTGCTGCAGAAGCTCTGCACATAGTATGTCTTTCTGTGCACCTTGAGATTTTCAAATGAGCTTTTTTTCCATTAATACAGCTTTTTATAGCATCTTTCTGCTCTGGGTAGGATGCTGTGGAGAGAGATTTCTGCTGGTAATAGTGACACTTTACCATTTACATTTTAATACAATCACATCAAATTGATTAGATTCCAAATTAGCTTAATAAAGCTAACTAAGGCCTGGCTAAGGAAACCAACAGATTGCACAGAAACTTGTCTTCAGTCCAATCTCCCGTCCTGAGCGTGCCTGAGGCGACTGTGGAGAGAAACGACTCCCTTTGAGCAGGAAGAAACCTCTGGCAGAACCAGACTCAGGAAGGGTGGCCATCCGCCTCCACCAGCTGGGGTTTGAGAAGACAGAAAAGAGGGGACAACAAACACTGTAACACCATTCAAAGGATATCAGTTGAGAAAGAGACTTTCAGCAGCCACATCAAAGCTGTCACCAAGGCAGCTTTTTACCACCTCAGAAACATCAGCAGAATTAAAGGTTTCCTCTCCCAAAAAGACCAGGAGAAACTCATCCATGCATTCATCTCCAGTAGACTCCATTACTGTAACGCTCTTTTAACTGGACTTCCCAAAAAGAGCATTAAACATCTGCAGCTCATCCAGAACGCTGCTGCTGGAGTTTTAACCCGGACTAAGAGATCTGAACACATCACAGCAGCTTTAAAATCTTTACTCTGGCTTCCAGTCAGTCACAGAATAGATTTTAAAAGCTTGCTGATGGTTTACAAATCCCAGAACGGTTTAGGCCCAAAATACATCTGTGATATGTTCAGAGAATATAAAGCCAGCAGAGCTCTTAGATCCAAGGACTCAGGTCAGCTGGTCCAGTCCAGAGTCCAGACTAAACATGGAGAAGCAGCATTTAGCTGTTATGCTGCAAACAAGTGGAACAAACTGCCAGTGGAGATTAAACTTTCACCAAATGGAGACATTTTTAAATCCAGGTTAAAGACATTTCTGTTCTCATGTGTCTATGCATGAAATCTGCACGATATCTTTGAACTTATCTAGACTGTTGCTCGTTTTTAAATTCATTTAAATTATTTTATTTGTTTCTCTTTATATTCTTTTATGTATTTTCAATGCTTCTTCCACTTTGAACTGTTTTGTACATGAAATGTGCTATACAAATAAATTTGATTTGATTTGATTTTGAAAGAGAAACACGAGTTAATGATAACAATAGCTGCATTTGGACAAAGCCGTCCTAAGAACGGTCCACCTCGAATTCCGTTCTGATAACTGCCCTTCCCCAGCGGAACTGTTTCAGTTTGCATTCCCACATGACTCGGACCTGAAAGGGACTGATGCGACGCAGCCGTCTGCGACAGTGACGTGCAGATATGACAGACGACGACTACCTAAACTTTACTCCAGCAACACTTGACTCTCTTGTTGACAGCACTATAGTTTCAATGCGTACAATACTGGACAATGTTGCCCCTCTGAAAAGGAAGGTAATCAGTCAGAAGAGGTTGGCTCCTTGGTATAATTCACAGCTGCGTGCTTTAAAGCAGACTGCAAGAAAGCTGGAGAGACAGTGGTGTTCCTCTTATTTAGAAGAGTCTCATTGATAGAAGAGAATAGGAACAATCCCAGGTTTCTCTTCAGCACTGTAGCCAGGCTGACAAAAGCAGCATTCGGACAGAGCAGTCCTAAGAACGCAGTTCTAAGAACGGTCCTCCTCAAATTTTGTTCTAAGAACTGCCCTTCCCCAGCGGAACTGTTTCAGTCTGCATTCTCACATGAGTCGGACCAGGTCGGGACTGATGCGACGCAGCCGTCTGCGACAGTGACGTGTTACTTTAGCGCCACATTCAACAACAAAACAGAACAAAACAAAACCCGGTAAAAGTAAGGAGAGAAGAAAAAACACCACAAAGAAGCTAATATAGAGAGCGGGGAGGCCACCGTGTTCATGGTCTGCATGATGGTGATATTAATCATGGACGATCGCATCGGGCGTCTAACATGGAGGCTGGAAGAGCTCACAGAGAGTCAGGAGAAGAAGGATGGAGCGCAGGCCATACTTCTTGGTTTCATGAAGGAAGGAGAGCAGAGCGCCGCAGACAAAGGAGACCACGTGGAGGTTTAACTTATTAAACACGCCAAGGTTGTGTCCGTGTCGTACAAACATTTCAGCCTGACAACATGACAAGGGGCGGAGCTACCGACCACCAAACACCTCCGTCAGATGTGTTCCTATAGAACCCAGAACAGACCCAGCTGAGGAGAAGGAGCTGAAATGGTTCCAGGAACTGAGGGCGATGGTCCCGAGTTCCTGTATGTGTGAATGCGGGAGAAAACGGCCCCGTTCCTGAAAAGGTTATAGGAACTGCAAAAAGTTCCTACAGGGGGAATGCAGCTAAGGATGCCAGAGTAAAGAGAGCAGAGTGAGGAGAGGTGCATCACGGGCCCCCTGCAGTCTGGGCCTATAGCAGCAGAACTATGAGATGTTTCAGGGTCACCTGAATACTTATGTCCAGATTATAATTTCCAAAGCCCAACATAATCAGAAGCCAGGAGTCGATGCTTTGGGCCAGACTCAGGACTGTGCATTGCCTCCTGATGCATCCACATCCCATGATGCTTGAATGTGTGTGCTGGAGAAAAAAAAGCACTGTCCAGCCTGTAACATTGCTCAGACTAAAGTGTGCTGTGTGCATGTGTGAATGGCTGAATGTGGCTTGTAGTGTAAAAGCACTTCAGGTGGTGCATAAATTCAGTCTATTTACCATCTGATGGCAATCTCTGAAGAACACCCTGTGCTACACTTTAACTTTCTAGATGTTTCTGATTTTTGTTCCATTTATTTTTTTTATCTATCTATAACAGGGTATACTTTGAAGCATAAGCTATACAGGAGCAATGTAAATGCTCTTTGAGAAGGAATGAACTGTTATTGAATAGATTCGAATGAAATAGAATGAACCATCTTCAGGAAGCCCTATTTGCACTTTTCTGTGTGTTGTCCTCTCTTTGGTTGAACAGATGGTCACCTTCACCAACTTTATGTTTCAAGATCACTTTCTGTATACACAGACAACTTTAGTGTGTTCAACATGACTCCTGCATATGCCCACCTTTCTTTAGCTGGCTTAGCATGTATGCATGCAGGAGAACCAAAGAAGGAGCTGAGCTACTGTCTTCTCCCCTTTGAAACATTTACCATCTCATCAGTATTATAGAATCATTTATGTCCTTTGGGTTAGGCCAAAACCTTCACAGTAGAAGACTAATGTGTCCACAATAACTGAGTCATTTCAGCATTCAGCGATGGTCAGTGGAGGAAAACGGTATTATGCTGATAACTGGTCTGTCTGAAGATAGAAACAGAAGGGTGAGCGTGTATATTATGCCTGGTTGCTACTACTAATAGCTCAGTGCTGTCGGCCTCTGTAAACGGTGAACCATCTCCAAACATTACCTTATTAAGACAAAAGCACCAGAGCAGACAGACAAGACAGGGCTTCAGCCCGTCTGCTTCCCAGTCCCCAACTCCACTCTGCCGAGGGTTAACAGAGGGACACCAGGAGCAACAGCAGTAAGAACAATGAGAAAGAACAGTCAGCATGTTCAGCATGAGCAGATGCATGCAGCAAACACTACCAGGAAGAAAAGTGGCCTGAAAAAGCATGGAGAAGGAGAGCCAGCAGCAGAGAGCCAGCAGCAGAGAGCCAGCAGCAGAGAGCCTGCGCTCAGTCTGCCAGCTGCCTCAGATCTGAAAGCTAAAGAGGACGTCTGCCTCCTGAACTCAGACTGTGTGCTGAGGGCTTCACATTCTACCTCTGGGGTTTTAGGAAACCATGAGAAAACCTGGAGTCTGAGGGCAAAGTGATCTGTGGTAGAATGTGGTGCTATGAGCTCATAAAGATATGACGGGGTGAGTTTGTATGGGAGGTTAGGGAGCTCACTAATAATATGACCCAGTGCAAAATGCACCCGTCCAAGCACAACAAATTTTTAAAAAATGAACAATCTATCAAGCTTTCTCTCTGTCACACACTCTGGGTGCTCATGTTAGCTGTCTTTCCGTAATGTAACTGAAATAAAAGCCAGCAATGGAGCAACAACTTTAAAAGTGTGTGTTCTCTCCAGTAGAAAGGAGCTAAAGTCCCTTTCAGTGTGGTGGCGTATGAATGACCATCCTGCTGCTTTTCTATAACATCTGGGACAATAATCGGACTGAGTTGGAACTCGTGACAGACAGACACACGCAGTGCTTTGGATAATTTGTCCTCTGATCAGATGCTCAGAGGAATCTTACAGATCTTTCCTCCTCCATGGTTTCACCTCAGAGTCTTTGTCTGAGCCAAATGAACAAGAGAAAACGGTTTGAATTATCAGCCTGTATATAAAGTTACTTTATGTAACTGATCAATTTCTTGCAAATCCCAAATGTTGTGCACACTGGGGCTCTTTCTGTTCCTACCACAGGCTGACTGGGTGGTGAGGAAAATAACCGGAAAAGAGACCAAATGACTGAATGCCATCACTTCCAACAGACTGATAAATGATTAACTTTAGATATCTCAAGTGTTGTTTTTGAGCCCTTCCTGAAGCTTCCAGATGTTTCTGAGTTGACTAACACTGTCATGTTTAATATGATGGTGAGTAATGTGAAGGAACATCAGTGATATAATGAGGCTATATAAAGCCATGTGTGTGTGAAAAACTTGTTCCCCCCCCCCCCCCCCCCCCCCCGCCCGGGTCCTGCCTGCACCAACTCTCTGTCTGTGTGAACGGCTGCACATGCAGTTTCACTTGACTGTCCCCGGCAAAAAGAAGCCCAAATTTAGAAGAAAAATGAAAAAATGGTCAAATGCTCTTTTCCCCTTCACTGGCAGGCTGCACACTCATGCACACTCATGCACACTCATGCACACTCATGCTCACTCCTCCTTTTCCCTTCTCCGTTTCAGCCACTCTTATCCCCTTTCCATCTTGCCTTCCCCTTTTTTCCTCCACTCTTCTTCTGCACCCACTCCTGTTTGTTGGTCTTCCTTCTTTCTCTCCACCTTCTCTGTTGTAAACTCTTTTTTACTCCTTTTTTTTCACATTCCATCTTTTCTCCATCCATCTCCACTCTACTGTCTCTCCATATATCCCAGACATACTCTGCAGGTCACTAGTTGAGGCTCCTTTGTTCCTCTAACACCAGCCAATCAGTCCCATCCGGAGGAGGCCTTCCCGGATCTGAGGCCCTGCCTCCAGCAGCCATACAAGGCAACAGTGGAATGCATGGCTCGGCGGTCCATCTGCTTCATAAGAGACACATGCAGGGCAGAGGGAAGTAGAAACCCTTCTTCAGTCTGACTACTTGTGTTCACAGCAGAAACAGACCTGCTCCTCCTCTCATCGCCCTCGGCCGGTTTGTGTCAGAGCAGCTGATTCTTTTCAGCTCGTAGAAAGCCAGTAAGGAGAGAGCGTGGATGGAAGCCCGGAGGAAAGCCCACCAGCCCAGCGGAGAAGCAGCCTGCTGCCCCAGATGACAGCCCCCCGTGGCTCCTCAGACCTGCAGCACAGATGAAGGTATGATCACATGGAGAACTGACACATTAAATCCTGTTTTCACCACTAAGTGAAGTACTTCATGTTTAGACAGAAACACTTTTTCAGCTTCGCAGAATAGTTCTGAACAACAGAACCATTTGTTGCATCTACAGCTGACTGGTCTCCCCCCTGTGTGACCTGAAATGTGACAGATAGAATCAGCATGTTAACCCAGACAGTGTGATGGTGAAATTAGAAGTTTGCACTGGCTCCCCGGCTACAGCTCGGCTCATCATTGATCCTTTAGCATCAGGGCATGACAGGCTGCTGACAGGAACCGACACTCTGAGCTCCAGCTGCCGGGACCAAACGTGTCCCAGAAAATACAGAAGAAGAAAAACTGCAGCTCAATATGCAAATATGCCTAAAACTTATATATGTTTCTCCTGTGCAAATTCACTCTTAGAAACACATGAAGAGGACACATGGGTCATGGAAGAAAATGTGGTAAGAGCATCACACACACACATTTAAAAAAAAAAAAAAAGGATTTCAGAGGTGGATTTTTGAAGCTTCTTCTGAGTTCTGGTAGAATCGCTGCTTACTCCATTCTGCTGTGCATAAACCAGCTGAAAGCAACCTTATTTCTGTTTGTAGATCTCACTGACAGACTGCTTTGAGTTTGACAGCAACATGGAGGTTAACCTCTAAAGTAAACCTTTTTTTAAACGTATTTCTTCATTTCTGCCTGAATCCGACTTCAGTTGGTGAAAAGCCAGAAGCTCCTCGTGTGGAAACCCGTCCATGACCTTGGGTTCTGTGGATGAGAGACTGGGGGCATCTGCAGTTAGTGTTTATGAACAGATCTACAGTTGTGTATCATGTGGATTAACAGACTGTTTACTGACACTATAAGAAGTCTGTTTAACATCAGACATGTTTGGGTTGGCATGTTGTGGACAACACTTGTTTAAATGCTCAGTGAGACCCCTCCACCGGGGTGTAGGAATGCATGCATGCGCTGCTTATTAGTCTTAATTTTCTGTGTTCATGTTTATTACATTAAATGACCCATTTTCCTGTGGGTCATTTAAACTACCTTTAACTGCAAACCTGATAGATTATTTTAGAATGTGGAGCTTTTCCCTGGCACTGCCGTTCCAACACACAGGGTCTCAGGCCAGAGACCACCTCTGTGGTTCCATGATGGTGAAAGCAGCTTCCAGGTGCGATCAGAGCAGGGCCGGCGCTCTGAAGAAAAAAAGCTCCTCTCCTAACACCTCCAACACCCGAGCCCCAAATGGCTTTGGATAAAAATGCAAATGTACAAAAGTCTTTCATCAAACAGCTTACCAACAGAAACTAGAGTTAAAGTGTAGTTAGAAAAGCCTGCATTAAAATGTAACAAGTACTCATTATACTCTCTTTGTTAACTCATATATATATATCTATATATATATAGATATATATATATATATCTATATATGTGTATATGTATATTATGATATATGATGTATATTGTAGTTCACAAGCAGCCAGATTGTGCTGCTCTGGTGAGACTCAGATGGGCATGAGAACGTGCACACAGAGAAGAGAAGAGGAAGTGTTATATTTATTTACTGAGAGATCCAAATTCTGAAGGCTACTGCATTCACATAACCCCCGACACCAGCCCCCTATGGGGCCGAGACTCTGGGATTCCCAGTCTGATTTTCACATAGAGGAGGGGGGGCTGATGAGGGGAAGGGTTCGCACAGGAAGTTAAAGAGGTTAGAGGTGATTCCCCCTTCTGAAAGTCAGACGACACCAGAGCTTTTTTTTTTTACATCGGTCTCTCGTGGTGAGATCCTGTCTAATGAATCCACACTTACTCTCAGACATACGTTAGTTTCTTTGCTTTGTTCGGCACTCTCTCAGTCCTTTTTGCTTTCTGTCGTCAGTCAGATGTTGGACGGTTCACTTTGGTTCACTCAGCTAACCAGTGGTGGACACTAACGGAGTACATTTACTTGAGTACTGTATTTAAGCACATTTTTTGAGTATCTGTACTTTGAGGATTTGTTTTTTTGGAAACTTATGACTTTCGCTCCATTACATTTCAAAGACAAATATTGTACTTTGGACTCCACTCCATTTCTAGGAAGCTTGTCGTTACTGGTTCCTTTTCGGCTTTGGAATCCACCGTTGGTGTTTTTCTTTCCTAAAATGCAATTGGCCACACCAGAGTGGTGTAAAAAGATCTGGAGTCTGGCTGCGAGGCTGTTTTCTGCCGAGACTACCAGAGTGTTTTGTGAACTGAAGATCTTCATCAAAGCAGAGTTGTAGTTTGCTGGCGGTAATGGACTCAACAGTAAACTTCTGCTCCATAGTGAATGTGTGGGGAGAAAAAAAAAGGCTCTCCTGTGTTTTGGGTGGGGATGTTTTAAATACTTTTTTTTTTATTATTATTGCATTTTTATGCTGAAGTTTTTACAGGTGGTACAGACTTTTTGTAGCAGAGTGGTACAAAAAGTCTACATGTCAGTACATCATCAGGTGGTTTCAGAGTTTCATGGTTCTGTAAAAGCACTCAGAAAACCATACAGCAATGTACTGATATTAGAAAATGTACTTTGTACTTTTGAATACTTAAGTGTTTTTAAAAGTGAGTACTTCAGTGCTTTAAGTTGAGTAAAATTTTGATTTGACCATGAGTATCAGTACTTTGACTCAGGTACAGGAGCTGAGCGCTCTGTGCACCACTGCAGCTCACACTGAATGACTGCATGTTCTCTGTCTTCCTGCCGCAGCAGTGATGATGCTGAAAGGGTTAGAGTAACAGTAACCTTAACCCTAACTCTAACCCAACCCAACCCTAACTCTTTCACATCAGAGCAGAAGCAGCTGTGTTTAGAAGCTCTGTTATACTGACTTACTTTTGGGCCTGATGCCTAAAACTGCATTTTTTTACTTTTTTAGTGAGACTGATCAAGCTGTGATGCACACATGTATGAATGATAAGACCAGATGAAGTTGAAAACATGCTTTATGATCCACATTTGATGCAGACGTGTAAATAAACAAATGTTGGGATAATGCACACTTTCCGTTATTCCTTTTCTTATGAAATTCAGCAATCTTGTTTTTATTTCCACTTCATTTTTCCAGCCTTTTAAAGCTCGACTTGCTCTTAAAGCGTCTGAAGCAAACATCAGATCTTTTGATCAGATCTGTTTCTACTGCCTGAACTCACCGGGGAAACATTTCCCACCCGCTCAGCCTCTCAGGCCCACCTGGATGCTTCAGAAGCCCCTTCATAACGGCCCTTGTGGTCTTCATTTTGCCATTCATCTGGTCATGCCTCAGTCTTCGACTCTTGGCGCTGTTCAGTATTGCCATTTTTGGTCATTGGAAGAATCTCTTTGACGGGGACATTTGTTTGCCACTCGGGGTATTTGTGTTGTCTCCGTGCCGTTCTGTTGGGCCGTGATGACACCCAGTTTAGATGTTAAACCACTTGGGTCGTATATATCTGGCTCTGCTCGTCTTTTGTTGTCAGAAATGATTTGAAATCCCATCGGTGTCCCAGTTCTTTCTCTCTCTCATGCCCTGTTTCGGTGTGTTTGTGAGAGGCTGGGGGGGACGGGGCATTATGGAGAAATTAATGAGACAGATGGATGGAGTCAAATGGAAAGAGCTTCCTGAATGTGATTTAAAGAGCTAAGGGGAAGAAGAAAGGAGACCATATTAGGCAATGTTTGGCTTAACAGGAGAGATGGCTCTGACTGTTATCACAGTCTGTCTAAACACACACACATTCCCACTTGTGGCTGATGAAGTTATTCTGAACTGTGACACATCCTGCTGTTAATGTTAGGATTGAACTCAGTTTTTTGTCACAGACACATTCTGCTTTTATTACCGTACTTATGATTTGAAAAGAAAATGAGATATTCATTTTCTTCTTTCTTTCTTTCTCTCTCTCCCTCTCTCTCTCTCTCTCTCTCTCTATACATATATATATGTATGTGTGTGTGTGTGTGTGTGTGTGTGTGTGTGTGTGTGTGTGTGTGTGTGTGTGTGTGTGTGTGTGTGTGTTTGTGTTAATTTGAGCCACTGTGTTTGCCTGGGTAAGGTTTGCCTGAAACTGACTGCATGAATGCTGATGAAAGTTGAAATCAACTTTTCTTTACCCTAAAATGAAAACTTCAGCCATGCCAACCAAATATATTCACATAAAAAACAGAAAACATGTACTTTTCACACACTTCAGATCCAAGTGCTCCCAAAATGTTGGATAAAAACAACAACCTATTTGAACTGATGGTAATGCTGCTGAGCATTAAGCATGCGGTCGGGCTCGGTTTCTGTGAATCCAACACTTCCTGAAGACATGACCCTCTGTGGGACAGCAGCTTTTTATCTCCCAGTGAGAACACGTCTGTGTGAACGCTGGGGAGACCGACGGCGGGTCTTTCTTCTTAATATGGACTTGTTTAGCCCCGAGCAGATGGAGCAGCACTGAATGAGATAAAGGCCTCCTCTCCCTCTGCTGCCTTTAAAGCGAGTCTCTCACCACTGTGACTTGAAAAGGGAATGTATGTAGCTAAAAGCGGGAGGTGGAGGGGGGAGGCCGACTATCAGTGGGAGCAATCACAGACTGGAGGAGGGAATGTTTATCCAACGCAGCGATCCTATTTTCCATGCTCCTCAAAATACAAAACTGCCCTTATAAGGGCTGACTGGGAATTTCCAGCCGGGCAGCGTCAGAGAACTCGTGAAAAAAACCCAAAACAATTTGATATCCGTGGGCCTCCTCAGTTCTTCTATTTCTCTCCTCTCTCAGCAGTCGCGGTCTGTATCAGTGATATAAGAGGGGCTGCATTAAGAACACCAGTGGACTTAAAACTCATCCCTTCCAGGAGCTGCGTGTTCCTCATCTCTTCTGAAGCGTTGCAGCTCAGATGGGACGCAGGCTGTCCAGTGTGCTCTCAGCCTGAGAGAGAACAACTTCTTCTGTTGCTTTTAAAACTCTGCTTTGTGACCAACGTCAAACACACGTGTTCCAACCTCTTCCTGTGAAGCTGTGGAGGCAGCAGGACGCCTGCATGTTGCTGAGGCTGCTTTCACAACGCAGATAAAACAGGCCTTTAGAATGCTTTATCGTTCGGCATATTCCTCATAATCTGATACTTGTTCTGGCTTCAGGCTGAAAATCATTTGAGCAGCCGGGCTCTTTGAAGCCATTTGTTCAAATGAACCCGAGAAATGTGCTCCGGCTTGTGTTTAATATGCTCTGATGTCCGTGTTCAGTCCAGAGGAGCGGAGTCTGAGTAAACCCAGCACACTGGTTCTGGTTCTGTTGGCAGACGCAGTCTGATCCACACCATCAGCGTGTCAGAGGTCCGCAGCGGGGTCTTTATTCGGCGCTCACACACACACACACACACACACACACACACACACACACACACACACACACACACACACACACACACACACACACACACACACACACCCTCCTGAGCTCTTTGGGAGGGAGCGGCTCTGACAGCACAGGAAGTTGGTATTATGTGGCTCTGCTGGGAGTTGGAGTCATGTCCTGTTTACGACTCTGGCAAAAATGTTTGTGCAATAAAATCTACCTTCTTTCGTCTGCTACACACACACAGACGAGCTGTGGGACTTTGTGTTCTGAAGCTGTGAAGCTGTCATGTCTCTGTGTCTCTCTGCAGCCCACTACAGATGTCCATTCCTGCGGCCCATGGTGCAGTGCTGCATCTCTGGTCAGCTGGTAGTCTGAGATGAAGCACTGTAGCTCGGGACGAAGGGCAGAAATGACAATGATCCGTCAGCAGGTCTGCAGGGCTGCGCTTCTCTTCGGGAAGAACGGCTGAAAACACGGGGACCCCGACTCTGCAGCCATCTGCGTCTGAATGAAGGCCGGACCGTTCCGTAAACACACATGCATGTTGTTTCAGTGGACATGAAAGAGAAAAAAATCTAACAAAAAGAAAGAAATAATAGGTTTTCAGCAGCTTTTTCTTCTCCTCTCTCCTGGGGTCCAGTTTTCCCAGGAATCCCTTGACCTATCAGAAAAGGGGATTCCTGGAAATACTGATCCTGGGGGCGAGGCTTTTCCACCAGCTCGATGTGCAGTTTATCAGAATCGTGTGTGTGTGTGTGTGTGTGTAATAAAGCTGAGGGCTCATACTGAAACTGGATGCAAGGTCATTATTTAAGCTCTCAACAATACCTTCGATGCTGAATGAAATTCAGCCGGTTCATGTTCAGAAAGGCTTAACTAATGACATCATGACCATTCCAGGTGATGACATCATGACCCCGCTGCTTTCACCGACACAAACAGCAGGTACAAGGTCTCCATGTTTTCTACTACTGCTTGTTGTCTTAAAGTTGTCTTCAGAATTGTTGTACAAATAAACAAATGAATAAATAAAATTCTTCAAATGACTAAATGTGTCAGAAATTTTAAGTGGAATAGTTTGGATGGGACCAATCATTTTCTTGGAACCCCTAAATTTAACAGTGGCAAACGGTTATGTAGCTCTAAATGTTGCGGTTACAGTGAGTAAATGGCAGGCGTGACCTGGGGATTGAACTAGCAACCTTTACAAAGATAATTATTACCATACTAATACTACTATCACTAATGATAATAATATCTAATATTATTATTACAATATTATATTGCTATTGTTGTTGTCACATAAAAACCCAACTGATGAAGTTATTCAAAACAGTTTAACAATAACAATATTAAAGAAATGAATATATGAGTCTGCCTGTGTGGGAATCCTCATGCGTTCTTCCACAGCCATGCTGGTGCTTTCACTGGAACATACTGGAGAACAACTCAGATTTCTTAGACCTGATGTCAAGCCACAAAAACTCACTGCACCTTCATCATTTAATTCAATCCAGTTCCATGCATAGAGCTCGAGTTCACTACAACAAGTCGTTTCAGGGCATTTTAAACAACTCCCACTTTAGAGAGAAAAAACAGGAAAACAGAGAGAGAGATAATAATTATAATATATCATAATATTATACATTATATAATAATTAATAACATATATATGTAAATAAAATTATATAATAATATATTATATTATAATTATAAAAAGAGATAATTATTTGAAATAGACAGGAACATCACAATTATATATTAACAGTAAAAAAAGGAAAACACATATCTGGCTAAAAATCAGTGGAGGACTTCTTGAAAACTTTAAAGATGTTTATCTGTGTGCTATCCATTTACCACCTTCAAGCTCACCATGTTACTCAGAAGGATATCTCCATGAAGTCCACGAAGAAAGAAATTCTTTACTTCCAGTCCCTTGGCTCCACATTGTTATGCGGAGACTTCATTTTCAATTCAATACTTTATGCGGAGACTTAATCAATGCCAGAACTGGCAGAGAAATAGATTTAAATGATACAGATGGCAATAATTATTTTGATATATCCCATATATACCCCCTATACCAACCCTTCATTACAACACAAAGACTTAGCTATGATAGTATAGTGAACAAGAGTGGAAAAGAAGTTTTACAAATGTGCAAAGCCCTAGGTTTATACATCGTTAATGGTAGAACATGAGGAGAGTCCCCGGGAAGCTTTACCTACTGCTCTCTGTTGGGAAATGGTGTCATTGATTATGCAATCACAGACATCTGTCCATAAAGCATAGATGCATTGACAGTCTTGCCACAATGTCCCATATCAGATCAAAAGTCTCACTGATTACACCAGTGCATTTAGCAACACTAATATACAAACCATGCCAGATAGTTTTCTGTGTAACCAATACCTGCTAAACAAAGATAGCATAGACCTGCTCACTAAAGACCTGAATCAGATATTTATGAAACTAGCAAGAGTCTAAAATGATAAGATCAAATGCCAAATCAAACAAAAAGCAAGCAAAAGAACAATGTTCCCTTTTCAGAAAGTATCTCAGAAACCTGTCAACCGAAAACCAAGAACTGCGCCATAAATACCACACAGCACTTAATTCAGGAATCCTGTCCTACCTCACTGATAGCCCTTTATACCCAAACATAGAACAGCAGATCACATATTTACTCTCCATTCTCTAATCCAAAAACATGTGCATCAAAAAAATAAAGGGACAATATATGCTTGCTTTGTTGATTTCAGGAAAGCTTTTGATTCGATTTGGCACAATGGGCTTTTCTACCAGTTACTCAGAAATGGTATTGGAGGCAAAGTTTATGATCTAATTAAATGGAAATACTCCAAAAATGAGTGCCATATAAAAATTGGAAATAAAATAACTGATTTCTTCAAGCAGTTCCATCAAGGTTGTAATATGTCCCCAACCCTTTTCAATATATATATTGACCAATTAGCAAAACTACTTGAAAACTCCCCAGCACCAGGACTTGACTTGGAGGGGAAAGAAGTCAATTTGTATGCAAAGGAATGCAAGAATATCTGGACATACTCCATGATTATTGTGTAAACTGGGCAATCAGAGTAAACCGAGATAAAAACTAAAACTGTAATATTTAAAAAGAAAGCAAGATCACAATCTAAAAAGTATTAATTTACTTTGGGAGAGACAACACTGAGTACAATGTACAATGGAGTACACTTACCTTGGCCTCACTATCACTGCTTCGGCTCGTTTTGTTAAAGCTGTGAGTTCATTAGCAGATAAAGCCCGTAGAACATATTGCAGTATGCGAAAAGTTCTATTCAAATTAAATCCCCCAAATCAAAATCTGGCTTAAAATTTTCTAAATCATTATTGAACCAATTCTCCGATGTGGAAGTGAAGTTTGGGGCCCATTAATTAAACAAGAGCACTGGGACTCAAACCCTGTTGAAAAAGTACATCTTGAATTCTGCAAAAACATACTCAGAGTCACGGCTGCAGAGCAGAGCTGGGCCCGCTGCCCCTCTTAATCAGAATTAAAAAGAGAACTATTACATTTTGGAACCACTTGATAGAGTCTGATTTAGACTCATGCCAGCACAGAGCAAACTTGGAGCAGCAGGTCTGTCTGAAGCCAGAAAATAATACCTGGAATGGGACAAGTGAGGATATCAGATTGACAAGTCAAAATGACACAATAAAAATAATTCCATACTCACAAATGAAACAAATCGACAAAGATAATAAAGAAAAATATTGCAAACAGTGGAAAACAGAAACTCAAACAATCAATAAATTAGAATGTTATCATTTATCATCCCGTCCAGGCACGCTCAGGACGGGAGATTGGACTGAAGATAAGTTTCAGTGCAATCTGTTAGATAAGAAATTGTTTTTGAATTGGCTCTATATGAACGAATTGGATTATTTTATGAATAATTATGATTATAATTAATTGAATTCCAATTGGCTTGAATTGGACTTTGTTATCTAAGTGCCTTGAGATGACATTTGTTGTATTTGGCGCAATATAAATAAAAATGAATTGAATCATTTACTGGACAGATTATTCCAATTGGCTCAATATTTAACCCAAATAAAAAAAGATTGAAAAAAGACAAACCCTTAAACAATATAGACTTAGTGACCACAGACTTTGTAACTGGATCGCCATGAAAAAGAATGGCCAGAAAGAGCAAAAGGAATTTGTGTCCACTATGACACAAGAGGAGAGACAGAAACTCACTTTCTCACACATCGTCCCAAATACAAAGAAATTAGAGGAGAATTATTTCCCAAATCTAAAGAAAAAATCCCAGACTTCCTCAGCCTCCAACAGAACAAAATACTTCCAATCTTTCTGGGAGGAGCCAGCTCTACTGGCAGGAGAATACATCACTGCATGTCACGCATTAAGAAATGTTTCAATGTGAGACTGCTCATTTATTTCTGCTAAAATATTTATTGTTTATGAAGTAAAAACAAAAAAAAAAAACATTACTACTTTTCTACTAATTATCACTGTTCTCATTACCACTTATTTTACATCCACACAGAAACATGCATATACACACAATTATTTTCTTATTTCATTTTGAAGTTTTATTCCATTTATGTATATATTAACTTATGAAGTGGATTTTTTTTTTCATTCACTCTTCATGCTTTAGCAACAAAGTCTGTGACGTTCATGCTAATAAAGAACATTTCAATTGTATTGAATTGAAAGAGAAAAAGACTGCAGCGCTTCCGTATCAGGCTGCATGCTAACTGTAAAACCCACAATGTGGAGTCAGAGTCCACATCCACTGGAGTCACTGTTCCAAATGCTGGCTGATTTCAGCTGATGCAGCACAGCTTGGACCAGGTGAGGGATGGTGATGGTGCCGACTCTTCCTCCTCTGCGGTTCCACCCGGATGCACTGAACAGAACACTGATGACGTCGCCGCTTCACATCCTTCCAGTGAAACTTTCTGGCTTCCTGTTGGAATCTCCACTGGGCACACATTTTCATAACCTCTTTCATTTTCAATCAAATATTTACTTCCAGCCAAAATTCTTGACTTCTAAACACAGCTCCCAGCTGCACACTCTTAAACAAACTTTAAGAAAACTTGAAAAGGAAAGGCCATTCATTAAACTCAAACTCTATTACAGGGATTAGCAGTACTCATTTTTTTACTCATAGAATTGAGTCTATTAGGGAAAACTGCTTCTTTTCCTCAGCTGGTACAAATACAATGTTTGACACCATGACCCTAGAAAACAGGGAAAGATGTCACCAATCAGAGCATCTAAATGATCAACACGTCTGTTGAATGCCGTACCAACTCCACTGTTTAAGGATCTTCTTTGATCAACACTGTACGTGATCAAATTCATTTGTTTCTTTGGAGTTTTCTTTTTTTTCTTCTTGCCTGCTGAAGTGATGATGAAAACGTGCTCCATGTATTTGTCACATGTAGGCTGGACAGCTGCAGCGCCATCCTAGCTGCTGTCCAATAACTCCCTGAAGATCTTTCATGTAATCCAAAACAATGCAACCAGCGTAGTGGCCGCTGCTGCCACGAGGCACCAGATCTCTCCACTTTTGGCCGGCTGGTTACCAGCTCTCTGATGGTACAGTGGTGGATTAGTGCCTATGGACTGCAGCTGGAAACATGCTCATCTGGAAAGGCTCCATCAGTGCTTAGAAGAACAAGGTTTAGAAGAACATGCTGACTTCAGATCCTATGTTGTTTGAGCTGTCCTTGATCTTAGAACTGCTTTCAAAAGAGTAGATCATGAGCATTCTGCTGAAAGATCTGGGAAACAGGAGAAGAATAGGAACAGATGGCTTAAGAAAAAAAGAGGCGGGCATAAACTGGAACTGGAGGTACCCATCAAATGTATTACACACTGAATACTGAAAGTTCTGCTAAACACTTCTAACCCAGCACACTTTGATGTCTCCAAATCACATGAACACCAAAACAACATGTTAGTTCAGGGTCACATAAGCAGGCACCAGTTCATTAGAATGCTAATCATACCACCTCTAACTCAGTTGATGACCACACAAACTCAAATATTGCACAATGTTTGATCCGTCCTCAGAGCCTTTGCTGTACCTAAGTCGGTGGTTCGATTCCCTGGGTCACACGTTTAAGTGATCTTGGGCAAATGAACCCAGTGATGCATCCATCAGTGTTTGAATGTGTGACCGTTTGTTAGACCACGTCGAGGCAGTTAATGGTACAATCCATTCAAAATAATCAGGCCCTGAATCTAGTCTAATGGGAAGAAGAATTTAAGAATAAAAAAAAATTAAAAAAACACCAGAACATTGAAACTGGATTTATTACGACACTGAATAAAGTGGTTTGCATCCAAGTTCAGCAAGGATGCATCATGAGACCAGAATACTCGACATTCTACCTGCCCTACCATAAGCACGTTGCCCTACCAAAAGCAACTGTTGCCCTGCACGCACAACTGTTGCTGCTGCTGTGGCCTGCACGGGAGCCAAGGGAGCCAAGGGAGAGAGAGGTGAGCACACTACGAAAGACTCATCTGCCTCTCCAAGCTTCACCCTGTCAAACGATGTGTCGCCGGACCCATCCAGATGATCAAACTAAATGCGTCTGGTTACATAATAATGTTTCATGGACACACAGGAGCGGACATTTTCTCAGTTTGTTGGCCTCCAGCATCCAGGTGTGTGTTAACACGATGCCAAGGAGGAAAGACATCAGCAACGATCTCAGAGAAGCAGCTGTTGCTACCCATCAACCTGGGAAGGGTTAGAAGGCCGTTTCCAAACTATCTGGAGTCCATCATTCTACAGAGAGAAAGATTATTCACAGGTGGAAAACATTCAGGACAGCTGTCAATCTGCCCAGGAGTGGACATCCCAGCAAGGTCACCTCAAGGTCAGAAAGCCAAGAGCTACATCTCAGACTCTGCAGGCCTCAGTTAGCATGTTAAAGTTCATGACAGCACAGTTAGAAAAAGACTGAACAAGTATGGCTTGTTTGGAAGGGCTGCAGGAGAAAGCCTCTTCTCTCTAAAAAGAACATGGCAGCACAGCTTAGGTTTGCAAAGCTGCATCTGAACAAACCACAAGACTTCTGGAACAATGTCCTTTGGACAGAGCAGACCAAAGTGGAGATGTTTGCTCATAATGCACAGCAGCACATTTGGAGGAATCCAAACACAGCATATCAGCACAAACACCTCACACCAACTGTAAAGCACGGGGGTGGAGGGCTGATGATCTGGGCTTTTTCTGGACCTGGGCACCTTGCAGGCACTGACTCCTGTCAGCTGCTGAAAGAAGGATGGAACCTGACTGGGATTCTTTTTGAAAATTCCATAATTTTTTCCCTCTACTTGATTGGGGAATAAAAATTTGATGTAAATTTAATTTAATTGATTTATCTATTAAAGTATGTTCTACAAAGCCAGAATAGTCAGCTGTTGAACAACAGTTTATTTAGCCTAATCTGTTTAGATAAAAAGAAAAAAAAGCAGAATGAACATTCTGTAAGACCCCACATCTTTCTGTAAGTGTGCTTTTTGCAAGGCGAAGATTTTCCATTCCACATGAAGAAATAAAATATTTTTAAAAAAGCCTTTTTTCTCAGTTTTGCAATACTTACCAACCATTGTTTTTTTTCTGTGCACTTTACATTAAATTTAGGTGTAAATTCACTGGACTGAAGGTTTGTTAGTTTCCATCAAATGTACAACGGATCAAACTCTCCACTCAAGTGCAGGAGGAAAAATGTCCCTTTACACAAAATAAAGGTGTTATTCCAGATCAAAGCTCTGTAAAAATGGGGTTTCTAAATGAGTTCTCAGTTCAGGAAGACTGGTTCGTGTAGAGGAACGGAAAGTTTGGTGATACAAAACAGCTTTAGAAAGCCCCTCCCACATTTCAGATCATTTGTACTTTATCTTTATTGTTTCATTCTAACTTCAAAGTTGAGAAGCACACAACATGACTCAGAGGCCCTGACAATAAAAAGGTGGAGGTGGATCTACAGTGCCACGCCTTACCTGCGCCGCATGCAGCCGCCTCCATCTCATGACACCTGATGAGGTGATGTTCTTCAGCACGAGGGACAAGACTGCCCAACATGCATCGCTTCAGGACCGTCGGAAATCCCGTGCAGTTCAGAGCCAAGCCAAATGCACTTATTACCCGCTGATGCTGGCTGTGACATCATCAGCTCAGTTGTTGCCAGGTAACAGACTCTCCGCTACACTTTCCAACAGTTTGCCAGCTCATGTTTATCCTTTTTCATTTTCTTTGTCCTCGGCAACTCGTACAGCAGCTGTCCAATTTCCCTCTGAGGACTGATCAAGTATTATTTATTCCATACATCCACTTCCCTATTCTATTCTATTCCCCTGCAGAGGCAGACGGCCTCTGGGCAAAGATCTATTCAGAAATATGACTGGCAGACTACCCGCTGCAATATCTGCCACCCTGGGCTCTTGTACATCAGTGTGAATCAGTGGCTGTGTTCGAAACCGCATACTACTCCCACTACTCATACTGTCTGAGTTAGTATGCGAGAAGTTCCCGGATGCATACTAGATTCGCCGAAATGTTGGGTATGCATCATGAGGTTACTACTCATACTCAAACTACCCAAGATGCAACGTAACGTCGCCGATCGTCATTTCTTTCAAAACGGCAGTTTCAAGCTAGCTACGAGGGTAGGTTCACGTCCTGTTTTCAAAACAAAAACACCGTTATCGTATCGTGATGGCTTTCCCCATGATAAAAGGCAACGGGTATTTTATTTGGTGAAAATAACCGGAAGTGCGGTGCTCACTGCGGCTAGCTTTAGTAGCGCCGAATTCGTGGGAACAAAATTGTAAACGGTCGGTATTTTGTCAGATTTTCAGCACGTTGGGGGTCTAAAGGACTACTTTCTCGCCTGAAAATGTTTCAAATGTTGCTAAAGTTTACAGAGTTTAGAGCTTAAGAGAAATCAGCTTCAGCCCGGCTGATTTCGGCTCGGGCAGGAGCGAAATGCATTGTGGGTAAACGCTCTGCATACTGTCTGATCGATGAGTATGCAGTATGGAGGTATGTAGTATGCGTTTTAAAACACAGCCAGTGTGTACTCTGTAATGTTCACTTAGCAAGAACATCTAACAGCTGCAGAGCAAATCTGTGGAAAACCGACAACTAAATGTGAAATAAAAGTGATGAAAAACAACTGAAAACACCACAAATCAGTCATGGCTGCGGATTCGTGTTCCACTCTTTTTCCCGCAGCTGGACGAGAAAAACTTGGGCTTGATGGTCCAAGTTAAGTAACGTTTTTATTGGCATTTTTGGAGAAGACCATAGGTTTTACAACAGATTTAGTTATTCAGAGCTCTAGACAGAGGGAGAGAGCAAAAGTATCATTCTACCATTGGCTCCTTATATTATCAACAGGCAGACTCTTAATCACCATAAGAAAACAAAAACAAGAAAAAAGTCCAACAGTTTTCTTTTTGTAAATAAACATCCAGGGTTGAATCATTCAATCATTTAAGAAACAAAAAGAATA
Source organism: Odontesthes bonariensis (assembly GCF_027942865.1). Lineage (NCBI taxonomy): Eukaryota > Metazoa > Chordata > Actinopteri > Atheriniformes > Atherinopsidae > Odontesthes > Odontesthes bonariensis. The sequence goes on along the minus strand of NC_134518.1, from coordinate 3,121,295 downwards.
GGTTTTTAAGTTTACATGTTTTACCATTTACTTGGTAAAGGAGGAGTGAAATAATTAAGGAGTGAGGAGGGAAAGATGATCTGAGATGTTTCCACTGGGAGAGAAGAACAGAAGCTCAGCTGACTATCTTAACCAGTCTCCAAAGAAACCTCAGAAAGAAAAAAAGTCAATGCAGAGGACAAACAGATGGGGAGGGGGTGTCTGGGGTGGGGGAAGGCGGCTACAGCCTCCACATCCTAAAAAAAAAAAAAAAGAAAAAAGAAAAAAAAAGAAAAAAATCCCCAGTGGAATTTTATGATTTATACACATATGAAAATATAGATAACACAACTGACAAAGGCTTGTGTAAATCTATATATTTCCATTACATAGATACTTATGAAGGAAGAAAAGACGCAGACTTTCTGTTTGCCGCTTGTCCAGGAAGAGAGACTTGTTGGTCCTGGTCTCCAACAGCAGCTCTGGTCAGGGATGGGATGGGATCAGAACCCTGCAGACACAAACAGAGACGGCTTCATTACAACAGGTGGTGCCCCAGGCCGGCGTCTCAAAGCAGGGAGCAGACAACAGGACCGCATGGAAGGATGAAGCAAAAACAGACAGAAAGAGTGGATTTGTTGGAGGGACCACACCCTCTACCTTTAAGATCGGGCTTTAAACTTTCCTTTCTGATACATTTTATAGTTTTATAGTTAGGGATGGCTCAGGTGACCCTGAAACATCTTTAGGCCTAGATGGCTGGGACCTCCTGCTCTCTTTGCCCTCTTCCCTCTCCATGTACATGTGACATCATTGTTGTCATTAACTTGTGTTCCTCCTCCTCAGCAGGCATCCCTGGCCTGGTGCTTGTTGTCCCCCTTTCCTGTCCTCTCAACCCCCAGCTGGTCAGTCAGATGGCCACCCTTCCTCGCTCTGATGGCCAGCTGATGGGTTGTTGTTTTTTTGCTCCTCTCAGGGAAATCTTCCATATATTTTAGCCTATCAGGACAACTGGACACTGAATGCAAACCATCTTAGAGGGTGCTCTGGGTTCCCTAATGGAGGACAGGCAGATGACCTGTGTGCGTATTTTAAAGTTTTTATTCTCTCTGGAGGAGCAGTTGACAGTTGGTGGTGTAGCCCAGAGGGAGACTCGGTTGAAATCTCCACGAATGCAGTGCAGCGTTGCGTTTGTAGCCTGGCAGAGACAGACGGTGACATCACAGACACAGAATATATACACCACTACTGATTAACACAGTTGGACTCTCCTGGTGGATAACATGGATGTGAACTCACAGCTGGCAGTTCAGTGTTCTGGGTGCAGATCTTTGCCTTCACAGTGAAATGTCCAGGATTACACCATCTGTGAACAAGCACTGCGATGCCTCCACCTTTGGTGTTCGTGCCCAGTAGATCAGACTCTGTAAAATGCACAAGACTGCATTCTTTATCTGCCAGCGCTCTCACATTACCCATCAGTGTTGAGGGCAGAGCTGGATTCCCCGTCCTCCTCCTCTCTCCGGGTCTGGCTCCTGGCTGACACCCATTGCGTTTCCTCTGTAGTCAGTCTGGGATTTGGGGTCTTTTTCGGGCATTACTTGACACTTAAAAAGCTCAATCAGCTGCTCCTGTCTGTGCACAACTCTTCTGTTGGCATGGTAACTCATGTCAGAAGGAGGAAATCCCCCTAACCACTGGGGACCATCTTCCTGATGCATTCCTGAATCTTTGGCATCGTGTCCTGGACAGTGGCTCTCACACTCAATGGACAAATGTAAAATGTAATGGTCCACCACCCCAGAGAAGGTGCCTAAACTCAGGGGAAAGCATCCCTTTTGATGAAAATAAGGTGAATTCTAAGCTGTTCCTATGCACTCATCATAGTTAACATGATGAATAATGCTCAGATGAGCTTTTTTTTTTTTTTTAAACTTTGCTTCAGAAAGCCTAACCTGGACACTTCAAACCTCATATTATAGACCCATTTTAAACTCCCTTTTCTGCTGGTATTTCTGCAATTGCAAGCCTCATTACATGCACACGACATTGCTGAAGCTTTAAAGGCCTACAGAAAGCTGACACTACACCCAATACATAATGATAATACATACACAGAGGAACAATAATGATCATTGGACTACACCAAAACATTTCATAAAGGCATGAAATTTGCGATTTTGAATTTGCCGCTAGGAAACCTTCCTGGAATTCCAGACTGGGGGCGGGGCTTCCGTGCGACGTCACAAGTGCCATGGGTTTTCCTGGCTGCCTCAGTGTTGCCAATTTAGCGACTTTTGGCCATCTCTGGCAACAAAAAAAATAATCTAGCGACTTTCGGGCTCAAGCAAAGAAATCAAAAGCAAGCAAATAAATCAAAAAAAAATCACTGCAGGACGGCGGCAACCCGGCATACCGTCATTTCCTGTCAAAACGGCAGTTTCAAGCTAGCTACAACGAGGGTAGGTTCACTTCCTGTTTTCAAAACAACAGCACGTAATGGCTTTCCCTATGATAAAAGGCAAAGGGTATTTTATTTTGTCAAAATAACTGGAAGTGCGTTGCTCACTGCGGCTAGCTTTAGCAGCGCCGAATTCGTCGGAACAAAATGGTAAACAGCCGGTATTTTGTCAGGTTTTCAACACGTTGGGGATCTAAATGACTACTTTCTCACCTGAAAAGTTTCAAATGTTGCGGGGACAGAGGAAGCAGAGAGACCTGCGGTCGGAACTTGTGTCTGTGCTTCCCTGTCCGCCTGCCTCCTCTCTGGTGAAATCAGCCGGAGCCATCCCGCCGTGTTCAGCTCCCTGCGGTGCGGACACTCAGGGGGAATCCACCTGGCGGAGAGCGGACACACCGCGGGATGGTTGCCCTGAAATCAGCCGGCAGAGCGATGATCAAGAGCCCCGACGTGGACATGATCGCTCTGCCGGCTGATTTCCACTCTCCACCTGGTGGAGAGTGTGTTCGCTCTCCGCCAGGTGGATTCCTGTCCGACCGCAGGTCTCTCTGCTTCCTCTGCCCCCGATGGTGTGAGCTGCTGGTGCTGAGGGCAACACACACACTTCGTACATCTACTCGCAATAAAAACTGCACTGAACCCAACGTTTTATATTTCCAAGCGACGTCCCGCGGCACACATCGAAATTTACTGTGAAGAAGCTGTCCAGGTCTGGCAAACTGCTGGCTTCGCTACTAGAACTACTGGTGATTGTTCCAGCAGCTGGCACTCGTGACGTCACGCACCTGTCGTTCCAGTTTGCCAAATTCGAGTCAAATGTGGTGATAGTTTATTGGGCCTAATCAGGACTATCCAGGGGCCTAAAATTATTTTAAAATCATAAAAAAATTCCATGGTATATAAGGAATCGATCTGCTATTTCAGTTTTGTGCAAAAAAAAAAAAAAAAAAAAAAAAAAAAAAAAAAAAAAAAATCACCTTTCTGTAGGCCTTTAAAGCCCTTCAGAACACTGAAACTGGCATTTTAACAGCTTTAAACCATCTTTAAATTGGACCTAACAACAGCAACAGACATGTTTACCACAGCGTCACGCACAGATATTCAGTTCAATTCACGAATATTTCGTTACTCCCTGACAGGAAATGACATCACTTCAGTATTTTTATTAAAGATGTGCTTTTGCTGCAGATGGATAACAAAATAAATAAGCTGACAGAGATGTAGAAAGTTGACGTGTAGCAGAGAGGAAGGTGTGTTGGAAATCTTCAGAGATCTCCGTCAGTGAGTGGGGGTGTTGCTTCTCTCACAGGTCAACTCTCAGTGGACAACATGGACAGCCAGCAGTTCAACATCTGGGGTGCAGAGACGCTCCTTCTCAGTACCAGGTCCAGGATTCCACCATCTGTTAATCAGCTCTGTGACCCTCCTCCTTTACCTTTAGCGTTACCTCTGTCTGAAGTCTCTGTCTGCCCGGGGTCTTACAGCTGAGCAGAGCTGGAGTTCTTCCTGCAACCAGGTCTCTTCCTGCTGCATCCTCATCAGGGCTCCAAGCTCGTCCATTTTATCCACCAGTGATTTCACACTTCCCATGATGATGAAGGGATGAATCGGTTTAACCTTCTCTCCCCATTCTCGCCACTCTGCATCTGAGACATCTCCTCTTCAACTCATCTGGATTTGGGGTCTTATTCCTGGCATTACTTTGGAAAGCTCAGTTAGCTGCTCCAACAGCTTAACAACCTCCCCGTTGCCATGGTTATGCATCATAACAGATGTAAAAAACTGACAGTTACCAGCAGAAATTCTTCCAAACCACAGAAAAAGGCTTCAGAAATCAGGAAAAAGCTCAGATATTGAGAGATGGAGAATAACAGATGATACCCGAGCAAATACACGACTGGTAGAAACAGTGTGAGCGCAAACACATGGAGGTCAGTTGGAATGACTAACTGTTCAGTATGTCTCTGGCCTTGCTGTAGGTCTTGCTTCAGTTCTGTAGTCACTTGTGTGTTTGCTTCTTAAGTTTTTCTGACACATTTGTCATTCCACCCCACTTCCACATTCAGTCCTACATTGGGTACGTTACACTGCAATATTCCCATGTTAATTTATCACTGATACTAGGAAAATGTATGGTGGCTTCAGTAATGTACAACCCCAACAAGAATGATGGAATCACCACACATGGAGGATGTTCAGTTTTAGTTAATCAAAAATGTAATTTTTCCCAATAAAGTAGAGGGAAAAAATGACGGAATCATTAACCAAAAGAGTCCCACTCAGTCCTTAGTTTCAGCTCCTCTGACTTTCTGCCAGCTTGAATTCTTTGATGGCTTCACTGATAAAAACAATATTCTTCATCAGTCAGGTTCCGTCTTTCTTTCAGCATCTGACAGATCAGCTCTGCAGGATGGAGCCTCGTCATGGAACAATGTTTTCAGTGTCCACCATAAATCTGAACTCAGACTGAGATCCGGACTGTTTGCTGGCCTCGTCACTCAGCTGATGCGTCTTTCCTGAAGAAAGTCTGAACCCTCTTTGCTGTGAAGGGATGCATCAGCATCATCCTGAAAAATGAGCTCAGCATCATCAGAAACAAACCTGTGCGTTTCCTGTGGAGGTAACGGCTGCCATCTCCCCTGGTCCTTTACCTGACATCAACCCCATATCATCAATGATGGTGGAAATGTGCTGGTTTTCTACGGCCAGTCTTTTCATTGGACCTGCACCAAACTAAAGTTCCAGCATCATCTCTTTGTCCAAAGCAGATTGGTGATCTCTCTGAACATCACTTCCATCCAACCATCCACAGTCCATGACTGCGTCTCTTCAGCCCACTGTGACCTGGTCTTCTTCTCTTTAGCTGCAAGTAATGATGGTTTACTTTTGGCTTTTCTGCTTACATGGCATATCTGGATCTCACTGCAGGTAATGTCCAAACTCGTTTTTGTCAGGGGTTGTATGTAAAGTCACATCAAACCAATTTTTTTAGTCTAAACATTTGATTGTTTTTTTGTTTGTTTTTTAAACCATCCTGAGAAATCTCTTGTTATTACTTGCAGGCCACACCTAAGTGTGGATCATTCATGTCACCATCACATGGAACAGAGATGAATGCAAAGTAAGGAGGGAGAAGCAGTGTTTCTCTTTACACTAATGAATATGGAAAGGGAAAGTTAATGAAAAAGAAAGTGCAGTAGAATCAAGAGGTGTGTGATCAGTTTTTATCAGCAACAACATAACGTCAGTGTGGAAAAAGCCCATTGCCAAGCCCCAACACAGGAACAGAATAGCATGGCAGCAAAGTTAGTAGTCAAATTCCCCAAGGACGTCTTTGCTTCTGCAAGACAGACCAATTGTTGTTTTTATTTGTTTGTTTTTCTTTATTTTGGATTTTCTGATGTTTTAGGGTGCCTCCAAAGAAAACTTTTCCAATTTGATGCTCTTATTGCTATTATTAGATTTTTGTAAAGGGGCACTGGGGTATGGGTTAGGAAATAAAACAATATCTAACTTCTCCTAGATACAAGACTGAATGAATATATGAGCAATTGGTGTCTGTAAAAAACGTCACTTGGCTGTTTGCTACTAACCTTTCATGTTAGGCTTGGGTTTGTCAGTTTGCTTGCCTGTGGGCGTTTGTGCCTGCTGGCCCTGGCCCCCTGAGGAGGCCCCCTGCTGAGCTGCTTTCTGTTTCAGCATGGTCCAGTCAAATGTGTAGTCATACTGGTGGTTCAGAGTCCTAGAACACAGAAACACATTATTAACATTGTCTGCATTTTCCCTACAATTGTTCAAGTCTAAAGAGAATCCCCACTAAGCCCTGCTCAGGAAAAAAGATGACAATTCAAGTAGCATGAGTATATGTTGGGTTTGTGAGACCGAGTCCTGCGGTATTGAGGGGAGAAAAAAAAAAAATTCGATTTATGTCATTTACCTAAATGATGAAACACTGCAGCTCAGTTTTGGAGTCTCAACTACCTTTCTAGCAGCTCATTTCTCTGCTCTTGCAGCCTGCTGCATCATGTTTGTGTGTAACAGAGCGCAGCAGCGCAAAGATGGGCACGAGTACTACCCCACTTATCAATTATGCTTCTGTAAGTGCAACAAAAACTTACCAACTGACATTAACTAGTCTAAAACCAAAGATAAACGGTAGAAGTTAGTCCTAAACATCTGAAAATATGTCGGTATCTGAGACTATGATGCGGCTCATGACAGGGAAGCTCATTTCTGGTAGAGTCCTTGCACACAAACATGAGCTACAACTGAGTAAAGATGACTTCAACATACATACTGACATAATTGACTGAACTATGGTGGAAGGACAGCCCAAGAGAAAAAAAAAATAGAAATATTGTCACATGGCAACAACATGGATGTCAGTATGCATCTTAAAGGTTGCTTTGTTACAGCATTTATTTTTATGGTACGACTGTAGCAAGGCGCAGCATGTAAGATGATGACCAATCAGCAGCAAATTCAGAACTAAAGAAATACCAACCTCTTCTTTGTTATACTACATTAGTTAATAAGGACAACCATCATTTTAGCCAACATGATTAACTTAAGCAGCCTATGACTGTCCTACTTCAAAATTTTTTCCATACAGTTGAAATTGGCTGTTGTGTTTACCTGAAAAGAATGCGAAACAGCTGGCGCAGATACATGTAGTCTGGAGCCTCTTCAAAGCGCAAGCCACGGCAGTAGTTCAGATACATGGCAAACTCTGCTGGGAAACCCTGGAGATGGACATTTATACAAGTGAGGTTAGAGAAGTGGAAGCATTTGAAAACAGGAAATAAAGATCGGACATTTGTGAAATATAAACCCATTTGCATGCATTTATTCTGGTACATAATACATTATGTTTGTTGTGTCATTCCTTTTTTGTACTGTACTGTTAACTTTTTCAGGTATTATCTCCAAAGTCTTTATTGAGTCACCTCATTTCTCCTTCCCTCCAACCCCACCAACTCAGGGTAAAAAAAAATAAAAATGTATTACTGAAACTATGTGTCAATACATAGCACATTCTGCAAAGCATTTATGGCAGGCATGTGCCATGCTACCAAGAGTTGCTGCATCAGACTCTATTCTTCTGACTTGCATGTTGCTCTCTGTTTTTGTGTGGCTATCAACAGCAAATATACTTCGGAGTACCTGAAATATCAGTCATCACAGAGCCTCATATGCGATCCAACATCATGTATACAAAATGCTGATTCCCACAGCATACATTTAGCGTCGTATCCTAAAATTTATACCACTCCCTAATATTTCCTGTGGTATTCACAGCAGAGTTACCGGTGGATCTGTGTTCCAACCCTCGGTGAGAGTCATAAACTGTGGGCCCTGTCAAAAGAATGAGATCACATCCACAACCAGCAGAAATTAACTTCCTCTCTTGACTGGCTTGGTGTACCCGTAAAAGAGCTGGAGGTGGTGACCAGGAGAGGGAGGTCTGGAGATCTGTGCTAAGATGGCTGCTGCTGCAACCTGGGAGTCTCAGGATTCAAGACACAGGATCTTCCAGGTAATCAAACTGTAATGGGATTACAGCAGGGACAGAATAATTGCCAGAAAAAGAGCTGAGGGACAGCAGCATGGATGGAACCTGGCTCTGACTGACTGACTCTCCAGAGCTAATGCCTGCTTGAAGGTGGGGGCAGCCACCAGGCAACCAGCAGCAGACCCAACAGCTGATAGAGTGGGACATTTACTGCCTGCTTCAGCTGTTTGAAACTGACTGGGAGCTGGGAGTATGTTGGGAGCAGTGCCCACACACAGCCATGAATAAGTAGAATCATCTACTGGACTAAATTGACCTGCACTCCTAATTCAAAGCAAGGAGTCGACTCCACTTTGTAGCATGTCATTGTCTCAGATGTACTCACCTTAATCATAGAATTTATCCTAACCTTTGAGTTTACATTAGTTACAGCTTCTGAGAAGAAATTTACATATAGAAGGTGTCTATCAGAGACTGCTGTAACCAGATTTAAAGAATGAATTCCATCATCCTTTTCTTCACTGCCATGTGCAGATATGACAGACGACGACTACCTAAACTTTACTCCAGCAGCACTTGACTCTCTTGTTGACAGCACTATAGTTTCAATGCGTACAACACTGGACAATGTTGCCCCTCTGAAAAGGAAGGTAATCAGTCAGAAGAGGTTGGCTCCTTGGTATAATTCACAGCTGTGTGCTTTAAAGCAGACTGCAAGAAAGCTGGAGAGACAGTGGTGTTCCTCTTATTTAGAAGAGTCTCATTGATAGAAGAGAATAGGAACAATCCCAGGTTTCTCTTCAGCACTGTAGCCAGGCTGACAAAAGCAGCATTCGGACAGAGCAGTCCTAAGAACGCAGTTCTAAGAACGGTCCTCCTCAAATTTTGTTCTAAGAACTGCCCTTCCCCAGCGGAACTGTTTCAGTCTGCATTCTCACATGAGTCGGACCAGGTCGGGACTGATGCGACGCAGCCGTCTGCGACAGTGACGTGTTACTTTAGCGCCACATTCAACAACAAAACAGAACAAAACAAAACCCGGTAAAAGTAAGGAGAGAAGAAAAAACACCACAAAGAAGCTAATATGGAGAGCGGGGAGGCCACCGTGTTCATGGTCTGCATGATGGTGATATTAATCATGGACGATGGCATCGGGCGTCTAACATGGAGGCTGGAAGAGCTCACAGAGAGTCAGGAGAAGAAGGATGGAGCGCAGGCCATACTTCTTGGTTTCATGAAGGAAGGAGAGCAGAGCGCCGCAGACAAAGGAGACCACGTGGAGGTTTAACTTATTAAACACGCCAAGGTTGTGTCTGTGTCGTATGAGGAAACATTTCAGCCTGACAACATGACAAGGGGCGGAGCTACCGACCACCAAACACCTCCGTCAGATGTGTTCCTATAGAACCCAGAACAGACCCAGCTGAGGAGAAGGAGCTGAAATGGTTCCAGGAACTGAGGGCCATTGATGTATCATCAAGTACAGCAGCTTTAGAAGTATCTTTAGAACCTGATTTGTATTTAGACGACTACCGTCCAGTTGATCTCTCTGAGCTAACAACAGCAATAGTCTCTTCTAAACCATCAACTTGTGTTTTAGACCCAATCCCAACCAGACTGTTCAAGGAGGTTTTCCCCTTAATTGACAGTTCCATATTGGATTTGATCAATCTGTCTTTGTTGACAGAATATGTACCTCAGCCTTTTAAGGTTGCTGTAATTAAACCTTTACTTAAAAAACCTACTCTAGATTCAGAAGTGTTAGGTAATTATAGACCTATTTCCAATCTCCCTTTTATGTCTAAAGTTCTTGAAAAAAAGTTGCAGCTCAGCTTTGTGATCACTTACACAGAAATAATCTGTTTGAAGAGTTTCAGTCAGTGCATTTTTACCTTACAGAGGACCTCAACAGGGGTGGACATCTTTTTTTCTGAGATCTTCTCATACTTCTGCTTCTTTGTGGCAGCCTGGCCAACACAAAAACATGAATAATGTTGTCAATAACACAATGTCCCTAAAATGTCTTAGGTTTAAAAACAGACCACATTAGCTTATGTAGAGGTGATAAAAGCTATTTTTGCAGATTTCCAGTTGCTCCTTCATTTGATGGCATTCCCATGTGGACTAAAACTATATTGTCAAATACATATGACAATTTGAGCAACTACATGTATCAGGAAAAAAAACAACCTAAAAATGACGGGAAAAGAAGACTGGTACTGGAACACAAGGTGGGCTTTACAAAGCGTGTTAGAGTCGATCATGCCTTCTTACCTTTAATCCTTGCCATGGCAGACTGGTTCTGTTGAAGTACATCAGCACATAACCGAGAGACTCCATGTCATCACGGCGACTAGAGACAAAAATGTTAATTGGCGACTAGAAAAGTAGAACATCACTGTCTCTGACATGGTAAAAATGGTGATTTCTCCCGTCTCACTGATGGACACTGGACAACAAAACAGGCTGCAACAGTGCGATCAGATCAGAATAAACTTACTTATCTGTGTTGTGCTCAGGTTGTTCTACTTAACAAAAAGGGTTTGTGCCTCGAGGCAGGATTTGTTACTGTAGGCAAAGTAACTTTAGTTTTTAGGGCTCAAGGCCAACTTTAGCACAAAGTCACAAAGTAAAGTAGTGCTTTAAGAAGTTGTATTTATAGACAGCACATATATTAATCCCAATCTTTTCCTTTAAAGAGTTTGATTAATTACTGGACTATATATCAGCAACTATCAAAGCTACAACAACAACAACAAAAAGAATGTGTAGGATTGCATGTTGACTAAAACTAAATGCAAATACTGTTTTTGAACAGTAATGAACACGATCAAAGTTTTACCCTCTAAAATGAAAGAGAACATTGAATGAAGTGATCGGGAGAAAAAGTTAGTAAGGTGCTGGCATTGCAATTAAAAGTAATAGGACAGTTAAGAGCACTAAAGTAGTATATTAGGGTTTTATTGTGAGAATGCTGATTAAGCATTGTTTTTCTGTCTCTCTTTAATTTTCGTCTTTGTTCTTATTCTTCTGTACATTTTTTGTCCTTTAACTACCACTGCATACTTTCACCAATTTTAGTCTCAAAACGTTCAGCTCGTTCAGGAGATTTATGCTCTATATTTTGGTATTTCTGACTTTGATACTTTTTAAAATATTTAACTTTTATTTTTGCTCCTTTTTGGTTTTTATGAATGAGCAGCCAGCAAAGTGAGCACTGATAACTTTCAGCTTTTTCATTTTTTTTTTAAAAACAAATTCCTCTAACTTTCATACAGTTTAACTTACAGAAACAAATTGTACCTTAAAATATAGGAAAATTGCTCCTCTTTCAGCCGATGTAACCTCTAAAGAGCTCACATTTACAGAATTTCAGCTATGAGCCTTGAAGCGAGAGCAACCTTTCAAATTCTCTCACTAACTCCAATGGAAAGTTTGGTGTGACAGCAAACAGCTTCAAGTGTGTTCAACTCGCTGCCGTTTAAAAATCTTTCACTCCATTGAAATAAAAACTACATTCCTCTAACCCTCTAAGCCTTCTGGTGCTGACGGTCTTCAGGTTATCTTCCTGGCTCTTATAGTTTTCTCACAGGAGGTCATAGTATCGCTTCAGCCATTTTCTGCTACTTCTGGGTGTGAGTTCGTTACAAACATTCCTATCACTCTGCTACATATTACACTGCAGCCATTTTAACTATCACTCACTTGACTTCTGCTAAAATTTCACTAGTTTCAGCTTTTTTAGCATGGTCAGCCAACCCCATTCAGCTCGTGAGCATTCTCACTGCTGTTTCACAGGAACAGCTTTTTCTAGTTAAACTTGATTTGGAGTACAGACCCTAGGTCTCATGTTTTCAAATGCCAATAAGTTAGAAATGGAAGAAGAAACATCCCAGACAAGATTTCTAGAGTCAATTTTTAAAGGGGAAAGAAAAAAAAAGAAAAAATAAACAAATGGGTCAAAGACGTCTTTGAAAGCCGTCAATGAGAAGCAGGTAATATGTGTTGGCAGACAAACCTCTGCTCAATGCCCAGATGTGCGTTGATGGAGGCGTAACGTGCTGTTCCAGTCAGATTCTTGTCTTCTCTGTAGGGGATGTGTTGTCGTGTTCGGTTATCTCTGTACTTCTTCGCCAAACCAAAGTCGATAAGGAACAACTGACAGAGAGGGAGAGAACAGATTTTGCATCAGTCAGTAACTATGGTCCAAAATCAATTGGAAAAAAATGCACAAAATAACAAACAAATTATTTCATTTTAAATTAAATTTCAAGATTATCATTGCATTATGAAGATAACTTGGTGAATGTGTTATTATGAACAGGACATGAGGTGTCATACATACATCTAAAAAATATGAAATTGCCTTGAACAACTTCAATGCAGTAATCTTTGACCACTGTTCATCTCAACAACAGTCCAATGGTGAATATTACTCAGTGACAAATGTTTACTATAAACTGACGGTGAGTACGGTATGTTGCTGCACTGATCCATTATATCAATCTCTTTGTTCCTTCTCCTACCAAGGTCATCCACATCAAACTGAGGTTGCACTTCTGCTCACGGTAAAGAGTGGCTGCTTTCCAGGAAATATGACCCTTGTACAACTTAGTTCCACTCAGATATTGATCAGTTGTGATTGCAACAGAATCCAGTTTTCTTCCCATCCTGGGTGTGTTTCTGCACATTTCCGGACAAAGCTCACAAGTAGGGACAAGTCACTAAGCAGATCAAAAGCACATCATTGTTACAGAAAACAGCTACTTTAAACAACAGCCACAGAAACTTTTGCTGGCCCCACAAAAAGACTTATGCCAGGGACCACTAGTAAGAGCACGTTTTAGTGAGGTCACAAAACAATCGTTTGAAAGCTCAGCTTTCATTTTGTTCTCTACTGGCTTATTCAACTGATTTCCAAAGACACTGCCTTGGCCATCGATACTGTAACAACGCAGGGCACTCTGCTGCAATGGGAAACTGATTCTGTTCCAAAGGCCATGACACAAACCAACAGCGATGTCAGAGATTTTCCAGAGGAGGCAGGGTCCTAAGCTCAAGCCTGTTCATTCTGCACCAACCAGATAAACACAGACACAGTAAATGCCTTTGTACACCAAGTTGGCATTTGTCGTACGATGCCATCACACATTGGGGAAAAAAAACAAAACATCACATTATGCCATATTTACACACCGACCAAAGTTTTTCGTCGGTTATTAGAGTTTTTGGAACTGGTTTAATTTTCCATGTTTCTTTCGCATCAGTCAAATGCTTTTTGAGAGATGTTTGGCCGCTCTGAGCCACCGTACGCACGGCATCTGACAAACTGATTCATTCAAATTCCCAGCACATGAGAAGCGCACAGAGACGCAGAATTTACAGACAGGTTATGACAGATTATTATGGAACAGCTTCTACTGATCACAAGGCAAAGTATGCACGAAAGAGTCGACAGAGACTTTGCTATTGGCTGCTATCCGATAGCTACTCATTTCTCTTGTTCTGTGTGACGGCAGTTGAAACTGTGAAGAAATTGTGGCCACCAAGAAGAAGAGGTGGAAATATATGGATGCAACATCGCCTTAAAATCATCCACCACAAAGAGAAGGCAGTGTAGCCTTTAGATGCAGAACAGATGGTAAAAGCATCTGCGGTCTCTTAACTTTTATCAAAATCAAACAAATCCAGTATTTTCTTCATCTCTTAAGTGAAAGGACCACATAATTATCCCCACTGCGTGGCGACCATTCTGCCCCGTACTGCGAAGATACGCAAGGATCAGATAAATGACACACATCGGACTCAGTGTGATAAACGATATGTTGGATGAAAAAAAACATAAAAAATACGAACTTGGTGTGCAAAGGCATTAAGGCCGTTAATGATCACGCTGCTGGTAATGACACCCGGTTACGCCAATGGGAGGTCATTAAAATAAATGTTGCATTGGTGTGTAATTTCGCCAAAACAATGTAGGACTCCGTAGTTTTCTCTGGACCCCTGCCAAACCTGACGAGTGATGACACGTTTAGCCTCATGTCCTCCTTCAATCGCTGGTTGTCTAGATGGTGTCCAGCAAACAACGTGGGCTACAGAAATAATTGGTAATCTTTCTGGGAAAGCCTGATCTGATTAGGAGAGACGGCATCCATCCCACTTTGGAAGCAGCTTCGGATATATTGGTCACCCAAACCTATGACAACCCAGGCTTGAGACCAGGATGCAGAACCACAGCGTGAAGCCCTTTGCAGACATGAATGACATACATCATACTATTAAAGTGATGCCATTCAGTTCTTCAGAAACTGGTTACTGGGACAGAAGGAGCCACGCTGCACACGCTACATGCCATTTGCTCCAGATTAGACAGATTCAGTGAGGTATAAATGTTTCTATGCTCAGTTTTCTCACATGTCAAAGTTTTAGAAAAGGAATTGAAAAATATTTTTTTTTAAATGATTCCTCCTTTATTTGTTGTGATATGATATGTGATATGAGTTAGAAAGTTCAGCTACTTAGCATGAATTGGCATTTTCTGACTCTTATTATGAGCTGGACTGAAGTGAACTTGAATGATTTGCAACTAGGCTGTTATTAAAATTGTTAACTATAAAATGCTCTTGAGGTGGCGGTTGTTGTGAATGGGCACAATGTACTGTAAATACTGTAATACTGCACTGAATCTACATGTTGAATCTGTGTGGGGTCTGGGATCTAAGTGAATTAGCTCTACAGTATGTTACTGTGAAATTAACGTGTTAGTTTTTGATGCACAAGGCTTATAGTTAGAAAAGGGAACGCACAAAACAATCGATATTATGCATTAGCCTTAAATGAAACCAAGTGATCTGAGCTGTCGACATGTGAAAGCACACCTTACTCATGGAAACTAACATGTGAACAAATAAAGACCTTACTTTAGGCAAACGTTTTCTGACCCTCCAATGCTTTCACCAATGTACAACTTTCAACCCAAAAGATCTAAGTCAAAGACTATCCATGCATTCGTAAGCCTACTCTGTAAACCAAAGAGTAACAAATCATTTCTTAAGCAACTATGTGAAGCACTGTGTGCAACCTCATCACCCTGGAAAGTGACTGAAAACTGAAAGCAGGTACAACACAGCAGCACAACTGGTGCCTTCTTACAGCTGCTCTCCACTCAGTCTTTCAGTGTGTCCCTTTGTATCAACTGTAAATGCATTTGACTTTTGACATGACACAAGACAGTGTACCTAAAAAATAATTAGAATGACTAAGAAAAAGTTTTTTTTTTTCCTTTGACATATGGAAAACAAACATGTCAGAAGTAGAAGTCCACGATTCATGATTTGGCCATTTTATCAGCCCCGACTGGTTGGTTAATAATCTACTGAAGAACATGGAATTTGGCCTATGGCTGCTCAGCCTGTGCCAGGTGCAAGGTCATTGTAGCGGTGGGTTGTGGTTCAGGGGGAGAAGTAGATCCGGGTGGTTCAGGAAGCAGTAACCAGGTGACCCTCACAAACAAAGCAACAGGGTGTTTCTGAGCAGACTCATTTTCTCTTCAAATGAAGCAGTCCTACATAGAACGGTTTGAGTTTAGAATGTGTACACTCAATGTGTTCCACTCTAACAAAGCACCAACTCTGGTGTGAAGATGGATCCATGGTGAGCAAAATAAGTGTCTGATCTACACCACAAACAGTCTGTGGATCTACACTAGGAAAGAACGAAAAAGTAACAGAAAAACTGCTACACTGGAGCCTGAACAAATTCCTGACAAAAGACATGTCCACAGCAGCAGGTGGCGGTGCTGGGGGCCAGGTGAAGGAAGCAGTCAGACATGAATGGGCAGCATCTGGTCCAGGCTCAGACTGAGAAACAGACAGAGCATACTGGAAGAACTGCAGTACCCTCTCCACCCTGTGTATGCTGTGATGGTGGTCATGTCCGTCTTTCAGATAGAATCGCAGTTGACACCATTGGTTGACTGCTGCCAATGGTACAGCAGCTGCCGGAATTCTTTTGGTTTGGTTTTATGCAACACTTGCACTTCAACATTATCCCTCATTCAAATTGACATTACGGATTCCACTGACCAGACCATTTTTTTTATTTTTTTTGTTTTTCCCCAAGTGGTATTTTCCTCTTTTTCCTGATTTCATCAGAACCCATGAGCCAGTTTCCTGTACTCTAACCCTGGCCACACAATACATTTTCCAGCACTTGAGGTTTCAGGTCTCTATATTCAATTCAGTTTTATTTACAAAGTATCACAACAAATGCCATACATCTACAATCAGAATCCAATCAAATCCAATTAATTCAATTCCAAACTAGTCCAATTCATACAGAACCAATTAAAAAACAGAGTTGCTTAGCTAAGCTATTAAATAACAGATTCAATCATTCTTGGCATAGAAAGGAGCAGAGCTGCATTAAACTAAGCAAAGAAAGGAGTCCTTCCATTCTATGTCACTCTGTCCAGTTTTGTGATTTAACTCTAGAAACCGGTGGCTTCATTTGCTTACAAACTGATTTGAATTATTCCTCCTCTGCAACGCTTCTGGAGACTGAATCAGCTGGTCAGTCAGTACATTGGTATAGCCAAAGGTAGACATGCTGCCATCTTTTAGATCGCATCACAGTGCTAGTTCTAGCTAAATATGATGGACTCCATGTGATCCCAATTCTTTCAGGGTCGACTGTACAGATAAAAGCATCATCAGGAGGGCTCCGATTAGCAGGTCTACGGCTCCTTTCATACCTCCCGACGACTGCTGCAGCCATGTTTCACAAACAGATTTTTCAATTGCAAGGGCTTTTTGTTTTCACATGAAGCCTTGATGCTGCAGAGCTCAGAGGTCACAAAATGAACAGTTAGCGTTTTCACAGCTAATTATACAGCCCTACTCATGCAATCAGGCCAACAAGAAAAAAGTGCACTCAATTTTGTTCCTATAACCAGTGTGATCACAGGTGTACTAACTTATGCATGGTTCTTCATTTCAATAACTGATTTTCTCTAACAGGTAACATATGAGGCAGTTAAGAGTTCTCATTTTTGAGAGGTAATACAACTTGGAATCATAACGTGTTTCAGTGATGTTGCACAGAGACCTAACTTGTGACCTAAAACTATGATTTTTCAGGTGAAATGAAAAAATTAGGACCAGCTTAGCTCTTAAAGCTTATTTCATATCATTAATGTCAAACTGAATTATTGCTGGCCAGTCATCAGAGCAGACAGGAACTAACT
This sequence comes from Odontesthes bonariensis, assembly GCF_027942865.1. Taxonomy (NCBI): domain Eukaryota; kingdom Metazoa; phylum Chordata; class Actinopteri; order Atheriniformes; family Atherinopsidae; genus Odontesthes; species Odontesthes bonariensis. The sequence goes on along the minus strand of NC_134518.1, from coordinate 3,104,099 downwards.
TTTGAAGAAGACAAGCCTACAGAGCCATGATTACAGGAACTGGAACCTTATTGCAGTGGGGATCAAATCTACACACTAGACAAAGCTAATGGGAATCTGTAGACCTCTCCCACTGTAACAATGTGCATACTGGGTAATGGAGTGCATACTTTATGTATTATGCAAGTGCAAGATGGGTGCTACTGGACTGATTCACGTCAAACCAATGTAGTTAGGTATGATTGCAAAGCGACAAATGCTGTTGTGAGGCAGCTGGTGTTGTGGTAAAGGTCACACCTGGTTTAATCCTGAGAAAGATGGGTCCTGAGAAGAGCTAACAGCCAAGCTTCTTTTCCTCTTCCCCACTGACGAGTCTAAACACTAGAGCAGACAGTAGAGGGGCAGGGGTCAAAATTACACAGCCTCTATCCACCTTTAGTCAAAATCAACATGAGTACAACAGCATCTTCTGTTTGCACCCACATGGTTTTTATCCTTCATGAGCAACTACCAGTGTCTTACACCTCTAGAAAAGGCACAAGCTTTTGTACATATGTACCTACACAGGCCAAGAAAAACACAGTGATACAGATGGTGATACAGATATGATCCTTCTGGCCATCAGTCTAGAAGAAACCACATGACTGTGATTTGCTTCTGTCAGGACAACCTCGAAAAGATCATCCCTGTACAGCAAAAAAGGGTCTGTAAAATGGGAGAAATGCTTCATATCAAGTCTGACAGGGATCGTAAAGGCCTGTGCAGACAGCCAATACTATGTCTTAGAAAGGTCTGGGGCAAAAACAGGGACTGCGGAAGCAAATGGTAAAGGACCAAAGGTTGGCCATTTACAGAGGAAAAATGCATATAAAACATCTAAAACATTTCTTTTATCAGGTTCCACAGAAACATTTTGCAATATTCTCAGGAAAGGACTGATGTGGGGAGAGTTTGTCATGAAACTAGAGAAACATACACAGTTTAACAAAGTCAAGTTGGTAATGGGCAATCAGTAAATTGTACTTGAATGGTTAACTGTTAAAATGTTCTCCGATGTACAGTGGAACTGTTGGTACAGTTGTGCATTAATTGTGAAAAAAAAAACATTTTTACTAAAAACTTTTACTAAAAAACAGAAGCTTATATTACACAACAATGGCAGCCAAACAGTCCATATTCAACAGGCAAGCTTGTGCACTGAAGTTATTTAATTTGCCAAAACAAACAAACAAAATAAAAAAAAAAATGTCTAATGTCTCCCTGGGAACTAATTCCAGAACAATATTTACCAAGCGACATCAACTGGATTTCTATCGATTTCTATGGCTGTTTTTGATGTGCATTTAGAAAATGTGAACAAGAATAGGTGAATGGAAACTGTATATATTGCAAAAGCTTGAGATATATCATGTTTTTTCTTGTTTCAGAGAAGACTTCTTACAGGGAATTAAAAACATTACGATTTGTGTCTGACCTGCAAAAATGAAAATAACGTGACTCAGCAGCTGTTCAGCAGTTTCTGGACTGAGCTGGCAAACAATTCATTCATGTGACTGACCGGCTTCTTCCCAAATATAATATCCCAAATATTCCCAGGGATGAAAGTAATTATTGAAGAGGAGCTCTCCAGACTTTCATCTTAAGGATGTCCACCACAGCAGTTGTTTCCAGCTTGGGCAACAACTCATTCAACCGAAGGACAGCCACGAGCAATGTAGCTAACCTCCGACTTACATTCTGTAAATGGCATCTATCCTTTGGTTATAAGCAAAGTCAGACTTTTTTTAAAAAATTAAAAAAAATAAATAAATAAAGAGCACCGTTACTGGCCATGCTTTGACCACATTATTAGCAATAGATTCAGTGCACTTAAATCATCATTTTATTAGACCTGATCATTAGAAACTGATGCAGATATTTTTGCAGACAGACGATAGTCTAACGGTTACCTCAGGTTAGGGTGTAAGGTTCCTCAAGTGGAGCTTTCAGATCCAGGGTCAGGGAGGGCTGTTGCTGGCAGCACAGCATTTTTCTTAAAGATTAGAATCATCAATATTTTTCTTCACCTCGAGGTGCTGCTGGCTACAATGTTTTCATTTGATCAGCTGATAGCATGTGCTGCTCCACTGCAACAGTGTGATCAAGGAAAGAAATATACGTGCTTTTTAATAACATGCTCACATAAGCAGCTTGCTCCGTCATGGGCGGAGCTGTTCACATACTGGCCTGTGTACTAAGCCCGTTACCGGAGGCTTGCATTAGGGGGCACACATGATAACCTGGGCTGGAAAAACACAACATCAGCACCGTCTCCACTTTGTTTCTCCAACAATTTTCTCTGTGCACCGACATTTCCAAAATGGTCCTCATGTTGTGGCAAAGACGCATTCTACAGATGAAAGTTATGGCCGACTTTCTATTTAAGCTTTTCTTTCTAAACTTCCTGCCATTTTACAACAGCCGATCCTATGATCCAACATCCAGACAGATTCGGCCTTACATCAGCCCCGCTGATTACCTGCCAATTGCAGCTTGCAAACAACGCTCCAACAAACGCAGGATATGAGGCAGTCATGATAAACATGCATATCCAGAATTATGAGCAAGAATATTTCTGGCCTATATTCCTCCACACATTTTCAGTTGTGGAGAGCAGATCTATTATTCTTCTCATTTACTGTAAAGTTATTGCTGATTGCAGGAACATCATTTGCTGCAGTGAAGCTGTATAAGCTGCTGACTGAACATACCTCATTGTTCCATCACTATTAAGTAGAGTATGAGCATTCAATACATCCATCCATTTTGTATGTCAGGGCACCAGCCCAACGCAGGGTAAACACAGAGAGAAACGAGAAAAACAACCATTAATTTTCACTCCGAGGGTCCATTCCGAATCACCAGTTAAAGCATCACTAAACTTTTAGGCTATTTTTTGGCTTAAAGTTGTGGCATGCACAGCTGCCTTTGTAAAAACAAACCTCCATCTAAACCCTGCACGTGCACAGATATACACGTGAACTGGTTTTTTATGTTTTATAGGCTGACAAAACACCTCCAGAAGCCACCAAATACGTCAAGAGACAAGATAAAGTAATGTTACAGTACCGAACATACATGAGACATGCACGCACCTATATACTATGATATATACGTGATCTAGTTTTTCTGTAATATAGTTTTCAACTTAATCTGATTTACATTTTTGAAGGATCTGAATGTGGCTTGTGTGTGAAATCAATACATGTGCAACATAATGCACATTGTATGTTTTACAGTGTCCACAATGTTTTGAAAGGCTGCAAACTTCCAAAATTTGGTGGGAAGTTTGTTCAAACTGAGCAAACATGTTTACATGAGAACAACTGATTTCCATGTTAGTCGGAATCAGAACTGAGGAACATTCTGGCTACGAGACAACAGTTGTGACCATCACACCACTGTACAGCCCAGAGAATATTGTGCAGCATTGTTCATCATGTTGAACAGCAATAACTGTAAGAGCATTCCTCTGTGCATAATCAACTCTCTGCTCTGATGCTGCTGCCCCGACAGATGTTGCAAAGCAGATTGAACTCTCCACCACAGACTTATAGAGGATATACAACATCTTCAGACATTGAAGGAGCCTTTTCTTTTTGGGTTTCTGATACTCAAAACGCATAAATGGCGTATTACAGCCAAGTGTAACAACTTCTACAAAAACAGCTGCTGACAACATGACGACGCCTAGTTTATTTACTGCTAACCAGGTAAAGGGAACCATTGTTGTGTATTTTCAAAGAAGAAACAAGTTAAAGGATTAGTTTTAGTTTTTTTAAACCTGGACCTTATTTCTGGCATAAATTACGTTCATCTACTCACCGACAAAAGTTTGGTGAAAGTCGGCGTCCTTCGGAAGATATTTAGATCACTCAGATCCGTGTATATCCATATAACGGGAGAGAACAGTCCAGAGACAGGACAGCCTCTAAATAAGGCATTATCGGTCTTTATTTCACCAATACTTTAAGATGAATGAATGAACGAACGCGCACTATTGCACTGTCAGTTAATAGCTGCCAGTGTTATCTGGGGCTATCGGGGGGGCTTATAGGAAGCTTTCTACACACGCATCCACTGGGATGACACACGCTGCTGCAGCACAGCTCATTTACTAATATAATGTGAAGAGGGGTACAATCATCAATGTGTGACTCGCTCTAACCAGCTATGTATGTGCACATGTGCTTTGACTCAAAATGTATGCATGTACATAAACCCAGAAGAATCTGACAGAACCGGTGTCGCCACCTGGACGCAGGTCTTCTGCTTGACGGGTTTGTGTTGTGCCGAAACCTTTTGCAGTTTCCCCATGCCACACATTTATCGTGTGTGGGGCTTGTAAGTACCATTCTATGCACCAAAAATATATTAAATTCTACTCCATGTTTTATTCCTGTTGTGCCTGTATATTGTATTCCATCGCGCAGTCACAGAAAGGAAAAGAAGATTTATAAAAAAAAAAAAAAAAAATAATAAAAAAAAAAAAGACATTGCAGACTGGTGGATTCCTTTGATATTTCTGTAATCACCGAGTTCAGTGCTGCTAAAAACCTCCACATCAAGTGTGGATAACATAGCAAACTAATTTAGGGGAGACTTGACAGCACATCCATTTTTTGCTACAGTTTCTGAAAGCAGGGTAACTTTCCAAATAACTACTGGCTGTTGTTGGCTTTGGGTAGAAGCCCAGCTGTGTTGTGAATAAAAAGGAAATGAGGAGACGATTAAGTTAGATTACAACTCGTCTTCTGTTGCTGAGCTTTAGATTCTACATGCGGGAGTTGCTGCCTCATTAGCTCAGTTTGGTGGAGGACATAGACCTCAGCTAGCTGCAGTTGTCTACCTCAGAGGGTTTCTGGCACAAGGCACAGCATTTAAAAAAACAAGATAAAAAGATATATCTGTGTGTTGATCTGGAAACACTGCAGCAGATGAACAGCGATGTTAGCAATTCTATTGAGCTATTTGTTGTTAACATAAGAAAAAAATGATGTAATTACTTAATATATAAAGTGTATAAACAGCAGGAATAATCAAACAAGACTTATGACTCTAGGTGTAATCAAATAACTGAAGGCTATTTTTTATTTTTATTAAAAATATAATAATAATAATAAAAATTAAATAAATAAAATAAAAATAAATAAAAAAAAATAATAATAAAAAAAAAAAAAAAAAAAAAAAATCACAATATCAAACATTAAATAAAACTTTGGTTGGTATGTGACCACATCATTTTTATGAGACTGGAGCAGAGCAGGGTGACATGAGAGAAAGAACAGAAGAGGAAGAAAGTACAAAGAGTAGATAAAGAGGTTTAACACAGTTCAAAGTGTTTTAACTGTTTCACACAGAGCAGCTATTCACTTCTAAGGAGAAGTAGGAGTCACTCCAGTTCAGACATTTAAGCCGATCATCTATTCATTTTGGTATTCAGAGCAGTGCTGGCTGTGCAGTCTGAGTAAGAACAGGTGACAAAGGCCTTGATGCTGGACGGGAGTGGCACACCTGCCTATGTCACTGCGTTGGTTGCGTGGGTTTCTGCTTGAGTGGAGATGCTTCTGTTGTGTGCAAGTCGAACATGCCGGCAGTTTAACTCCAGAATCATTTGGAGACTGCTGACTACACAAATTCTTGCATGTTACAGTCAATGAGCTGTTGTAGTGGGTTTGATCTGTCGCCATCACATACAGACTGCACACATTAGTTTAAAAAAAACTCACTGGTAATTTGGCAGTATTAATATACTGTATATGTGGGCACAGGGAGGAGAGAAGAAACATGAAAGGGCGAGGACAAAGGAGAATGGAAGAGCCATGATGATGCTCTATGTATGGGCAGAACAAGCGGTACTGGTTGCCAACACAACAGATCATCTGGAACAGTGAATGCCCTGCACTATAACAACATTAGACCCAGAGTTAGTTTAGTTTTTTGATGTTGACAGCTCACTTGTCATTTGCTGCACAGGCAAGTCAAGTGCTGACAGGGTGAGAAAGTGTCACTGTTCTGTCACACAGATAGCTGAAAACAGCTTATTTTCCTTTCCCAGATGCAGGAGACTCACATAACACAGTCTTTGAGTTCAGATAAGCTTTATAAAAAAAAAAAAAAAAAAAAACTAATTGTAGCTATTCACCGTTTCGGTAAGTAGCTGAGACAGACACGAAATGCAAAGTTTGGGGATTTCGCATAGAGCTGATGCTGAAAACCTGTGTTTTTCTCTCAGTAAAGGAAACTATAAAGAAGCAGGTAAATAAGAGGCATCAATGGTATTAACAGTGAAAATCTTATCACTTTCCAACACGACAAAGGAACAGGATGTCTTCCACAGTCCTGGAAAATTCTCCTGACTTGGGCTAAGGTTGAATAGCCGTTCCACGCAGGTCTTCAGGATCCCATGCAGGACACCATCTGGACCAGCACCCTTATTCTGGTTCAGTCTCTCCTGTTAACTCTTCACATGATTCAGTCCTGTCCTCTCACCTCCGCACGCATGTCAACATTCTGTCCTCTCCTCCATTAGCTGCCCAGTTCTCTCGTTTTGGGGCTGTACATTTCTGTAGCTACTGGCCCCTCCAGCCAGACCAACTTTATCAAACGCCATCTTTCTCACAGCAAACAGCTGCTGCTCCTCCTCTCCCCCTAAATGGTGGAGGCAGACTCACCCTGATGCCAGCTTCACTGCAGCAGTGTGAACTGAAATTGTATCCATGCCACTGACCTCCGCCTTGTGGTACTACTGTGACACAGCTCCTGCCTGCACAGTCCTTTGCCTTTGGTTATAAGCAGGTTAGCGAGATAACCGAAGGGCTTTTTAACCTTTGATCAAGGAGAGAGCAACTGAAGATCTTCCATTAATTGTAGGTTTGCCAACTGTTGCATCTAACAAAGGGCTTCCACATACATTTATAACAGGTCTACTTATATTGACATTATTTTCACCTTTAGAATAGAAAAATACTTTATTCATCGACCGTATTAATAGGCGATCTTCTTATGTCTCATATATTGCCTACACCCTAAAACTATAGTTAAAGGTGTATTGTTGCTTATATGATGTCAGTACAATGACCAACATGTTTTAGCAGAGAACTGCTGCCCTGACATGATGAGAAATCAGCCCAAGCTGAAGCTCTACACGCATGTGACACACGTCACACAGCTTGTGTGCATGCTCAAATCTGTTAGCATGTGAGCGGAAATGACAATCATGACAAGTCTCAACACCCCACAGCTGATGAGTCCAGCTTTGAGGAATGCGTTCAAGTTTAAGCAACGCCTGATATCCTGGATAACCATACAATCAATTTTCAAACAACCATCTACACCCTAACCCCCTGGACTCCGGATCCTGCAGGTGACGCCTTTGCCTTCCCGAGAATAATAAAATAAAAAAAATAAAAAACTTACTTGCAGCCCACTAATGAACTGGGAAGGGAACTGAACAGTTTCCAAAACATCAGAATGGAACGCCTCTGAACTTATCAAAACTTTTACTGATGCCAACAGGTGCTGCAGCAATGCAGCCTGCAACCCAACACCATCATACAGGTGGGTAAATGAGTGGTGCAGAGGGGAAGGGAGCAGCACAGTTCCATTTCACACAGAAAGGTGATAAATCTGCAAATCTGTTCACGCACCCGCAACACGAGGAAACTTCTTTCATTTCCAGCAGGGCTGTGTATCATGAAGACCAGGGCTGTTGCTACCATTTACCAACACAGCCGATCACGTGGAACAGGCGGTAAATATCTTTAGTCTCACAATGAAAACAGTATTATTTAATTTCCTCAGTGTCCGACGACATTAGCTCTCAGCTAAAGGCCTTTACACTTACTGTACAGGAAGCGAAAGGGATAGGAGGGTCAACTGTGCCGTCACAGGTTTTCATAGATCTGTACCCTTTCTTTACCGGAGAACACACACATTTCCAGTAGGTTAGGTTAAATAAACTTTAATGATCTGGTATAAGAAAGTGTTCAAAGAAGCAGTTTTCTGAGATAAGGGACTAAAATATTTTCCAACTGTCCAGCTGCATATCCAGTGAATTACTTTAGATTTTTATTGCTGACAAATACACTAAATGTAAAGTTCATTCAGTTTGGGGTTTCAGATAGCAAACGAGTTGGTTCACATTGAAAACTTTCTCATCACTGCCTGGACTGCGATAAACGGTGGGCTGTAGAGCTTTTTCATGCCAGACGTTTTAACATGGAGAGCACAGGTGGATCAACGAGGGCCACATTCCACTTTGGATTCCACTCTTCTGCATGTTTTACAGCTAACCAGCATGCAGTGATAGAAGTGGAATGCTGCCCCCAGTGACACACCTGAGCTGAACACCAAAGTATCTATTCTATATTACCAGTTACATTTTTCAACATTATACACAACAGTGATACTGCTCATTGCATTTGTTTTTCTAATATTGCGCTGCCCAGTGAAAACTTGTGCAGGGTGCATGTTTCCTCAATAGAAAATGGACAATTTGGTAAGGAATCACTCAAGGAATTGATTAAAAAGGTAGTATCAATAATGGCTGTGGTATAAAAAAAATATATATATATATATATATATATATATTTTCAATTCAATCTGTACTAATCCAGGATGTTATTGAGGAGGGACTTGGAAGTGGGTAAACTGGGCACAGGGCTGTTCCACTATAGGTGGCACACATCAGTCCAGGTGCCCCTATAACACAGTAGACCTCAGTCACCAACAGTTCTAATTCTTCTAAACAATTTATTCTGAAGTTCTACTGACGCACTTCTTAACGCATTCAGAAATGCTTTCTTCAGTAAGAACAAATCTTATGAACACTAAGAGTACTCTTACACATTATAGTGCGGACATGTTTGAACAAAATAAGCGTTTGTGTTGTGAAGTTCAATAAAATACAATAAAGTTACAGTAATAACTGCCAGATTTTTAAATAATTTTTCGTCATTTACAAAGCATCATATTATTATTTTTCAAAATGACTCAAGTACACCAACACTTTCATTTAATGTAAGTTAACTGGAAACTGTGCCATCAATTAGTGGTTCCATCCTTTTTATATACCAAAGGGGCCTTTCTTCATCCCACGCCTGCTCACAGAATGGCATCTTTACTGTTGCTGTAAGATATTGCAGAGGACACTCTACAGAGGGAACAAATCTTTCATGACCAGGGGGATTCATTTGTAGAGTGATGAATACGTATTCAGATGCTTAAGACTACCAAAAACTGTCTTCCTGGACCTTTGCGATCCTTTGAAGCAATCCAGCCCTGTTCCAACACATGAGCAGGTTCTCTCAACCAGGAACATTTCAGTGGGAACTGGTAACAGGGCGCAATAAATCAGCTGGCCACACAATACACAAAGTTTCCACATACAGCTGAAGAACACGTTGCAGTCAGGGGGGGTAATTCTGCTGCTGGTCTTCCTTACACCATTGGTGCAATAGACTGCACACACGTGCGTTAAAGCCCCCTCACCAGATCCATTCCCATACCTCACCCCAGCATATATCACTCTATCAATGCTCAACTCATTTGCGACTCCCAGAACCACCTGATGAATGTGGTCTCCCACTTCCCAGAAGGAGCACACGACTAGGGCTGCCGCAGTACACGTGAGAAGGAGACAATGGAAGTTGCACTGGTATCAGAACTAAATGATACTTCGCCCCTTTGGGAGCATTTTGGCTTTCAGCCAAATGAAAAGGGGAACCAGCCAATCTGTAAAATCTGCTGCAAAACGGTTCAAGTAAAACGAGTTTAAGGGCTCACCTAGCATCCAACTATTGAGGCGCGGTTGCCTCGGCCTCCTGCCATTCAGAGTAGCAGCTCTGGAGCAGCTCATGTCGGGGCGAGCCGACAGCTTGGAGTCGTTGCTCGAGTTGCCAAGTACAGCAGAGACGGTGACAGACATAAAGGCCTAACAGGCGCTGTTACACGGTGTCTGGTTGACCTGCTGAAGTCACGGACAAGCACGTCGGCAGCCGTCCCGAAGAGAGCCAGAGCCGACCTGGAGCTCACTCGCTACCTGCAGGAGCCCAGCCACCCTAATAAAAAATGTCATCACCCCTCTCAGACCCTCTCTCAAACCGCTTTTGAGTTTTGGTGTTTTGTTTTTAAGTTTAATCAGTAGGAGAAACAACTTGCATCTGGCATCTGTAGCGCCCTTCTGCATTCAATAAAAATAAAAAGTCTCTTTTTAATAACCTTTTTTAAATGTGTAAGTGCCATGTTTCAGAGGAAACATTGCAATGAGTTTAGTAATTAACACATGAATTTGCTAGATAGATAAAAAAAAAAAAATAAATAAGATGGTGCAATAATATCGCATAGCGCGATATTGAGCCGCCCTGACTCACCGCAGGGGGATTCCTCAACTCTCAGCTCTACATACGACTACTTTATCTTACAAAACCGCTCTGTGCGCATGCACCTCAAACAAGGAGCAGCTGGTGACACATGGCACGCTGATACATATCTATTAACAATTAACATCTCCTACCACAGAGGCTTTTTATCATGATTTGTTTTCTTAGGAGACTACAGGTTAATAACACCAGTGACCAACGCTCAGACTCACTGGAAGGCTGGATGTGTTTGCACACCACCCTTCAGTCTCATGCCCTTTAATGGGCATTTTCAGGCGTTTAGCTATACAAATTAAGGACAGCTGGCATATTCTTTCACTTTATGAAAAGACTGGCATTCATCAATCTAAGAGCAAAGAAGCGAACAATTTTGCGGTCTAAGAACGCGTTCATGAAACTGACGTAGAGTTTTCTTTAGAAATTTCTGAAGAACTTAAAAAAAATGTAAGAAACTTCTTAAGAAGATGTTGGTGAATGAGGCCCAATGTCTGGAACTTTTGTGGACAAGTTTGACTGAACTGCAGACACCAGTTTGCACCAGAACTGTTTGCCATGCTAAATAAGCTGATATTAACCCTGCGCTCCGATAACTTTCTAACACAGCCAGCACTGGAATTTTTAGGAAATATGTGCTGAAGTAGCTGTCCAGTGGTATGTACAGCAAACAGGCCTCACTCACCTGGCACATTAAGGAGCCCTGGGAGCAGTTTACCATCTTTTTCCCAACCCTGGGCAGGTGCCATTATAACAAGACGTCATTCACCTGACCCATCACTGCTTTTTAAATGTTGTAACCAATAGGTGCGGCATCAAAATACCACTAGAACACTATTACATGACGTACAGCTGTTTACCACTTGCTGTATAGGGCCCTTCTATAAGCCATGCAGCATTTACAAGACCTGTAGAGACCTTACCTTGTTACAGTGACGGCCAATCCCCATGAGAAAGTTGTCCGGTTTGATGTCTCTATGGATGAAGTTCTTTGTGTGTACATACTCAATTCTGCTGATCATCTGAAGAAGGAGCAGAGCAGAACAGAGAGAAGAAGCAGGCAGAGTTAAACACTTTGGTCAATTGCTCACTATCCCATCACTTACCTACTGATACAAGAGTAAAATGTGAACAATTTCAATCTCAAATAACTTATCTTGTTCAGGGATGTGTCAGGACAACTGGCACATATTCCATGACTGGGCAAATTCAGTCATTAATTCACCTTTTTAACTTGAGCCACTTTAACACGTTACCTCCTCTCAGCCAAAAGCCAAGACAAGAACATGACAGCATCAACATCAAGGCAACGCATTATTACATGATCAAATGGCACGATTACTGCACACAGACTCTAATCCTGCAGGTCGGCACCAGTACCTCGTTGCTTTGTTTCTGCATTATCCCAGTAACAGCACTTAACAGAGAGTCTTTCACAGTCAGAGACATAGCTGTGTGCATGTGTCATTGTCATTACCTGGTCTGCCAGCATAAGGACCGTTTTCATTGTGAAGCGGCGAGAGCAGAAGTTAAAAAGATCCTCCAGACTGGGTCCCAGCAGGTCCATGACTAGGACATTGTAGTCTTTCTCTTGGCCATACCACCTGATGACAACAAAAAAAAGCAGCTTTTGTTTTTCAAGGTGATCTCAGTTACAGGTTATATCAACACATTAGCACATTTGACTCTTTATGCTCTGGGACTGCGGGAAAGAAAACCTGCTTTGGTTGCCAACACATAAAGACACTCGTCAAACCTCATGCAGCAGACATCAAATGAAGAACATGTCACCATACAAGTTACAACATAACACACCAACTGATTTTTTTTAGTTAAGCAGATGTTGGACACAACTATGGTTGGGTACCAGACATGACCTTTAACAGGTAGTGGGTCAATTATGTCAATACTATCATGGTTCACATTCCCTTCATTTATGCCATTTAAAGATAGCTCAAAAATGTGGGCGAGTGTAGCTTCTTTCACACAATCCATTTCAAGTCTGCACTGATGCGTTTCTGTTCTACATCAGTACCCTGTGCACAAGCACAGAGGCAGGATGGGAGGTGGAACATTCGCCTCCGAGGCGCCATCAGAGGTAGTCGCAGAGATGAAAATCAAATGTATATGAAGGGGAGGGAGAATAACAGAAGGCGCAACTCTTACCAAGCACGACTTGGTTGTATTTGTTAACACAGACGCACCAGAGTTTTACAACAATGAAAATACTCAAGACAAGCCGTCACGGTATGAAGGCTGAAACTGTTCACAAGACAAATGATACCAGAACTTTAACACGGTAAACCTACAGTAACAGACGAGTGTGACAGCAGCTCAGTCAGGGACAGAGGCTGGAACGCATCACACGGTTAGATTGGACCATGCAGGTTAGATCAATAAAAAAAAGTTTGGACAACAGATGGTTCAATATTTCCAAATGAACAACTGCAGGGCAAGTTAATCTGCATGCGTAGGAATCCTTCAGACATATTCAACTGATCTCTGTATTGTTCCAAGATAGCCTTACCAGATCAGACAGGAATTGTATGCAGCTGGATTAAAGGAGCCATAATAGACTGGATCAAGTTTGCATGCCAGTGAGTCTTTTGCACAGACTAAAGTTTATTATTGAGTTCCACAGGGTTTTGTGTCAGGACCTCAAAAGATGCCAAGTGCACCTGTTGTCATGCTTCTCATTTGAATCTCCACATATGTATACATTGCTTGTTGTTCCCTCCGTTCTGTCCTTTCAACCTCCAACCAGTCCAGGCACACGGCTGGCCTTCTTGGTTCTGTTGGAGGTTTTTTTCTTATTAAAAGGGAGTTGTTCTTTTTCTTTCCACCGTCAGCTCATCCATGCTCAGGACAGGCATTTGATCTAAGACAAGCCTATGTGTGATCCATCGGTCTCCAAAGCTGGGCAGGTTTTTATGATTTGGCATTTCATGAATTAGATTCATTTGACAGAATTATTGTTGTATTACCATTAAGTGGAATGTAATTGCCTTGAATTGGACTGCATCTTTGAAGAAAAAATTATTATTATTATTATTTTTTTTTAAATCAATCCTATAGAATACAACATACGACCCCAGGCAAAAATTATGGAAACATCACACTTAGAATAAGTTGAAACAGATATTTTGTTAAAAATGTAATAAACAAATCACAGATATGACAAAAACTATTTCATAGCTGATCTTTCTGGCTTCAAAAAATAAATAAATAAATAAAATAGCAAAAAAGGTTTTAATAAAATTCTTCTAAAAAGGATAACATAAGATAGAATCACAGTGTAATTTGTATTTGTATAACAAAGACCGGCACCAGTCTAAATGTGTAAATGAGTGTTGAGTTTAAGAGCTTTGAGCTTCAGGAGCTGCTGACTGACATGAAGCAAGGCCCTAACAACAGAGCTGTCAGTGGAAACAATGGCTGTGATTATAAAACTCCTTCAAGAAGGTCATTTAACTCAGGATGTACCAAAAGATGCTGGTTGTTCCCAGGCAGCTGGGTCTGAAATCTGGAGCAAGCCCAAACAAAATGAGGAGGTTGTAAAAGGGAAACTGACAGGTCGACCAAGGCAGACGTCAAAGAGTCAGAACAGAAAAGTCAAAGCAATATTAAAACAACTACTGTTCTGCATCGACTTTTAAATCAGAATCAGTTCCCTTTTCTTTATATGAACCAGTAGAGTGGAGTCAGTGTGAGAAAACAACAAAAACTATGAGGGAAAAAAGAATGAGGAAAACCCTGAAACCATGATGGGTGGTGACTGGATAAAACATAAGCCAGGGTGTAAGAGTAGAGGAGTGGCAGCAAGACTAACAGGTTGGACAAGCTCCAACAAGACTGTGTTGCAACATCAAGGAAGCACGAGTACAATTCTACAAGCAACGGAAAAGTCTACAGAGAAAATATCAAAAACATGGCTGAACTCCCAGCAACTTTCAAGTTATGTGGTTGAAACCTTCAATAGCCAAATTATTCCATCGGGCTGTGGGTTTGAGATAGTAACTGCTACAGTGTGGGAAAACAGGCTGCTCCACAAATATAAAACTGTTGGACAGTCGGCACAAAGTATCACGCATGAACACTGACAGGTTTCAACAAGGAAAAATAAATCACAGGCAAGGCATCGCATTAGCTTTTATTCTATTGGCCAAATCAGACAACTGCATGATGATTTCCATCAGTCCAAACACAGTTCAACTATCCTAAGCAAGAGGGTGAATGTCAATGTCGTGCTCCGCTTCATCTGGACTTAAACTAGTTCAGCTGACAAGAAAGAAACAAAAGAATGTCTTCAAATTCTCTGTCACAGTGCTCTGTCTTCATGTGAGATGAAGGTGTTCAGGAACAGAAAATAAGCACATGCATGGAAACAAAAAAGTAGAGAGAGCTACCAAAGGTTAAACACCACCACAGCGCGGACATCGGGTGATAAAGGTTTCAATGAAGAATAACTTGTATTATATCATAGTCACCGTTTTATAATCAAATGTATTTTCACCACTGCTACTTTAAAAACGATACCTCCAGCATTGGGAAGTAGGTTCAGCATGTTGTCAGGACCTCAACAGAACAAAGTCAATTCCTTGCCTGTACTAAATAGGCTTTAATCAAAATTCATCAACATTAAGCCACCTTATGGTCGGATATTTCTGAAAACCAAAAAAAAACAAACCAAAAAAAAAAAAAAAAAAAACTGCTCCATGCATTTGTTACTTCAAGATTGAACTACTGTCATTCTTTTAGGGATGTCCCGATCCGATCACGTGGTTTCAGACTCCATCGGAATCGGACGTTACATCCCGATCAGATATATAGCCCATCTATACATGTAGATTTATTCTCATTAAAAAAAAAAAAAAAAAAAAAAATTAATCAGAACTATAATGGGGAAACAAATGGGAAAAAAATAACAGCTTAGTATTTGCTGTTATGTGGTGGTACAGAGTCAGACCGTCTCAACCATAGACATAATATACGTAGACGCCTCACAGACTGACGCTGCCTATTGGAGCTGACGTTTCAGCGCGGCCGCCATCTTGGATGGGTCTCCAATGTCTCCACATTGCATTTATTTCAACTGAGTTAGGTATATATCCCCAACTACAATAATCATAACTCCCCGAATTTTTATGTCTCTGGTCTCAACTCCACACAGAAACAAGGCATGCGGCATGACATCACTTTGCTGCCGTAAAGCGAAGCAGAACACGGCAGCAGCTTGAAGCTGGGGGCTGAATGTCCGCGCTGTGGAGGTATTTTAAAGTGGACGACAAAAACGTTGCAATTGCAAACTGTGAGATATGCAAACTTGGGATTTCAAGAGGTGGTAAAGACATCATTAACATCGTTGATAAGAACAGGAACAGGCTCAAACCTGACAAGGTAGAGATGTTGGTTTTCATCAATACAAACGTACATTTTCTTCTGTGAAGCCAGAGAAGGAGAGTAAGAATTACTGTTACTTTATAACACTGTGGCACTTTTATTTGTTTACATGCCTGCCAGGTATTTCAGGTTCAGGTATTAGGCTTTGTTGCACTAAACTACAATGTGAAGAATTTATTTATTACTTGATTACTTTTTTTGTTCAAGCTACCTCACAGAAGTGCTTTGTTTATAAGTGTTAAAGATGTTCCAACACGGTGGAATTCCACCCTCGAAATGATCAAGCGCATAAGGCGCAACAGAGACGCACTGCACACAACGCTCGTTCAACAGCAGCACCATCTGGCCCTCCCAACAAGTGCTGAATATGAGAAGTTGGCGAAGCTAGAGAAACTGCTGGAGCCATGCAGGTAAATGCCCTTAAATATCATCTGATTAAAATCACTTTTTAAAACAGTCTAATCTGTGTTAAATGAACCAGTCATTAATGATTTCTCTTTCTCTCTGTGTGTGTGTGTGTGTGTGTGTGTGTGTGTGTGTGTGCGCAGGTACATCACTGAGCTCCTTGGTGGGGATAAGTATGTATCCTGCTCTGTGGTTCTACCCGCCCTGTGCCACCTCCAGCACGAGATGAAGATCTCATCCGAAGATCCGGCCTATATTGTGCGATTCAAGGCTGCCTTCACCAAGGGAGAAATTAAACCTGGAATGGCTTAAGGTACGGCAGACTGACCAGAAGATTAATGCATTGTTTGACCATTATACACTGTTAAGCCAGTAGATCAGTTAATGAATAAATTAATAACTCGTGAAAAAAAAATATGGAGGTTGGATTTGGAAAGTGAGATTTTCATCGATCAATAATTTTTCGTTTTTTTTTTTTTTTTTTTAATTCTTCAAAGGTGGCGACTGCTCTAGATCCACGGTTTAAGGACCTCAAGTGCTTGCCCAGAGCAGACAGGGAGGCAGTGTGGGCAAAGCTACACGAGTTGGTGAAGGGAGAAGAATCTGCTGTGCAGCCACTCGGAGAGGAGAACCCTGCGCCACCCAAAAAGAAACCAGCCCTGCTAGTGATGGGATCAGACTTCAAATCAGATGAAGAAACACCAGCAGACAATACTCTGGAGAGGTACAAGGTGGAGCCCAGTGCCAGTCTTGATCAGGGTCCTCTGAGGTGGTGGTCGGAGCACACCGCTGTCTATGGTAAGATGGCCCACATTGCCCGTAAATACTTGGGGACTCCTGCCACAACGGTCCCATGCGAGAGACTTTTTTCTTTAGCAGGCCATATTGTGCAGAAGAGGAGATCTAGTTTGTCTCCAGAAAATGTGAATAAGCTGGTCTGCCTAAGTGACTGGTGGAAGAATGAAAAGTAGCGCTTGGACTGATAACAAAAAGCTACTGATGTAAACCTTGTAGGCTTACCGTACTAATTTTCATGTTTAACTGAATAAACCGTTTAACACAAGTACATTTTATTGAGCATGTTTTTTTTTCTTCACCAAATATCAAAGTAGAACAGCTTTCTCAAGCAATCAGTGATGGGTTTTGGAAACAGGAAATGAGCCCCTGGTTTAATGCACCCCTGTATTAAGAAACCCTATCTCAAAGACTGATTTTTAGTCATTACTTGGGTAGCACGCATATTCTGAATGAGCCATTTTAATCTAGATTAATTTCAAGATTTCAGTGAGATTAATCTAGATTAAAAAAATTAATCTATGCCCACCACTAAAAAATATTTAAAAAAACCTGAGCTGCAACCATTTTAAATGATAAAAACTGAACTAATAATCCCCTTAATAATAAAAATCACCAATTTCAGACGGATTTTTGGGGTTTTTTTGTTCATTTTTACCATCCTGAATAATTTGGAGACTCCTGCTCGATTCTGCATGACAAAATTGGGTCTTGTGGCACACACGTATGTTGTACAGTTGGAGGTTGTCTTTGCAGTGAGCTGAGGAGCTATTTTAGTCAGCTGCTCAAAAGAATGATAGATCAGGTTAGTAAATAAATGGCCGCTCTGTTTTACCTTGGACCATTAGCTGCAGCACAAAGTTCTTTGTCTGAGCCAAATGAACACGAGAAAACGGTTTCAAAGTGTTTGAGACAAGGCTTCTGCTTACAGATCAATAGTTTAATGCTAACATTAAATGTTTAAGTATGGAAGTGTATTAAAGTGATTTACCTCACTTGTTTTACTGTCCAATTAAATATTAAATAACACTCATGCACTGTGGTTTTTTCCAATCACTTTCACTGGCATGGAAAAGTGGCTGATGTGTGACTGAATGCCATCCCTTTCACAGACTGACCAAGATTTGAATGCGACACATCTAATGTAAATAAAAGAGCTTCAATGTATCTGAGAGGCTTGAGTTTTCCAATCCTGACATGCCAGATCAACCAGAGTTTAAATGGATGTTCTGGATGGCTTTTAAAAGCCCCTTTGACCAGAAAGCAGTAGCCTTTTTCATTTGCGTTTCGCCTTTTGGCACAAATAAAGACGTCTTCGTTAACCCAACACTGCTTGTTCTCATATTTCACACGTGTCAAACTGAGACGGCTCAGCCCCACATCGCCGTGCCGTTACACACATCAAGTCAGAGTCGTAACATCGCCCAAGTAATGAAAGCTCTGTTGGTTAGAGTGGAGAGGTCCGCAATACCAGCATGGTGCCTGTAGATACACAGGAGGCGGGATTGTTTCAACTCTGTTACTAACTCCCTAACCGGCTCAGAGCATATCAGCAGCGGATAAACTGTGGCCCACCTCCCGCTTTTATACTTTCATCATGAGCAACCAAGGTCCATCTGTCCCGGCTGGAAAAGGAAGATGTGGAAGGTGTATGTGAGACGGTGACACAAGAATAGTGGTGTTGCTACCAAATACAGTGATTGGTCAAATTTGCTGTAAAATTCCAATTCACAGTTGAATTTGCCACAGCTTGGGAGTGTCTCTCCACACTACCACATAATTAAAACATGAAATATTCATAAAAAAAAAAACATACAGAAACTACAGTTTTACCTAACATACATTCCCTCTTAGCCTTTAAAGTTTTAAAATCTCACACCTTCACCAGATTAGATTAAAATGGGTTGTTGCTGAATTTAACTACCTAACACCACTGCTCTAAAGTACCAACTCTAGTGTTTGAATGACTTACAACAAAAATGAATAGTTTTATTATCACAATCCTTGCTAAATAAAAAAAAAATCTAGATGCATCCCAATCACATTTTTTTCCTGTTAAAGCCTCACTTAAATTAACAGTTAGCAATTAGCTTATTATGGAAGCTTTAATCAGTTTCAGATTAGTTGTCACCATCTCTTGGAAGCCAATTATGCATGTTATACTGTCCACAAAACGTTGTCAATATGTTAAAGCTGTCAACTGAAACAGTTCGTCTGTGAACAGCTAGATTCTCGCCATTTGAGGCTACACTTTCACCCTCAATAGTTACTTCAACAGCACATATTCGGCGACATCGTTTCGGCCAGAGTGAAGCTGTGCCACGTAACGGTTGAAGTCAGCCCGTGAAAACGCACTTTCACCGCGGAGCTTAGCCTGTTGTGCCCGCTCCTTAGCTCCGCCGCCATTTTCTAGCAGGGGAGAGGAAGACATGTTGGGAGCTAGCACAACAAAAGAGGAGCGGCCATTTCCATCTACATAGCTTTTCCTCGCTCTGGCAGCTGTTATTCTGGATCAAAGTGTAACAACTGAGGCCTACACAGGGTTGACAGCAAGAAACTCGAGTAAAGTGGAAACACTGCGATATTCTATTCTTGTGAGGAGATTAAGTAATGTTAGGCTGATTAGCAAGCTTAATGCCAACGAGACGGCTACCACTTCACGGTGGCACTAGGTGTCCCAAAGGAAACCGTATCACACCAACATAATGGAACATTTTACCTTCATAGTCGGAAACGAACAGAGAGAAAAATATTTTTTTCTTTACCTGATGTGTGGAATCCCGACACCTCCTTGTAAGATCTTGTACAGCTTGCTTTCATATAACAACTGTGGGTGTCTGGCTTTTTGTGATTCCAATTTAACAGCTACCTCCTGGAAATTACACAAAAAAGATGGCATGTATTTCTGGATGTGAACAGTTCTCGTTATAAATGCGCCGATTAATCGGCGACTAATATTTTTAGCACACACACACACAATGTGAATTTAATGCCAATAAAGAGACCTTTGACTCCGGAAACTTTAGACAAATCATTTAAAAGATTACCAGCAGTGGCCTTGCGAACCTCAATAGTCATGTTGAGATATGCCGAAAATACTTTAAACATAGCCACTAATGTATCAGCTGGCCCATCAAGTCCCATGCAAGAACACAGATACTGTACTACATTTACCTCTCCATTTGTGATGTTGATCGCCAGATATATGTCGCCGAAAGATCCCGATCCAATTTTTCTGACGAGCTTGTATTTTCCACCGACTATGAATTCGGCTTTGGAGCCACTGCTGCTCGCCATAATATCCACCAAAGGACAAACTTCAACTGATCAGCTTTTAGAAACGTCGTATGTCAGCGTAGCCCGATTATCAGCAGGACATACAGAGTGGTGAATGGCGTTGTTAAGAGTACTTATGGACTAGCTCTTACTTCAAACAATGTTCTCGACAAAGAAGAAACAAGGAAAATTTCCGAAGATGACTTTTTAGTTTTAGTCATAAGTTACTGACTACAAGGGTCTTCAATATAGTCCCTGGAGAAACAAGAAATGCTGTGTCAATGTCACAGTTTATACATCCAAAACTAAATCCGAACAAGCTTAAGGCCTCAAACAACAACCGAGGTTAGCAGCTAATGTTAGTCAGGTCTAACGTTAGCATCAAGCTAACGCTGTCACAAGGACCGCCGCTGAAAAAAAAAAGTCCAGACCTCCTCCCTCCCGAGAAGCAAAAACCACTCTTCTGATGGTATTGTTGATCTTACAATCCTTAAAGAGCGTTTTCGCTTAACTTTAAGGGTTGCAACCGTTCTTACAAAGCGCAACCCACTCACTCCGCCATCTTGTCTTCTCTACCCTTTCTCAGCTGGTTTCCGTTGAAGGCGATTAGCTAAGGTTAGATATCTCATGACGCCTTCAGGGAACATCGAAAATCTTAGTACTAAGAGCGATTAAGCGCATGAAAGCCAAAGCAGAGGAATGCCTTTTTGTAATCACCTGCAGAATTGGATGGTGGAATGGTTATAAAGTCCTCACAATTATGAATTTTTCCCTTGTTCTGAAATAATTCTATAAGTTTTAATGTAAACAACACGACCACCAAAGATATTTGTGATTATTGTAGGTGGTAAATGTTTTTGTTTTTCCACCCCAGGGGCTTTGAACGCGCCCATAGACAGCGATTTTATTTATTTGTCAGCGATGGGTTTTTTTTAAATTTATTAAAATCAGTCCCTTAAAGTACTGTAAGATTACAAAGATGATTTATGTGTACATTTTAAAAGGTACGGAAGAGTATTAGGGCCAGGCATAAGAAAAAATAATAATATTTTGCCTGTCGAGAATAAAGTCGACATGTGGAGAATAAAGTCGACGTGGAGAATAAAGTCTACATGTGGAGAATAAAGTCGACATGTCGAGAATAACGTCGACATGTGGAGAATAAAGTCGACATGTCGAGAATAAAGTCGAAATGTCGAGAATAAAGTCGACATGTGAAGAATAAAGTCGACATGTCGAGAATAAAGTCGAAATGTCGAGAATGAAGTCGACATGTCGAGAATAAAGTCGAAATGTTGAGAATGAAGTCGACATGTGGAGAATAAAGTCGACATGTCGAGAATAAAGTCGACATGTGGAGAATAAAGTCGACATGTGGAGAATAAAGTCGACATTTCGAGAATAAAGTCGAAATGTGGAGAATAAAGTCAAAATGTGGAGAATAAAGTCGACATGTGGAGAATAAAGTCGACATGTGGAGAATAAAGTCGAAATGTCGAATATAAAGTCGAAATGTTGAGAATAAAGTCGAAATGTTGAGAATAAAGTCGACATGTCGAGAATAAAGTCGACATGTCGAGAATAAAGTCGACATTTCGAGAATAAAGTCGACATGTGGAGAATAAAGTCGACATGTCGAGAATAAAGTCGAAATGTGGAGAATAAAGTCGAAATGTCGAGAATAAAGTCGACATGTCGAGAATAAAGTCGAAATGTCGAATATAAAGTCGAAATGTCGAAAATAAAGTCGACATGTCGAGAATAAAGTCGACATGTCGAGAATAAAGTCGACATTTCGAGAATAAAGTCGAAATGTCGAGAGTAAAGTCGACATGTCGAGAATAAAGTCGACATTTCGAGAATAAAGTCGAAATGTCGAGAATAAAGTCGACATGTCGAGAATAAAGTCGACATTTCGAGAATAAAGTCGAAATGTCGAGAATGAAGTCGACATGTCGAGAATAAAGTCGACATGTCGAGAATAAAGTCGAGATGTCAAGAATAACGTCGACATGTGGAGAATAAAGTCGAAATGTCGAGAATAAAGTCGACATGTCGAGAATAAAGTCGACATGTCGAGAATAACGTCGAAATGTCGAGAATAAAGTCGACATGTGAAGAATAAAGTCGACATGTCGAGAATAAAGTCGAAATGTCGAGAATGAAGTCGACATGTCGAGAATAAAGTCGAAATGTTGAGAATGAAGTCGACATGTGGAGAATAAAGTCGACATGTCGAGAATAAAGTCGACATGTGGAGAATAAAGTCGACATGTGGAGAATAAAGTCGACATTTCGAGAATAAAGTCGAAATGTGGAGAATAAAGTCAAAATGTGGAGAATAAAGTCGACATGTGGAGAATAAAGTCGACATGTGGAGAATAAAGTCGAAATGTCGAATATAAAGTCGAAATGTTGAGAATAAAGTCGAAATGTTGAGAATAAAGTCGACATGTCGAGAATAAAGTCGACATGTCGAGAATAAAGTCGAAATGTTGAGAATAAAGTCGACATGTCGAGAATAAAGTCGACATGTCGAGAATAAAGTCGACATTTCGAGAATAAAGTCGACATGTGGAGAATAACGTCGACATGTGGAGAATAAAGTCGACATGTCGAGAATAAAGTCGAAATGTGGAGAATAAAGTCGAAATGTCGAGAATAAAGTCGACATGTCGAGAATAAAGTCGAAATGTCGAATATAAAGTCGAAATGTCGAAAATAAAGTCGACATGTCGAGAATAAAGTCGACATGTCGAGAATAAAGTCGACATTTCGAGAATAAAGTCGACATGTGGAGAATAAAGTCGAAATGTCGAGAATAAAGTCGACATGTCGAGAATAAAGTCGAAATGTCGAGAATAAAGTCGAAATGTCGAGAATAAAGTCGACATGTCGAGAATAAAGTCGACATGTGGAGAATAAAGTCGAAATGTCGAGAATAAAGTCTACATGTGGAGAATAAAGTCGAAATGTTAGGGAATAAAGTCGACATGTGGAGAATAAAGTCGACATGTGGAGAATAAAGTCGAAATGTCGAATATAAAGTTGAAATGTCGAGAATAAAGTCGACATGTGGAGAATAAAGTCGAAATGTCGAGAATAAAGTCGACATTTCGAGAATAAAGTCGAAATGTGGAGAATAAAGTCGAAATGTTGAGAATAAAGTCGACATGTCGAGAATAAAGTCGAAATGTCGAATATAAAGTCGAAATGTTGAGAATAAAGTCGAAATGTCGAGAATAAAGTCGAAATGTTGAGAATAAAGTCGAAATGTCGAGAATAAAGTCGACATTTCGAGAATAAAGTCGACATGTCGAGAATAAAGTCGACATGTCGAGAATAAAGTCGACATGTGGAGAATAACGTCGACATGTGGAGAATAAAGTCGACATGTCGAGAATAAAGTCGAAATGTGGAGAATAAAGTCGACATGTGGAGAATAAAGTCGAAATGCCGAGAATAAAGTCGAAATGTCGAGAATAAAGTCGAAATGTCGAGAATAAAGTCGTTATGTCGAGAATAAAGTCGACATGTCGAGAATAAAGTCGAAATGTCGAATATAAAGTCGAAATGTCGAAAATAAAGTCGACATGTCGAGAATAAAGTCGACATGTGGAGAATAAAGTCGACATTTCGAGAATAAAGTCGAAATGTCGAGAGTAAAGTCGACATGTCGAGAATAAAGTCGACATTTCGAGAATAAAGTCGAAATGTCGAGAATAAAGTCGACATGTCGAGAATAAAGTCGACATTTCGAGAATAAAGTCGAAATGTCGAGAATGAAGTCGACATGTCGAGAATAAAGTCGACATGTCGAGAATAAAGTCGACATGTCGAGAATAACGTCGACATGTCGAGAATAAAGTCCACATGTCGAGAATAAAGTCCACATGTGGAGAATAAAGTCGACATGTCGAGAATAAAGTCGACATGTGGAGAATAAAGTCGAAATGTCGAGAATAAAGTCGACATGTCGAGAATAAAGTCGAAATGTCGAGAATAAAGTCGAAATGTCGAGAATAAAGTCGACATGTCGAGAATAAAGTCGACATGTGGAGAATAAAGTCGAAATGTTAGGGAATAAAGTCGACATGTGGAGAATAAAGTCGACATGTGGAGAATAAAGTCGACATGTCGAGAATAAAGTCGAAATGTCGAATATAAAGTCGAAATGTCGAGAATAAAGTCGAAATGTCGAGAATAAAGTCGACATTTCGAGAATAAAGTCGAAATGTGGAGAATAAAGTCGAAATGTGGAGAATAAAGTCGAAATGTCGAGAATAAAGTCGAAATGTCGAGAATAAAGTCGTTATGTCGAGAATAAAGTCGACATGTCGAGAATAAAGTCGAAATGTCGAATATAAAGTCGAAATGTCGAAAATAAAGTCGACATGTCGAGAATAAAGTCGACATTTCGAGAATAAAGTCGAAATGTCGAGAGTAAAGTCAACATGTCGAGAATAAAGTCGACATTTCGAGAATAAAGTCGAAATGTCGAGAATAAAGTCGACATGTCGAGAATAAAGTCGACATTTCGAGAATAAAGTCGAAATGTCGAGAATGAAGTCCACATGTCGAGAATAAAGTCGACATGTCGAGAATAAAGTCGACATGTCAAGAATAACGTCGACATGTGGAGAATAAAGTCGAAATGTCGAGAATAAAGTCGACATGTCGAGAATAAAGTCGAAATGTGGAGAATAAAGTCGAAATGTCGAGAATAAAGTCGACATGTCGAGAATAAAGTCGAAATGTGGAGAATAAAGTCGAAATGTGGAGAATAAAGTCGAAATGTCGAGAATAAAGTCGAAATGTCGAGAATAAAGTCGTTATGTCGAGAATAAAGTCGACATGTCGAGAATAAAGTCGAAATGTCGAATATAAAGTCGAAATGTCGAAAATAAAGTCGACATGTCGAGAATAAAGTCGACATGTCGAGAATAAAGTCGACATTTCGAGAATAAAGTCGAAATGTCGAGAGTAAAGTCAACATGTCGAGAATAAAGTCGACATTTCGAGAATAAAGTCGAAATGTCGAGAATAAAGTCGACATGTCGAGAATAAAGTCGACATTTCGAGAATAAAGTCGAAATGTCGAGAATGAAGTCGACATGTCGAGAATAAAGTCGACATGTCGAGAATAAAGTCGACATGTCAAGAATAACGTCGACATGTGGAGAATAAAGTCGAAATGTCGAGAATAAAGTCGACATGTCGAGAATAAAGTCGAAATGTGGAGAATAAAGTCGAAATGTCGAGAATAAAGTCGACATGTCGAGAATAAAGTCGAAATGTCGAATATAAAGTTGAAATGTCGAGAATAAAGTCGACATGTGGAGAATAAAGTCGAAATGTGGAGAATAAAGTCGACATGTCGAGAATAAAGTCGAAATGTCGAATATAAAGTCGAAATGTTGAGAATAAAGTCGAAATGTCGAGAATAAAGTTGACATGTCGAGAATAAAGTCGACATTTCGAGAATAAAGTCGAAATGTCGAGAATAAAGTCGACATGTCGAGAATAAAGTCGACATTTCGAGAATAAAGTCGAAATGTCGAGAATAAAGTCGACATGTGGAGAATAAAGTCGAAATGTGGAGAATAAAGTCGAAATGTCGAGAATAAAGTCGACATGTCGAGAATGACGTCAACATGTCGAGAATAAAGTCGACATGTCGAGAATAAAGTCGAAATGTGGAGAATAAAGTCGACATGTGGAGAATAAAGTCGACATGTCGAGAATAACGTCGACATGTCGAGAATAAAGTCGAAATGTCGAGAATAAAGTCGAAATGTTGAGAATAAAGTCGACATGTCGAGAATAAAGTCGAAATGTCGAGAATAAAGTCGACATGTCGAGAATAAAGTCGAAATATCGAGAATAAAGTCGACATGTGGAGAATAAAGTCGAAATGTGGAGAATAAAGTCGAAATGTCGAGAATAAAGTCGAAATGTCGAGAATAAAGTCGACATGTCGAGAATAAAGTCGAAATATCGAGAATAAAGTCGACATGTGGAGAATAAAGTCGAAATGTGGAGAATAAAGTCGAAATGTGGAGAATAAAGTCGAAATGTCGAGAATAAAGTCGAAATGTGGAGAATAAAGTCGAAATGTGGAGAATAAAGTCGAAATGTCGAGAATAAAGTCGACGTGTCGAGAATGACGTCGACATGTCGAGAATGACGTCGACATGTCGAGAATACAGTCGAAATGTCGAGAATAAAGTCGAAATGTGGAGAATAAAGTCGACATGTTAGGGAATAAAGTCGACATGTGGAGAATAAAGTCGACATGTCGAGAATAACGTCGACATGTCGAGAATAAAGTCGACATGTCGAGAATAAAGTCGAAATGTGGAGAATAAAGTCGAAATGTGGAGACTAAAGTCGAAATGTCGAGAATAAAGTCGAAATGTCGAGAATGAAGTCGAAATGTCGAGAATAAAGTTGACATGTCGAGAATAAAGTCGACATTTCGAGAATAAAGTCGAAATGTCGAGAATAAAGTCGACATGTCGAGAATAAAGTCGACATTTCGAGAATAAAGTCGAAATGTCGAGAATAAAGTCGAAATGTCGAGAATAAAGTCGACATGTCGAGAATGACGTCAACATGTCGAGAATAAAGTCGACATGTCGAGAATAAAGTCGAAATGTGGAGAATAAAGTCGACATGTGGAGAATAAAGTCGACATGTCGAGAATAACGTCGACATGTCGAGAATAAAGTCGAAATGTCGAGAATAAAGTCGAAATGTTGAGAATAAAGTCGACATGTCGAGAATAAAGTCGAAATGTCGAGAATAAAGTCGACATGTCGAGAATAAAGTCGAAATATCGAGAATAAAGTCGACATGTGGAGAATAAAGTCGAAATGTGGAGAATAAAGTCGAAATGTCGAGAATAAAGTCGAAATGTCGAGAATAAAGTCGACATGTCGAGAATAAAGTCGAAATATCGAGAATAAAGTCGACATGTGGAGAATAAAGTCGAAATGTGGAGAATAAAGTCGAAATGTGGAGAATAAAGTCGAAATGTCGAGAATAAAGTCGAAATGTCGAGAATAAAGTCGACGTGTCGAGAATAAAGTCGACATGTCGAGAATGACGTCGACATGTCGAGAATAAAGTCGAAATGTCGAGAATAAAGTCGAAATGTGGAGAATAAAGTCGACATGTTAGGGAATAAAGTCGACATGTGGAGAATAAAGTCGACATGTCGAGAATAACGTCGACATGTCGAGAATAAAGTCGAAATGTCGAGAATAAAGTCGAAATGTGGAGAATAAAGTCGACATGTTAGGGAATAAAGTCGACATGTGGAGAATAAAGTCGACATGTCGAGAATAAAGTCGAAATGTGGAGAATAAAGTCGAAATGTGGAGACTAAAGTCGAAATGTCGAGAATAAAGTCGAAATGTCGAGAATAAAGTCGAAATGTCGAGAATAAAGTCGTTATGTCGAGAATAAAGTCGACATGTCGAGAATAACGTCGAAATGTCGAGAATAAAGTCCAAATGTGGAGAATAAAGTCGACATGTTAGGGAATAAAGTCGACATGTGGAGAATAAAGTCGACATGTCGAGAATAACGTCGACATGTCGAGAATAAAGTCGACGTGGAGAATAAAGTCGAAATGTCGAGAATAAAGTCGAAATGTGGAGAATAAAGTCGAAATGTCGAGAATAAAGTCGACATGTCGAGAATAAAGTCGACATGTGGAGAATAAAGTCGACATGTCGAGAATAAAGTCGAAATGTGGAGAATAAAGTCGAAATGTCGAGAATAAAGTCAAAATGTGGAGAATGACGTCGACATGTCGAGAATGACGTCGACATGTCGAGAATAACGTCGACATGTCGAGAATAAAGTCGACATGTGGAGAATAAAGTCGACATGTGGAGAATAAAGTCGAAATGTGGAGAATAAAGTCGAAATGTGGAGAATAAAGTCGAAATGTGGAGAATAACGTCGACATGTCGAGAATAAAGTCGACATGTGGAGAATAAAGTCGACATTTCGAGAATAAAGTCGACATGTCGAGAATAAAGTCGAAATGTGGAGAATAACGTCGACATTTCGAGAATAAAGTCGACATGTCGAGAATAAAGTCGAAATGTGGAGAATAACGTCGACATGTCGAGAATAAAGTCGACATGTCGAGAATAAAGTTGACATGTCGAGAATAAAGTCGAAATGTCGAGAATAAAGTCGACATGTGGAGAATAAAGTCGACATGTGGAGAATAAAGTCGAAATGTGGAGAATAAAGTCGAAATGTGGAGAATAAAGTCGAAATGTGGAGAATAACGTCGACATGTCGAGAATAAAGTCGACATGTGGAGAATAAAGTCGAAATTTCGAGAATAAAGTCGAAATGTGGAGAATAACGTCGACATGTCGAGAATAAAGTCGACATGTCGAGAATGACGTCGACATGTCGAGAATAAAGTCGACATGTCGAGAATGAAGTCGACATTTCGAGAATAAAGTTGACATGTCGAGAATAAAGTCGACACGTGGAGAATAAAGTCCACATGTGGAGAATAACATCGACATGTGGAGAATAAAGTCGACATGTGGAGAATAAAGTCGACATTTCGAGAATAAAGTCGACATGTCGAGAATAAAGTGGACATGTCGAGAATAAAGTCGAAATGTGGAGAATAACGTCGACATGTCGAGAATAAAGTCGACATGTCGAGAATAACGTCGACATGTCGAGAATAAAGTCGAAATGTCGAGAATAAAGTCGACATGTGGAGAATAACGTCGACATGTCGAGAATAAAGTCGACATGTCGAGAATAACGTCGACATGTCGAGAATAAAGTCGAAATGTCGAGAATAACGTCGACATGTCGAGAATAAAGTCGAAATGTGGAGAATAAAGTCGACATGTGGAGAATAAAGTCGACATGTGGAGAATAAAGTCGACATGTCGAGAATAAAGTCGACATGTGGAGAATAAAGTCGACATGTGGAGAATAAAGTCGAAATGTCGAGAATAAAGTCGAAATGTCGAGAATAAAGTCGACATGTGGAGAATAAAGTCGACATTTCGAGAATAAAGTCCACATGTTGAGAATAAAGTCCACATGTGGAGAATAAAGTCGAAATGTGGAGAATAAAGTCGACATGTCGAGAATAAAGTCGACATGTGGAGAATAAAGTCGACATGTCGAGAATAAAGTCGAAATGTGGAGAATAAAGTCGACATGTCGAGAATAAAGTCGACATGTGGAGAATAAAGTCGACATGTCGAGAATAAAGTCGAAATGTGGAGAATAAAGTCGAAATGTCGAGAATAAAGTCGTTATGTCGAGAATAAAGTCAACATGTCGAGAATAAAGTCGAAATGTCGAGAATAAAGTCGACATGTCGAGAATAAAGTCGACATTTCGAGAATAAAGTCGAAATGTCGAGAGTAAAGTCGACATGTCGAGAATAAAGTCGACATTTCGAGAATAAAGTCGAAATGTCGAGAATAAAGTCGACATGTCGAGAATAAAGTCGACATTTCGAGAATAAAGTCGAAATGTCGAGAATAAAGTCGACATGTGGAGAATAAAGTCGACATGTCGAGAATAAAGTCGACATGTCAAGAATAAAGTCGACATGTCGAGAATAAAGTCGACGTGGAGAATAAAGTCGACATGTCGAGAATAAAGTCTAAATGTCGAGAATAAAGTCGTTATGTCGAGAATAAATTCGACATGTCGAGAATAAAGTCGAAATGTCGAATATAAAGTCGAAATGTCGAGAATAAAGTCGACATGTGGAGAATAAAGTCGACATGTGGAGAATAACGTCGAAATGTCGAGAATAAAGTCGAAATGTCGAGAATGACGTCGACATGTGGAGAATAAAGTCGACATGTCGAGAATGACGTCGACGTGGAGAATAAAGTCGACATGTGGAGAATAAAGTCGAAATGTCGAGAATAAAGTCCAAATGTGGAGAATAAAGTCGAAATGTCGAGAATAAAGTCGACATGTCGAAAATAAAGTCGACATGTGGAGAATAAAGTCGAAATGTGGAGAATAAAGTCGACATGTGGAGAATAAAGTCGACATGTGGAGAATAAAGTCGACATGTCGAGAATAAAGTCGAAATGTGGAGAATAAAGTCGAAATGTCGAGAATAAAGTCAAAATGTGGAGAATGACGTCGACATGTCGAGAATGACGTCGACATGTCGAGAATAAAGTCCACATGTGGAGAATAAAGTGGACATTTCGAGAATAAAGTCGACATGTCGAGAATAAAGTCGACATGTCGAGAATAAAGTCGAAATGTGGAGAATAACGTCGACATGTCGAGAATAAAGTCGAAATGTGGAGAATAAAGTCGACATGTGGAGAATAAAGTCGACATGTTGAGAATAAAGTCGACATGTCGAGAATAAAGTCGAAATGTGGAGAATAAAGTCGACATGTCGAGAATCACGTCGACATGTCGAGAATAAAGTCGACATGGACAAGGAAACCAACAAATATCTATAATGAGGGAGCAAATGACTGAGAAAAGACAAGTGGCGGTAATTAGCTAAATGAATCCAGGCGTAAAACAAGAATAGGAAGTAATCTTAACAGAAAACACAGGCTCTAGAAAATAAAACAAGAAGCAAGACTAATTACAATATTAACTAAACCAGAACATGAGATAGAAATGGACAACAAAAATCAACAATAAATGAACAATGACATACAGAACCATCAAGAAATAACTTGATATCCGCTGAGGTAGGACAGGACATTTTCAATGGTGGTTCAGAATCAAAATCTGAATATTTTTATTGTCATTGTAAGTTAATACAAAAAAATCGAAATGCAGTCTTTGATGCAAAACAATAAAAAAAAGTGTATCTAAAACCTCCAAAATAGTAAATACATTTTTTTTTTAAAGACGTTTTCACCATTGTGAACATTCAAGCACACATATTACAGCAGATAATATTGCAGGAAGTGAAATTATGCATTGTTTAATGCCATTACGGTGCGGGGATAGAACTATTCTCAAGCCCGTTTGTTTTAGCTCTAAATGTCCTGAAACATCTGCTCGAGGCCAACTGTTCAAACACAGAGTGACTGAGGTGAGATGGGTCTCTGAGAAGCGCATCAAACATCTGCAGCTCATCCAGAACACTGCTGCTGGAGTTTTAACCCGGACTAAGAGATCTGAACACATCACAGCAGCTTTAAAATCTTTACTCTGGCTTCCAGTCAGTCACAGAATAGATTTTAAAACCCTGCTGATGGTTTAAAAAGCCCAGAACGGTTTAGGCCCAAAATACATCTGTGATATGTTCAGAGAATATAAACCCAGCAGAGCTCTTAGATCCAAGGACTCAGGTCAGCTGGTCCAGTCCAGAGTCCAGACTTTATTGTGAAGCAAACAGCGTAGTAATACAGCTTTCTTTGAAACAGACCATGCCTCATTTCAAATATCGAATACAGCACTACCAAGTGCATGTAATTCATACAAACACAATATGAAACTTGTAACATGAATAATAAAATAAAACAATAATTATGGAGATAAAATAAAATAAAAAGGAGATAAAACCTGATTTGCTGCCCAATAATACCTGGAATAAATCTGGAAGGGCCAGCCTACCATTTGTTTTGCGTCTCTGATCCTTTGGGTTTTGTAATTCCAAATAATTGGAAGAATTACAATCGTTTTTAAAAATAGGTTCTACTGAGAAATATGGGTAGAGGTATAGTAACTGAGGGAAACAAACAATTTTAACTGCATTTAGTCTACCTATCAAGGAAATAAGAAGGGCTTTCTAGAACTCCATTTTATTTCTAACCTTAGTCAAAATGGCCATAAAGTTAGCCTCAATTAACCTATTGTATTTCTTTGTAAATTCTAACCCGAAATAGTTGAATGTTTACAATCCCAATTTGAATGGGGTCCATTCCAGCAAACCTGCCTCTCTGCATCAAACTTTTTGAAATGTGTTATTATTATTATTGTTGTGTGAAGTAACATCGGTGCCAGTGTCTGATTTTGTCTTATGAATCTCTGATTTAATCTGTCTAAATAGGTATTGTTAGATTCGGTTCTTTAATTGGAAGCTCAAGAATGGACCGTGGTAATTCAAGTGAAAATAAAGTGTTTATTTGTAGTCACACGTCAAAGCATATCAGCGCTGGGCTCAGTGGAACAGAGCTCCCGCAGGAAGTCCGTCAGACTGCACCTCGATTTCCGGGTATCATTTGTATTTATAGCCTCATAGGTTGGACTCACACTCGACCGAGTATGATTGGACATGACTAGGTTCAACATGCTTCGTCATTTTCTCTGGATCAGCCCAAAACAATGTGTGTGTGTGAATCTGCCCTTGCTTTCCCAGGCTTTCCCAATTGTTTTGTCTTTCTACTCCTGGATCACTTTAGGTCATCATGGAAAAGTACTGAGACTATTTCATTCCTAATGTCTAAGAACAAAGGCAATTTTTACAGTATCTAAGACCAAATTGAAGTTGATGGCAATAATCAAATTTTTACTAGAAATATCTGGGATCTAATAGTTCTCCTTAAAAATTCAGGATCATCCCAATTTGGTCTATACACATTCAGTAATGTAAATGGAATAGAGTGTATCTCTCCTGTGACCAAAATATATCTCTCTATCTTACTTAAAGTGTTGTTTAACCAGGAAAAGGGAGGGCAGCTTAAGGCAACAAAGTCACAGGTAGAAGAGTATCTAAAGCCCTATTTGGACGGGACTAGTTCAATGGGGGGACGTATGGTAATGTTGGTTAACCAGACGACGCCAGGGAGAAGAAATGACCAATTCGGACGGGACAAGAAATCCCTGTAATATTCATCTAACATGGGAGGAGTTGTTGGTTACGCACAACCGTCACATCCTGGATGCCATGCCCGTCTTCATTTCACTTCCGTAAACCCCATCTGTAAACAGACATGGCGCCGACCATGCGTGCTTGCAAGCAGCGCTTCATCCAGAACCTCCATGTTTGCAAACAGACACA
Source organism: Odontesthes bonariensis (assembly GCF_027942865.1). Classification (NCBI taxonomy): domain Eukaryota; kingdom Metazoa; phylum Chordata; class Actinopteri; order Atheriniformes; family Atherinopsidae; genus Odontesthes; species Odontesthes bonariensis. The sequence continues at coordinate 3,070,826 of NC_134518.1, read as the reverse complement.
CCTAATTGTTTCTCTCTTTAAAAGGATATGACGACATATTCCGTACTTATTACCGAAGGTCGCCTTCGCACGGGATTAGTATTACCTATGTTAGATACTCCGGACCGTTTCACAGGAGGTAGAATTCTTGGCAAAGTTTACCGACATACTCCGCTATCTTTACTGACATGGCGCGTTCGGACGGGACTAGATTTCCCGGTTATTATTACTTTACCCCAGGTCCCCCCATTAAACTAGTCCCGTCCGAATAGGGCTAAAAAAATACATATTCAGATCTTGAGCAGTGTAGAGTAGCAGGCCTTCCACCTGACATGCCACCATTAGGAGAGATAGCTCATAAGATGGGTGTTAGATCACCTAGGTGGAAAGAGGTTGAGGAGGTAGTCAGGTGTGCTCGGCCATGGAAACCCATTCCATGAAGCTCTCTACACGCTGTTCTTGAGCTAATCTGAAGGCCACATGAAGTTTGGAGCGATTGACTCTCAAGAAAGTTGCCGACCTCTGCGTGTTATGCGCCTCAGCATCCGCTGACCTCGTTCTGTCATTTTACATGGCCTACCACTTAGTGGCTCAGTTGCTGTCGTTCCCAATCTTTTCCATTTTATTATAACACCACTGACAGTTGACTGTAGAATATTTAGTAGCGAGAAAATTTCACGACTGGACTTGTTGCACAGGTGGCATCCAATCATGGTACCACGATTGAATTCACTGAGCTTCTGAGAGCGACTCATTCTTTCACAGATGTTTGTAGAAGCAGTCTGCATGCCTAGCAGTGTTGGTCAAGTTACTTTTAAAAAGTAATTAGTTACAGTTACTAGTTACTGCTCCCAAAAAGTAATTGAGTTAGTAACTCAGTTACCACATTATAAAAGTAATTAGTTACTCAGCAAAGTAACTGTGGCGTTATTTTTTATGTTCTATAACGCTGTTACGTTCTATAACATCTTTAACATCAAATATGTTTATATTAACTGATTGAAGAATAAAAACACTATATACACTAATTTAGAACATTCGGTATTTATTTGAACTCAATAGATTGCAGCCTGCCATATGATGCGTAGAAATAAAAACATAAATATTGAATATAAAATGGTAATGGTGGTCACCTGTTTCTGACCCGAAAACTCGAGGGTTGTTTGTTTTCGAGTGGCTCCGTCTCCTTCGCTGGGGCTCACACTAGCTGCATTTGGGCTTGGGCTTGCGTTAGCTAGCTGCATTTGGGCTTGGGCTTGCGTTAGCTAGCTGGATTTGGGCTTGGGCTTGCGTTAGCTAGCTGCATTTGGGCTTGGGCTTGCGTTAGCAGCTGCATTTGGGCTTGGGCTTGCGTTAGCAGCTGCATTTGGGCTTGGGGTTGGGTTAGCAGCTGCAGAAGCAACAAGTGCTTCATATTCGCATGGGTTGATGTAAGGTGCTTCATTAGATTTGAGTTACTTAAGGCAGACGCGGATTAAGTTTTTTTCCCTGGGCATTGCGTGCATGTTACATACACATTCTTGCCTTTTTTCTCCACGAGTGAGAAGTAGTGCCGGTACTTCCAGTTAGAGAACGCTACCTTTGAACTTCCCTGGCTCGTCGCCATTGTCGCTGTCTTGTGTGTGACGCCGTTATACTTTAACGCTGTTACTCCAAACACTGATGCCTAGGTGCTTGAATTCATACACCTGTGGCCATGGAAGTGATTGGAACACCTGAATTTAATTGGATGGGTGAGTGAATAGTTTTGGCAATATAGTGTATCTGCTTGGATGAGAGGGTAGCATCTCCACTCAACCTCTCGAAAACAGAACTGCTGGTCTTCCCGGCCAAGCAAACCATACACCCCAACATCACTGTCAAAATCAACTCTTTATTATTTGTTCCTTCTCAGGTTGAAGGAACTCTGTTGCCCAGTCGTGCTGCTATGCACTATTCAACATAAGAAAGATCTGGCTGTTCGTGACACAACAAGCTACCCAGCTCCTGGTACAAACCATGGTCGTTACTCGCCTTGACTTGTGCAACGCCTTTCTAACAGGCCTCCCGGCTTGTGTGCTAAAAACCCCCTATAGATGAGCCAGAATGCGGAGGCACATCTGGTTTTCAATCTCCTGAAAAGGGCACATGTCACCCCTCTGTTCATTGAACTACTCTGGCTACTCATAGCTGCTCGCATCAAATTCAAATCACGAATGCCGGCCCACAAAGCGAGTCTGGGTCTGCTCCCGCCTACCTCACCAACTAGAAATGACTCCATAAAAACCCCACCAGTTTAGCCTTATACACCTGAAAATGATTTATTGTGAAGCTGCTAAAGACCTAAAATTGGGTTATTATTACGAGTAAATTTACAGTTCTGAGGCTGCACAGTGGTGCAGTTGGTAGCACTGTTGCAGATGTTAGAATCCAGCCAGGGGTCTCTCTGTATGTGCTTTGCATGTTCTCCCTGTACATGCATGGCTTCTCTCTGGGTACTTAATCTCATCTGCTATCCATTGTGCTGTACTGCTCTCCCTGCCTCCCTCATCCTCCATACCAGGACAGTAACCTCCACCAACCTCCCTGGACATATATGGGACATTAGAGTATGATCCTTGTGATCATATGAGTGGTTGGATACAACCAATTAAGTGGAACTGAGTTCACTTAAAAGAGCTGGCACATGAGGAGCGCATCTGTGGAATTAAGACTACACTTGACCAAACCGAACAGAGACTTTCTCTTCTCGAAGCTAAGCTCGCCACTGTAATGTCGGAAAATGCCTGGCTGAAAGACAAAGTTGACGACCTGGAGAACCGCTCTCGCAGGCTTAATTTAAGAGTGGTTGACATACCCGAGGGGGTGGAAGGATCTAACCCAATAGTCTTTATGACGCATTTCTTTAATGAAGTATTTGGGAAGGATTTTTTCCCGACGCCCCTCGTTCTCGCTCGTGCCCACCGGCTTGGATCCCCAGCCACTTCAGACGGGAGTGGTACTCCACCACGGCCGAGAGTCTTCATCGTTGCATTTCAAAATTATCAAGACAAGCAGCGGATTATCATACAAAGACGTCAACGAGAGATGAAATTTCGGGACAACAGGATTTTCATTTACGAAGATGTCAGTGCCGAGCTGGGGTGCAAACGAGCGGCATTTAAGGAGGTGAATGCTCTACTCTACGTGAAAGGAGTCAAGTTCAGGATGGGGTACCCAGCTCGTCTCCGAGTGTTTTTCCACAACAGGGATCTGTGCTTTGATACACCTGGGGCAGCGATGGATTTTTACCGACAGCAGTGGGGTTCCCATACTTCTGCCGAGACTCTTGAGTCTGAGAGGTAAAGTGCATTGATGTGGCATTAACCTAACAAGTAGAACGTGTGTGGCGCACTTTATTTTGAAAGAAATTTGAAATGACGGCCACAGGATGAACCACACACGGTATTTTTTCTGTTTACTTTAAAATAATGTAGGCTATGGCCTAATAATTTTGGTTGCGCTTCATTACTAGCTGTGCTTCCTATAGGACGTTTTTTGTTGTTGTTGCTTGTTGCTGGGTTATAGTTGGGTTGTTTTCTAATGATATAGACTCATCATTTATCATTCCTTTTCCTGATTTTTTTTTTTTTTAACTGAACATTTTGAAATACTTTTGAACGGGACTATTGCACTCCAACTGGGGTTCTGCATTTTGGTTATTGAATAGTGTGTGGTGCACTTTGTTTTGAAAGACATTTGAAATGACTGCTAACAGCACAAACCACACACAGTATTTTCTTTTTGAAAGGTTAAAAATGATATAGCCTAGGCTACAGCCTATGACTTTGGTTACTCATCATTATCACCATTAGAGTGTTGTGGACTGTCTGTTGGGTGGGCTTCATGTGGGATGTTTTTGCTGATGCTTTTCAGCTGGGTTGTTTTCAATTAATGTAAACTCAAGGTTTATTCTCCTAATTTTTCAAACTGAACATTTTCTAATACTTTTGAATAGGATTATTGCATTCAGAACGGGGTTCTGTATTACAAGTGGCATAGGGAGCCACTAGTGCATTTGTGTTTGTGTGTGCGTGTAATTTGAATGATGTCAAAACGGATTGTCTTTAGATTGGTTAATCCTGCGATCCTCCTCAGGTTCTTTAGTAGAGGTGGATCTAGGAATTTGTTTTCGTTGTTATTTTTTGTTTGTTTTTTATTTCATGTTTTTAGTTGTCTCCCCCCTCTTATACTACATTCAAACCTAGGACACAAGCCTACACATACTATGGTACTACTATATATTCTGATTTATCTTTTGGATATTTCAAAGCCTCTTTTTGATCCTATTAGCAAAATGCGTCAGCACTTCCTACATATCTCTCCACTATTGCTCTTAACAATATGAACAGTAGCTCAGCAGTACATTTTGTGTCATGGAATGTTAAGGGATTAAATGGGCCAGTTAAACGTTCTAGAGTTTTCTCCCACCTTAAATGCCTTAAGGAGGACATATTGTTTTTACAGGAGACACATTTACGTTTAAAGGATCACACACTCGTCTACGAAAAGCTTGGATCAGCCAAGTCTATCATTCAAGACACAATGGTAGTTCAAAAGGGGTTGCCGTCCTGATTAACAAAAAAGTACAGTTCACACCAACAGAGGTCACCACTGATACTCAAGGTCGTTTTGTCATAATTTGTGGATGTCTTTTTCAGACCAAGGTTATTCTTGTTAACATATATGCCCCTAATTGGGATGACACAGACTTCGTTAACAAATTGTTGTCATTGCTTCCAAACTTAGACACTCATAAACTTATTTTGGGAGGTGATTTAAACTGTGCTATTGATCCTGCATTAGATAGATCATGTCCCAGGATACAAGCTCCCTCAGGCATGGCAAAAGCTTTTTCAGCTTTTATGGCACAAAGTGGTTGTGTAGATCCTTGGCGTTTTCTAAACCCAAGTGTGAAACAGTTCTCCTTTTTTTCCCCTGTACACCGCTCCTTCTCACGTATAGACTATTTCTTTGTTGACAATATATTCATCCCTTCAATAAAAACGTGTGATTATTTACCCATTATTATCTCTGATCACGCCCCTGTTGTTTTGGATATCTCCTTTGTGCTGAATATAAAACAACGCCCCCTATGGAAACTAGATCCTCTTTTACTATCAGAGGAGGATTTTTGTTATTTCGTGGCGACTAATATAGATGATTTTCTTGCCATAAATGGAACTGATAACATATCACTCTCCACAGTTTGGGAATCACTTAAAGCTTTCCTTAGAGGTCAAATTATTACATACACAGCTTTTAAAAATAAACGGCACTCTAGGGAGATTTCAGATTTAACTGAATCTATAGGTCATCTTGACCAGTTCTACTCCTTATTGTGCTTTATTATACCCCCCCCCCCCATATTGTTTTGTTGATGTTTATTATTATTATTTATTGTTGTTGTTATTTATTTAGATATATGATTTACGTTATTCTTTGTCTATTATGTGTTGTTTTGGTTTTCAATAGTGTTGTCAAGGTTTTATGTTTAAAAAAAATACTTTCTACTATAATTGTGAGATGTCTTCTCCAGCTGTGTTTTGATTGTTTCTAATAAATAAAAAAAAAGAGCTGGCACAAACACCAGATTGACCAACACATCACTACAAGAGGCTAATAAGATAATGGACACAAAAAAACATGAAAAAATGTGATGGAAATTCTTAAATGTATTTATTAATACTCACACACTCTTTTAAATGAACAATAAAAAAAAAAAACAAGAACTGGCATAACATGTGATGTGCTGTGCTTAGACATGGTCAGCAGGGTGAACCTCGTGTGCACTGCGTCTCCTTGAGGTTCTCCTATCTGCTGCCACGTTGAACCACCGGATGGCATGCTTGCAGACATCATGTTCAGTGGAAGCACGAGCGACAGGATTTTTTCTGACAGAATCTGTAATCACAAAATGAGATTTTCAATTAAGTTATCATCATCCACCATCATAATCACAATTTATACAAGACCTGCCCGGCTTGAAGGCGGATCCGCCCCAGAGTCCACTGCTATCTGGGTATCTTCAAATCAGGGTTACTAATCATGTCAGGATCTGGGTTTTTGGTTATCTCTCTCTCTCTCTCTCTCTCTCCCTCTCTCTCTCTCTCTCTCTCTCTCTCTCTCTCTCTCTCTCTCCTCAGTCTGTCTCCTGCCCTCTGCTCTCATTCACTCTCACCTGCAACCCGTTACTAATCAGCCACCTGTTCCTGCTCCAGTAATCACCTCCCCAGTATATATGTCTGTCTTGTTCCACCACTCCTTGCCGGATCCTTGCCCTATACACGTCCTAAACTTCTGTATTACTAGTCTGCGTTCCTCATCTTCATGGTCTCACTCCTGTCCCTGGTTTTCCTCGTCAGTTCTGTCTGCAAGTATTCAAGTGTGTTTTGTTATTTTCTTAGTTTTTTTGTTCAGTTTAGTTTTTCCAGTACTCCAGCTTTGCTGCACCTTTTGTTTATATTTTGGAAAATAAATCCTTTAACTTTATTTTTTGCCTCTCGTCTGTGTCTGCACCTGGGTCCTCCCATAACACAACCATGACAAATCAGTCCAATACCCAAGATCAGTTTAATCTCTTTTAATCTCAGTTTTTCCCACCCAAAGTGGAAATTGCAAAAAACTCTTGTATTTGTTGTTGTGTATCTGTTTTTCTAACTAAACTCTCTAAAAACCTAAACGTTTTTTATCTTGGCTAGTACTGAGTACAGATAGTCATTGTAGTGGGTGACTTTAATATTCATGTAGATGTTGAAAATGACAGCATAAATATTAAATTTAATTCTATATTAAATTCAATGGGAAGTGTTCACAGACCTACTCACCCTCTTAATCATATTCTTGATCTTGTTCTGACTTAGGGTTATGAGGGAACACTGTTAACTCTCAATGTCATGTCTTATCTGGCCATTTTTTGATAACCTTTGAGTTTACATTACTTGACTAAACAGCTTCCGAGATCTATCAGAGAATGCTGTAACCAGATTGAAAGAATTAATTCCACCATTCCACTATCACTATGCGCAACAACAGAGCTACCTAAACTTTACTCCAGTAAAACTTGATTGTCTTGTTGACAGCACTACAATTTTAATGCGTTTAACATTGGACAATGTTGCCCCTCTGAAAAGGAAGGTAATCAGCCAGAAGAGGTTGGCTCCTTGGTATAATTCACAGCTGCGTTTTTTAAAGCAGACTGCAAGAAAGCTGGAGAGACAGTGGCGTTCCTCTAATTTAGAAGAGTCGCAATTAGTCTGGAAAGATTAATTAATAATGTATAAGAAAGCCCTTCATAGAGCTATTCATCATTGATAGAAGAGCTTAAGAACAATTCCCAGTTTTCTTTTCAGTACTTCCATTTTGGATTTCTGTCTTTGTTGACAGGATATGTACCTCAGACTTTTAAGGTTGCTGTAATTAAACCTTTACTTAAAAAACCTACTCTTGATTCAGAAGTGTTGGCTCATTATAGACCTATATCCAATCTCCCTTTTATGTCTAAAGTTCTTGAAAAAATAGTTGCAGCTCAGCTTTGTGATCACTTACACAGAAATAATCTGTTTGAAGAGTTTCAGTCAGGATTCAGGGTGCATCATAGCACAGAAACTGCACTGCTGAAAGTTACCAATGATCTCCTCTTAGCCTCTGATAGCGGACTTGTGTCTGTGCTTGTCCTGTTGGATCTCAGTGCTGCATTTGATACGGTTGATCACAGAGGCTTCAACAAGTTAATGTGATTAAACAAACTGCAATAGGCTGGTTTAAGTCCTGTTTATCTGATAGATTCCAATTTGTTCTTGTGAACAGGGTTCTGTGCTTGGACCGATTCTTTTCACTTTATACATGCTTCCATTAGGTAACATTATTAGACAGCATGGCATAAATTTCCATTGCTATGCTGATGATACTCAGTTGTACTTATCTATAAAACCAGATGAACCCAATAGGTTGGTCAGACTACAAGCATGTCTTAAAGACATAAAGACCTGGATGACTCAGAACTGTCTGCTGCTAAATTCAGACAAAACTGAAGTCGTTATCTTTGGACCTGAGCGTTTCAGGGAGAAATTGTCTAGCTATATAGTTACTCTAGATGGTATTTCCTTGGCTTCTAGCACTACAGTGAGGAACCTTGGAGTTATATTATATATAGCTATTTGACCAGAATCTATCCTTTAACTTGGATATAAAACCAGTTTCTAGGACTGCCTTCTTTCACCTCTGTAATATTGCCAAAATTAGGAATATCCTCTCTCAGAGTGATGCAGAAAATTTGGTTCATGAAGCAGGAGGAATGTTAAATTTCTATCCTCCTTTAGTTAACTGTACCCCTTTAATTGCATGATACGGTCTGTCACTCAAACAAGGCAGCCTATATAATCAGGTTGTGGCTGCAAATGGCGTGTGTGTGCTCTCTGCTCCAGTCTCCACCATCTTCCTGTTGGCCTATCCTTTGACATCGCTGCAGGCAGGGCCGGGGTGGGCCATTTTCTCAGTTCGGGAATTTAATTCAAATTCAGGCCACTCTGAAATGGAGGAGGAATTTGAGTCCATGAAAAAAGATAAAACAAACAAAAAACAATTCTCTCACAATGCTTTTTATTTGTTTTAAACCAAGGTATACAATACTTTGCGTCACTTTAACAATATATAATTCAAATTCAAATAAAATAAAGATAATGATAAAGAAGAAAAGTTATTTCACAAATCAAAGTTATTTCAAAAATCAAACTGCGTTGTAGTAAGTGTTGGCTTCACTACACATACTGTATTTAAGATATTAAAACAGCAAAAGTTTCCTCAGCAAAGTGCTTGTCGTTGCGAATTCGGTAATGACAGTGTCATTGTCAATGGACATCAAAATGTCCTTTTCAGCACACATGAGCATAAATGCCTCAAGGAGTTCCTGCGACATTGAGCTTCGTAGCCTGGTTTTCACACATTTTAAGGCAGAGAAGCTCCGCTTGCATGCAACCTGGGTCGTTACTAACCACATGTGCGTGCCTGTGGGAATGCAGGCTACAGTTGATGAGGAGATAAAGCGTGATAAAGCGTTAAGCAATTGTTCATCAGAACTGGAATGTAAAGAAAGTGTTCGGTTCTTCTTTGAAAATAGGAATACACTTCTAAGGGCGTATTCACACCAGGAAAGTCCGATAGTTCACTTGCTTTGGTCCGAACCTTTTTTTTTTCATTTTGGTGCGGTTTGCTTTCAGATTGTACATTTCAGTAAACAGACCAAAATATGTCAACAAAGCCACGCGCCCTGAAGTCGTTCGGCTATTGGTCAGAATCGACACGCGCAACACAAAGTGCTAAGTTCAAAAGTGAATGTATTCATGGACGCTTTCCGTGTCGTTATTGCTTTTAATATAATCAAAACTATGTGTTTTTTCAACGTTTTGCTATTTTCACAACTGTGTAATTACTATGCTGCTGTACAAGTAATTTATCAACAACGACGACAAAGGGCAAGGTGGCTACGGAGGAGAACGCTGATTCGGTCTTTCGTTAGGCCTAAGATGGTGGTGGCTGGCCTCTGCTGGCGGGGGAATCTCCTTTTTGTGTGGCATGTTTAGCCCTGTACTCCTGGTTGCGGGCATTCACCATTTTGTGTGCGTGTGGCATTTGTGAGGCGACTTGACTGTGATGAGCCTTCTCCTTAATTGCTAGCCCCACCTGGTGGGGCAATCTGCACCAAGGAATTGGTTATACTTCCCTATTACTTTTTGCTCTTGTTTCTGTAAATAAATATTTGCACTGGGAAATGGAAATGGGAAATCTTGTCTCCTGCTGCTTGGATGAGCGAACCTGGGTGCCTGAAATGAAATTCACATAACAGAACATTTCCCTGGGTGCAATTCCCAAGGTGGCATTGTTGGACTTCTTCCTATTTCTACCACACCCAATCCCACATAGCGAAACCAAAGTGGCTGCAGTGTTAAAATGATCTGGACCTTGGGCTACAAGGCACATTATAGCTACCACAACTTCAGCTAGAAAAACCAACGCAGAACTAATTTTACCATTTCATAAACGCGATATAAAAGTTTCTGAAACAAAAGAAATATGCTTTAGCGTGACTTTAAAGGCCTCGGTATGCTACTCCGTCGCTATCCGTCAATCCGACTCCGTGGTCAAGCAGAAGCTGTTAAACCTTTCAAAGTTCTCCGTCGGGATGTCAGATGCGCAAGGCAGTTCACCTCCCGATCAGCAGGCGTCGCTACATTAGACGACCCAATCGCGACATCTATCGTGAAAGTTGTTGATTGACCTTCCGGCTCCGTTCCACTCCTCACAGTGAACGATGGCGACCGAGAGAGAAAGACTGTTGTTGGAGTTGGAGCTTGTTGAAATTGAAATGCAAATCATTTTGACCAAATGTTGACCAGCACACAGTAAACTCTTTCAAAAATGGCGGTGTTGTTGTTGTGAGAGGAAGGAGCTAAACCGGAAAAGTGATTTTGGAAATTATGTTGTTAGCCAACCAATCACAACCCTTGCGCTCACTGTAAATCTCCTTCGCTTCGACGGATAGATAGGAGTTTTGTCCGGAGGGTCTCCGTCGACGGAGAGGGCTCTCCGTAGCCTTTCCCGGACGACCATAAATCAGGCTTAAGTAACGTGAAGACATTGAATATGGTTATAAGCAATTACAGTTACTGATGTGGTAACAGTTGTGTATATGGCTGCATTGATCATCATATACATGTAGTTTCAAAATACCCAAATGCACATATTGATTGCAGCACAGGGTGACACCAACACACCAAATACAGTTGCTATTGGGCATTGGAAAAGCGCCCTAGACTGGTGTGCAACAAAGACTGAAGCTGGATTTTGCTTGCAGGTTGAGCGCGTAAAACTCAGCCAACCTACAGTAAGTGGGGGGACAAACGCTCAAATGCAAACGTTTCTTAAAACGGTTATTGGTGCAGTCCAAGTTAAAAACTTCTAACTACTAAAGAACAGTTGTAGATATGTTTGTAAAAAGTGAATTATAAGGGTGAATGTGCTTTCAGTTATTTTCAACACTTCACAAAAGGTTAAACAATATGGTTAAAAAAAAATTTACATTAAATTTATCACAAGAGGATGTGACTCCTCTACTCCTTGCTATGCTTAAAATAACTAATAGAGGTATTATCATTATTATTACTACTATTACAAATACAATTGGTAAATATCTGAGGAAGAGACCATAGACGTATATACGTATGTATAGACATATATCTATCTATCTATCTATCTATCTATCTATCTATCTATCTATCTATCTATCTATCTATCTATCTATCTATCTATCTATCTATATGTCTATGGTTAAATCAGCCCAGTGAAACATCTGTTTATGCGAGGATCTTCGGGAGAGTTTCCCCTTTCCCATAATGCACAGCAGTACACGCGATGCTTTAAGTCTCCACGTTGCTTCCGGTCTGCCTCTCAGTCCGTTGGAAGCTCGCGGTACAAGCTGTTCCAACACGGCCCGTCACACACTGTAAGTAATTGAGGTTTTTGCTTTAATTAGTTAAAGGCAATGTTGGAAAAACAAGTTGTTGCTAACAACATGAGATGTTGGGTAAAATACTACTATCGCGAGATAAAATAATAATAATAATAAAAAAAAAGCAAATAATCTAACAAGGTTAACCGAAGTGTGCGGAGCTTTTTGGAGGCGGTTGATCTTAAAGTAATCTCGTGTTAATCTAAGTTTCCGCCCAAGTGATTTTATTTCCTGAATTCGGCTCGTGGGCAGACAGAACAGCTCGTGTGGATAACGTGAAGCACGTGGGTTAGACTGAACTGTGTTCACCAGGAAAGATGAGATCAGCACCGTTTTCCTCCGTTACTGCAGAATGAACTGTTTCAAAGCTTCTCACCAACATTTAAAATGGTTAATTATTTTTCTGATGAACTCAAATCTTATGTTGAGTCAAAACTGCAGTTATTCAGGTTAGTTTTATCAGAGAATAATTTCAGACACATTTTAGTGGTCCGGACAATCTCCATATTGTAAAGTCTCCAAGTGATTATCTCACTAAATTCCAGACCATCTAAGAAAAGTTGACTTACAGCTAGTTCTTTTCTCCTTTTTAATATTTCTCTTTAGATCAGATTGTGGTGATCTACATTTTTCCCATAACTTAATGTCATTAAAGCAGACCTTATGGTTTCCAGCCATCTTAATCTGGGGTGCCTGCAGATAAACCTTTTACACTTCATAACTCCAAATAATGTGTAACTGGTTCAATAAAAGGGAGAGCTTTCTCTTGGGGGCAGCTTCCTCCTGAGAACCCAGGATCTGGCTGTAGTGGCTTCTGATTGGTTGAATTCCCGAGGGTCACTAAGGGGATGACGGGGACTCGATGTTCTCTGCTGTAATTGGAAGCTGTGAAGCTACCAACATGTATGAATAAGAAAAGCCTTTCTGTTCTCAGAGGTAGTGTTCTAAAAGCTGTTAGTGCACAATCATCCAACTCACACTAACTGAACTCTGGTGGTCTTTCAGAGGCGCTGCCCCCCTGTGGTAAACCAGCATCACGGAGACGTGGTCACCCTGAGTGAAACCTGGACCTTCTGGTAAGTCTGCAGTGCTTTGACCTGTTTGTGCCCCAGTTCTCAGTCAGCTGAGCAGTCGCTGTGTCTGCTTCAGTGTTACAGAGCTGGCAGAGAAAGTCTCTGTACTCGGCCTCAGCGGTGCAGGTTCTGTTTTAGAGTCTGCTGCTGCTGAGATGCTGCAGAGCGCGGCCTGACGAGAGTGGCCCGCCCTGATGTGACCGCAGGGCTGGCCTAGTGTAGGGCTGCACACCAACCACTGATGTAACCAACGGGAGGGCTGCAGCACAGGGGAGATGGCTCATGGAGCAGAGATGTGAATGTTGTCCCTCTGTTAAAGGTTCGGGTGTAAAAGCTGGCTGCGTCTGAACAAACGTCCTGTTGTGTTGCAGGCAGAGCCTCTGCTGCCCCCTGAGGAGCTGACACAGCTGCAGTCACGCTGAGGGTGAGTCACACTGTTCTGGTCGCACTGAAGCTGCTGTGCTGTGATGACTTGATAATCTAACACATCATGCTGAAAAAGCCCGTGATGACGTACACCCCCTGAGCACGGAGCAGCCCCTCTGCAGGGATCAGTGTGGTTCTGTTGCACTGACTGCTCCTTTCTGTCCAGCAGCAGCCGGCCCGCAGGACGCAGTGAGGGCGGCAGCCTGCCCGCAGGACGCAGTGAGGGCGGCAGCCGGCCCGCAGGACGCAGTGAGGGCGGCAGCCGGCCCGCAGGACGCAGTGAGGGCGGCAGCCGGCCCGCAGGACGCAGTGAGGGCGGCAGCCGGCCCGCAGGACGCAGTGAGGGCGGCAGCCGGCCCGCAGGACGCAGTGAGGGCGGCAGCCGGCCCGCAGGACGCAGTGAGGGCGGCAGCCGGCCCGCAGGACCCAGTCTGACTGCAGGTGGGTGATTTACTGTGTGTGTGTGTGTGTGTGTGTGTGTGTGTGTGTGTGTGTGTGTGTGTACACAGTGTTGCAGTATTGTGTATGGAAACTGAACCCAATCTTGTACTACTGGGGCAGAGGCTCCCTCTCTGCTGCAGAATCTCAGTATTGGGAGAGAAATTCAGGACTTGGCACAGGTTTAAGTTGGAACAGTTTACTAGAACCTGACTGAAGACCTGAAACATTGTGAGAGCCTGTCGGTGAACATGAAGAATGAACTGTAGTCGTTGTGCTTGGTGTCTGTTCACAGCGTAATCCTCCCAGCTGCTCTGGATGAATGATGTGCTCCCTTTGACCTGTCGGGATCGTCTCCTCAGTCTGGATCTGCTCTGTGTAACTGGACTGGCAACGGCTGCAACTAAACATTCACTTCAGGGATTCTCCTTTAATTTTATTTCCCCAACAACTGCAAATGACTTTCTTTTTACGGTGAATAAAATCTCATTCAACTCTAATGTCTGAGTGCATATTTTCCTCGTGTCTCCAAACGTGACGAATGATCTTAACAGTCCTGGTACTTCCTGTCATGCTAATGAATCAGATTGCTAGTTTAGTTATGAAGAGACTAATGGATGCAAGGAGGTGACGTGGATAGATTTCATGTAACTTTTAGATGCAAAATAATGCATCCTTCAATGTGCAGTCTGAGTTGAATTGTGCTTGAACTTAATTTCCAGTGCTCTGCTTTGTTTTTAATTCTTTGTCTTGTGCCTGAAGCTAAAGCTGGAAAGTTGTGGTGACCGTGTGGCTTGAAGGGTAAAGCCGAGCTTTTTGACTTTGAAAGCTGCACACAGATGTCTGATTTAGGTTTATTAGTCAAACTAAAGTTGTATTAATTGAATCGTGTCATAGATGGATTTGGACAACCACTGAAATGTGATATGATTTGGTTTAAAATTGGCTTTAAGAATATTCCATGTGGTGCTCGATGTTGAACCTAATGGACATTAGCTTTTATGTTAGCATAAGTCCAGACTGCTTCTTCTGCATTTATTTGCTCCTAATTGCAAATTATTTAGCAGCTGTTGCTCCTTGCAGCGTTTCAATCTTACTGAAGGCACAAATTGGAAAATCCTAGAATGAAACTCTTGGCTGCCTCTGATTTCATTATGCATTCTGAACTTCGAAGTGTCCTCAGAAAGGCCAGGTGGTGGAGCCACTGACTGGAATTAGAGATGGGATCAAGAAGATGGAATATGATTTTCCCTGGACCTTTGGTCACATCCACAAAGAAAATATATTTAGGTCATGTTTTATTACACTGAGCATGTTTTAACTGCACATAAAAAAATAACAAAGTAAATAGCACAACAGCAGCATCTCCATCAGATGGGCCCCTCTTAGTAAGAAATCCCCTGAAATCGTGATTTGTGGATCTTGGAAGATCTCTTTAATACTGACAATGTTTTGCTTTTGTTGAACATGAATGACGCTGAAAATGACTTCAGTCCCATGAACAGCCCTCCCCTGCCTCCTCTCTGCTCTCCACCTTGCATCATACACATGCATGTGTTTTATGGTCATTACCAATATGTTTTACTCAATGATTAATGTGAAAGAAAGTCAAGGCAACACAATGTCTTGAAACTAAGTAAACATATTGAGATTAGCATTTTAGTTCCTTAGATAGTCAGACAGCAGATCAATAAACAGGGCTCTGCAGTTTTATTGCACTTTACATTGGCAGAAATAAAATTTCCATCAGAGGTCAATAGTATCAGGTCTCAAATGGGTCAATTTGAATAATTAAAAAAATTTTGCACGTAACCCATTACCACACATGCTCAGGATGGGAGATTGGACCGAAGGGAAGTTTCGGTGAAATCTGTTGATTTCCTCAGCTAGGAAATGAATGAATTGGATTTAATTGGATTATGATTACAATGAATTGGCTTGAATGAAACTGTATTATTGAAGAGCCCTTTAGATGACATTTGTTGTAATTTGGCGCTTTATAAATAAAACTTAATTGAATTTAGTTAATTTTTTTGCTATTGTGAGATTAATAGGACTTTATACATACATGAGCGGGTTTTATCTTATTTTAAGTGTAAATATAATGGAAAGCATACATTTTTGTGTAATTTGTGA
The DNA here is from genome assembly GCF_027942865.1 of Odontesthes bonariensis. Lineage (NCBI taxonomy): Eukaryota > Metazoa > Chordata > Actinopteri > Atheriniformes > Atherinopsidae > Odontesthes > Odontesthes bonariensis. The sequence continues at coordinate 3,055,250 of NC_134518.1, read as the reverse complement.
TGTCAGGTAAGAGATTTATGTCAACCTCACTGTACCTTTCATTTTGTTCACATAAATCAAATAAATGAAACAATTAAACTTTCAAATTATTGACAATTTAATCAATCTGACTATCTTTACAGAATCAGCTCAGAGGTCACATCATGGAGAGATGCCATCAGTAAAAGCTGGCACAATGGCTAAATTGCAACTAGTCTTGCTTGTAAGAAGTAGACCTGTTGTGTTAGCAACCAGGACAAATCTATAATTCTACTGATTCTGAAAAAGCAATTAGAATTTCTCTACATCATACAAACTACGGCAAAAATAAAGCAAAAGAAGTCTTGGATAGCACCATTTGCATTTAAATATTTGACCCCCTTGGCTGTAGCAGTTAATATTGTGAAGTCCGCTGCAGCTGGACCCCTGCGTCTCCAAACATGGGTAAGGTCAGAGATGGTGTAATATTCTCCTCAGTCAACACAACAACATCCCTACTGAGTTTGGGTATTTATTTTCATGTAAAAACCTTTAAAATAATTCCCGAATTTTGTTTCACTGTAATTCGCAAGTGAAGGGAAAAACTGCTGGTGAGTAAAAAGCCTCGTTTCCACTATGCAGTCCGGTACGGTACGGGTCGCTTTGGGGTCAGCTTGCGTTCCCACTGTACAAAGGGGACCCTCAGGGGTGGGCGGAGTGCGTGCTGAAGCGTAAATAGCAAATAACAGATAACATCCATAATTTGGAACCACCTCCAAGCTTCTTCAGCTTAATGTGACACCGGCTCGCGGTCCGGTTGAAACCACTCTCTGACATTTTTGCGGCAATCAGCTGGAAAACTTTTTGGTTTGGCACAGCGCCATCGAGCTCCCGCTGCACAGCCTCCTCACCAACACCGGAGAGCAGAGCCTGGAACCGGTCCTGTGTGCTCGGTACCCCAAGCAGAAGGGTTACAGACATGGGAACCATGGGTTCCATGGTAACGGGTTCCATGGGACCGGTACGCTTTCGTGGTAGTGGAAACACTGAAATAAGCGAACCGTTCCGAATCGACCCGTACCGGACTGCTTAGTGGAAACACGGCTAAAGAAAACTGCTTGCCAGTATAAAAAAAACACTAAATATTGCGAGAGCACAGACACAGTCTGAGTGCAAGGAGGTCTAAAACATGAGCAGAACAGATTTGCTCGCTAACAGAGAGGTTTTGAGTGTGAGTACAGAGTTTTAAGATTAAGCAGAGCAAAATCTGAGCATAAAAACAAGGAATCATTCAATCGAATCTAAAACATATGCTCCTGATTAAGATTAAGACAGGGATTTACTCCCATGCTCCATAACTGTATGTACCATATGAGGAGAATTAAAAGACTTAATAAAAAGGAGAGAAAGGAATGTGAACTGGTTATTTTGGGTCTGGAAACTTAGTTGGTAATTACAAACTTGGTGAAAAATGAGCATAACTTTTTGTATTTGACTTTAGGTTCATCTGCTACTGTTATCAGAACTTCTGACAATACTAAGTCAACCCAAAAAGATTTTTTTTTTTTTAGTAAACAATGTCAGAGATGAACGTTCACACTCACCTGTAAATACTGTTCTCATTCATGTCCAAATCACTGTGACCTTTACCTGTTGGTTGGGTGGGCTACAGGCATGTGCACAGTTCAGGCTTCCCAGCCTGCACCTGGGACTGAGTATTTGTTTTTCCATGCTGTTCTTCATTTGATCCACAGATGTCATCTTGTGGCTCACATGATTGGTGAGACTGGCTTTGCCTTTGCAGCACAGCCAATCAAAGCCCTGCTCCAGCTGGTTGACAGGCTGTGTATAAAAGGAGAACACGTTGTGTGAAACACACACCTGCTGTCCACAGATCAGAAGACATGAAGCAGACTATGCTGCTCTTTTCTCTTCTGCTGCTCTTCATCTCTGGTGAGTTCATCAATTGCCTAGAATAATTAACACAAGTTATCAAGTCATAATTATGTTTGTGTTTTATGTTTGTCTCGTATTTTAAATTAGTGTACCCTTCTGAAATTCAAAATTCAATAGAAATGTGTGCATAAAAGATGGAACAGAATATTCCAGAATGCTACCTTTGATTTAATTAAAAAAAAAAAGACCAATTGGACAGAATGAAAAAGCATTGGAGTCAAAATCGAATCACGGCAAAAGCAAGTTGCTATTCACACTTAAAGAGGATTTCAGGACTTCTTATTTTTGTGGAGATCAAGTTATCATAACTAGTACTTTAAGAAAGGACCGGCTTTCTTGACTTCACCTTGTGCAAAAATGCCAAATAAAAAACAATGAGAGAAAGTAGTCATTACATGCAATTTTATGATCTAAAAGCTAATGTTCAAACAAACCTAATTTATGTGTGGGGGGAGGGTTTGTAATGTTGTAGTTAATAAGTAACCCATGACACAATTTTTTCAGAGTTGTGGTTTTGTGAGACCTTGAGCCAAGTTTGTTTCCATACCTCAGACCATTATGTTCACACCTTCAATACGCAGCAGTTTCACAGTCCAAGCTAAATAATGATGAGATGACAATGTTTTGGCAGGCAGTTGTTTTGTGGCGGTGTAAGGACCCAAGGTCACTATCCTGTAAACAGATTGTATACGTGATTGCAGACAACTAATTTGCAGGAGAGCAGTTTCCTGGTCAGGACAGTCTGAATGCCTCCTTCATCGTATCTGCGATGTGTGCCAACCTTTGTGTCTTGTAGTTGAGTTTGAGTGGTTTGAAAACTTGAGTGTACCATGAAGCTGGGGACTTTAGCATAGTGTTTTGGGCTTTTTATGCCTTTAATGGATAGGACAGTAAGACAGGGAGACAGGAAACGGGGCAGAGAGGGGGAAATGACACGCAGTAAAGGCCATCCGAACCAAGGCCAACCACAGTGAGGACTTTTCCCCTCTGTACATGGGGCACCTGCACAACCCACTACGCCACTGACCACCCCACTTAAGCATAGTTTTTTAATTGGAGACTCCTTTATTTGATTTTTATTTCTGTCTGGCCTGTTTCTGTTCACTGCTAGGTTGCACTTTGTTTCCCTTAGGTCTTTTCTTTAACATCCCTCAGCCCTGTTTTTAGTTATTGTACTTTCTTAATCACTGAAAAATAAATAAAATTATCTTGTGCCAACATTAGCTGGTTTAGATTTACTTCCCTTTTTCCGTGCCCGCACCCGGTCGTAACAGTCAAATAGAGTTGTGTCGTGCAACAGAAACTGCAACCAGTGAGAATTCAATTGTGTAGTTCGTGACACTGTATAGTTTTCTGACCCTAACCATTATCTTTATTATCTCTAGATTGAACAAGGTTTATTCTGTCAAAAGATATATGTTCCACAAGGAAAAAATATAAGTCAGCAATTGGTTAAATCCAGTGGTGGACAAAGTGCTCAACTCCAGTACTGTATTGAGTATTGATACCCATGGTTAAATCTTATCTAATTTATATCTAAAATCTAATTTTACTCAAGTTAAAGCACTGAAGTACTCACTTTTAAAAATACTTAAAGGGATAGTTCGCCTCTTTTGACATGAAGCTGTATAACATCCCATATTAGCAATATCATATATGAACATCTTCTTACCCCCTGCTGCGTCCTGTGAGCAGAGTTCCAGCCTCGTTTTGGCGTTGACGAAGGTAGTCCGGCTAGTTGGCTGGGGTAACAAAAATAAAGCGTTTTGCTTCTCAGAACAATATGCGTTCAAAAGAGTAATACATTTGCATCACAAAATCGTTCTCCAGAAAATTCAGACCTCACAATCGCTTGGCCCTATTTCTCTCCCTTCGTATCACTGCCTGCTGTGTAGCCCGTGCAGACCGAAGTGCAGACCGAGCAGCAAACACCGTAACAGGTGCAGCTATCGCTAGGTGGCTGAACGCATTGATATGAAGGGAGGCAAAAAAAAGTACCAAGCGATGTGAGGTCTGACTTTTTCTTTTGAACAATTTTGTGATGCAAATGTATTACTCTTTTGAACGCATATTGTTTTGAGAAGTTCATAAATGATATTGCTAATATGGGATGTCATACAGCTTCATGTCAAAAGAGGCGACCTATCCCTTTAAGTATTCAAAAGTACAAAGTACATTTTCTAATATCAGTACATTGCTGTATGGTTTTCTGAGTGCTTTTACAGAACCATGAAACCACCTAATGATGTACTGACATGTAGACTTTTTGTACCACTCTGCTACAAAAAGTCTGTACCACCTGTAAAAACTTCAGCATAAAAATGCAATAATAATAAAAAAAAAAAGTATTTAAAACATCCCCACCCAAAACACAGGAGAGCCTTTTTTTTTCTCCCCACACATTCACTATGGAGCAGAAGTTTACTGTTGAGTCCATTACCGCCAGCAAACTACAACTCTGCTTTGATGAAGATCTTCAGTTCACAAAACACTCTGGTAGTCTCGGCAGAAAACAGCCTCGCAGCCAAATCCAGTTTTCTGCTGAGACTCCAGAAGTGTTTTGCGATTGGAAGATCTTCACCCATCCACACATCAGCACAGGGTGAGTAGATATTAAGTTTTCCCTCTACAGTATGATAAACTATCCTTTTAAGAAGTTTATTTCCATATTTCTTTCAGGAATTTTCATTTCACTGCGTTGTTCTTAATCATCAAATATAGAACATTAGTAGGGTTATAAGTTTAACATTGTGTACATTTTTTTAATGCCCAAAGAAACTAGCTTGACTAATAGCTCGCTCAGGCACGGCTGACGAACACAAGACCTCGCTGTCAGCACCATTGCCTAGTTGTTAAAGGCGGGGTAGGGGATCTTTTTCTGGAACATTTTTTTTTACATATTGCTTGAAATACTCTTCACACCCCCATTGCAACCAATTAATTAAAAGTTTTGACACAAATATGAAAAGTTTTAGTGGCATCTAGAACGTACAATCTAGGAGAAACAGTATCCAATCATTGTGAACGGACCGTTAACGATGATTGGATACTGATGCCGTCTATCAAACTGCAATCTGCTCCTCCCTCCCCCTCCTCCCCCGTGCGCGTACCCTGCTCCGTGAACGAATTACGCGTCCAGAAGCTTGGCAGGAAGCTAAACTAGAGCCAGCTTGGCTAGCACCTAGCATTATTAAACGTATAGTTAGCATAAACTAAATACTAAATACGGCAACGATCGATGCTTGCTGTCAGAACAGCGCTCGTGCACCTTCGTGCTCGTGCTCGTTCATGTACTCTAGAGGCGTGCCTTCGGGGGGAAAGTGAAGAAAAGGGTTGGGACTTTTTACCTGTGTATTTTCAAAATGCAGCTTCGCTGGACTCAAAATCCAGGATCTCCTACCCTACCTTTAAGTGGATTAAGGAGACGACAAGCACGTCTCTTCTTCAGGCCATCCATGGGAAAAAAAATTCATCACCCGCCAAAATGGCTGGTAAGTTTTTATTTATACCAGCCAAATTCAATTTTAACCCGCATTTGGCGGGTTGGCAGGTGTTAAAGCACTCAAGTTTAAATCTTTGACCGAACTAAGACAGCTTCATTGGCTAATTAACTCCCACTTTACTAAACTCGACAGAATAACAGGTAAAACTCCCCTGGTGGAGTCGAAAGTACAATATTTGTCTTTGAAATGTAGTGGAGTGAAAGTCATAAGTTTCCAAAAAAACAAATACTCAAAGTACAGATACTCAAAGAATGTACTTAAGTACAGTTCTCAAGTAAATGTACTGTCCACCACTGGTTAAATCACAGTCTGGATGACAACTCAGCAGATTCAGTAACTTTATTCATGCATTTGGGACTGCATTGTTTCTTGGCATCACTAAGAGTTTGTACCATTACCTACTTCTGACCAACAGGATGTAGTTGTAGCATAATCACAAAATCAAACAAACCTGGGATCAGTGGATCAACAATAAGTGCAACAACCCATGACATTGTAAATAACGTTATCTCAACATAGTTAAAATTTTAATAATAAGCTTTACAATAGCAGTTTACATGGTCATCGGGACAGCTCCTAAATCCACTTAGTTAAAACTCGTGCTAATGATTTAGCATTTAGCTGTTAATTAGCAATGATTAGCAGTTAGCTACAGAGCATACCTTAACTATCTCGGCTCTACTGGAGCGTATTCAATCCAGTCCCCGTCCGACTCGACATATTCACTAAGTGAACCAACAGTTGCCATGCTTTCAAACTACACGGAAACTTCTTCTTCGACCTAATTCGGTTTTAATCCTTTTCACCAGTGTTATAACCTTGGATGGCTAATAATGCACACACTCTTTGAACAGTTAACGGACTTTACTTACTCATACACAGGTAGCAGCACATGTCAACCGGGCGGGGTACACCTCTAAGCGCTCCTGGGGGGCCCTGGGTTAATTAATAAAGGTTCTGGGGTGCAGTACCCTTATAACACATTAACACAGCTTCAGTCTGTAACAAGTTTAGTTTTGGTCTTTGCGGTCGCCTCACAGCAGCAGGATTCCTGGGTTAGAATCCTTGCTGGGGCCTTTCTGTTTGGAGTTTGCATGTTCTCCCCGTGTATGCTTCCTCCCACCGCCCACAAACATGCATGTCTGGTCAGTTAGTGACTATCAATTGTCCTTAGGAGTGAGTGTGAGTGTGCATGGTTGTTTGTCTCTGTGTCGCCCTGTGATGGACTGGTAACCCGTCCAGCCCCTGGACCGGACTCCTCGTCTCACCCAGTGACCGCTGGGATAGGCTCCCGCCCTCCCGCAACCCTACATTGGATGAAGCGGGTATAGAAAATGGATGGATGAATGAATATATAGGTTAATTATGACAAACTGAAGCTAGGTGTGCATAGTGGGGACAGTTAAATAACCTGGAAGTCTGTGAGAACTAACACACTTTCAAAACATCTCTTAATGTCTCAGCGGGTAGAGGGGTTTTCCTCCAACTGAAACACTGGTGGGTCAGTCCCCAACTCCTCCATGAGTTGACATGTGTTGAAGAGTTCATGGGCATGATAGTTAACCAAACATTGCCCCGGGGAAAAAATGCTGCATAGGGGCAGTGAGGCATAATTAATTGAGCAGACGACAAGTGTACAAAGGCTGAAGTCCTTTAACATCTAACCCAGCAGGCTCTGGCCTTTGCATACAGTACAGTATCTGTCTGTGGATAAAAGCCTTTTTAACAGACAGACTTTAGATTGTAAGGACGGATCCACATCACTCTGACACTCAGCACAGAGGGCCACAATATTGCATGCTGTGACAGTCCTCCACTCCCTGTACACATATAATTGAGTTCCATCACCAACACCATAATATAAACCGCAGACAGCCCAACTGTGGTGGGACTGATCCCAGGTGGTCTACCTACAGGGAGAGGTACTGAAGCTGACAGAATGGGTTAGAGAAAACAATGAGTCTCAACGGGAAATAGCAAGCAAAACCCTTCACACTGCATTGCATATGATGACCATGTGTGTGTGTGGAAATTATGGTGTGTTTTAAGAGTTGAATGGATTTTCATTGTTTGAGAAATTCTAATTTATTTTATCGTTTTCGTTTTCTTATGAATGCATGTATATTGCAGATTACTATTCTAGTTGTTCTAGATTGCTTTTTAAAATGAGAAGCATCTTGTTAGTGTTTGTTCTGTTGAATAACATATTCAAACCTCAAAAAAGAGAATGTAAAAAAAAAAATCTAACTCAGCAGAAATACAAAGTTTTCTGGCTTGTGAAGGATTTGCTTTGAGACTGTGCTGGCATACCAGTGGGCTGTGTCAACCTGTTTGTTTGTTAGTCAAGTTAGTCAAGTTAAGTTAGTCAATTTTTTTAGACTTTGCAAACATGACTAGTGCACCCATTTCAACCCTAAAACCACAGAACTCTCCCAAACAAAATATCCCAATTTAACCTCTGCTCTTTGCACAACTGGTGAGTTCGGAGGTTGTCGTAGAAGCAGCCATATTGAGGAGGCTGGCAAGTGAAAATAGACACATAACCTAAATTAATATACTGACAATCAAAGGTGCAGCAGGACAGGATCAATTAAAAAAGAAATCTAATTACAAAATTTAGACTCAACTAGCATGTGAGTACCCAATTACCCAAGTTCAATAGCTAAAAAGCACTTTAAAAAGTAGTTAAACTCCTTTTTTTACGTATGTATTTACTGACATAAATTAGTTCAAGTTTAACCCATTTATTTGCATGTTATTACTGAAATTAATTGGTTTAATTCTAACTTTTTTTTTTTAACATATGTGATTGCTCAAATAAATTAAATTTGTACTATTGAATACAATTAAATTTTAGACACACAAAAAGATATTGGTATCAATAATTATTTAATCTACCAAATGGAAATACAAAGGGATCTGTTGTACAAACAGTTCTTTAACAACTGGAGGGAAAAAATGTGCGTACAGGATTGTTCAAGAAAGCTAAACTTGTAAACAATTAATCAAATCAAATCAAACTTTATTTATATAGCACCTTTCATACTAAAAAGCAGCACAAAGTGCTTTACATAATAAAATCAATAATCAAGTCAATTCATGCATAAACTCACACAGATCACACTGACAACCACACTGCACACATACCACCCCCCCACCACCCCCAACATGAGCAACATCAATATCACCAACAATCAACATTAAAATCTGGCTTGACGCTGAAGTGAGGAAACGGTATCTTTGGGATCTGTCCACAGCGGGAGCCAGCCCACCAGTGACCACAGAGGCCGCCACCACGGGGAACCGCCCAGATCAGGGCAGGCCGGCATCCACACCCCAGCCAGGGCTGCGGTGCAGGATCCCCCAGCCACCCCGAACCAGGGCCATCCCCACAGCAATGACCCCACAGACCGAGTAGGCACACGTGTGGAAGATCCCCATGAGGAAAAACACTGGATAAATAAGTGTATAATAAGTATATAATAAAATAATTAAGAAATAAATATTTAAAATAATGGATGAATAGATAAAAGTAATCTAAACCAAAACAAACAAAAAAATAAATAAATAAATACATATATAATAAATAAATGAAATAAAATTCAGCAGTAAGCTAAACTAAAAAGGTAGGTCTTGTGCCTCTTTTTAAAAACATTCTCTGCAGCCCTGAGCTTCTCTGGCAGGCTGTTCCACAGACGAGGTCCATAATAGTGGAACGACGTCTCACCATAAGTTTTTGTTCGAACTTTAGGAACAACTAAAAGGCCGGTACCAGAGGACCTCAGGGTCATAATTTAAAAGCAGATCAGATAGATAAGAAGGCCCAAGACCATTAAGACATTTATGAACAACTAAAAGAACGTTAAAATCAATCCTGAAATGCACGGGGAGCCAATGCAGCGATTTTAAAACTGGTGTAATGTGTTCCTGCCCTCTGGTCTTTGTCAGCACAGCTGAATTCTGTAGTAATTGTAGGTAATAAATACTTTTTTTGGGAAGAACAGAGAGCAGGGCATTACAGTAATCTATTTTACTAGAAATAAAAGCCTGCATCAGCACCTCCGTGCCAGAGAGAGAAATGGGCGGACTCTGGCAATATTTTTAAGATGATAAAATCCTGTCTTTGTTACATTTCTAATATGTTGGATAAAATTCAGCTCGGAGTCAAAAAGAACACCCAGATTTTTTAGATGTTGAGAAGATTTAAAAGTTTTGTAGTTTGGGTAAAATGATCTCTCTCTTGTCTTCAGGACCAATAATTAAAACTTCAGTCTTGCCCTGGTTGAGCTGTGAGAAATTCTCTGCCATCCATGACTTTATATCTAAAATACAGTTTAAAAGAACGTTATCAAGAGCAATACAGTGCTTTTGTATTATAAATGAACAGAGGTGTGCTGCTGTGCAACTATATTCCCTTATGAAATTGAAGTACTTCTGTAAACTTGGTAAACGTTTAAACTTAAAGCATGAACCACTGTTCAGTCACAATACGTACAGAAGTTACATCTGGTTTAGTGAACATCTTCCTGAATGGACCCTAAAGATATATATTAGATTGTTATCAATTCTAACATAAAGATCCTCATTCTTAATTCTTATTTTGTCAGGAAAAGTCATCATCACATGTCAAGCATCCATTTTAGATGTGACTGCAAAATGTGCATGCATAATTTGTTACTACATACTGAATGGGCCAGTCATTACTGGTTTGAACAAAAAACAGGTATTTTCACATTCTTTGGTTAATCCAAAAGCAGTACACTCTGGCCAACCAGTGTTATACTGCAAGGAAGTACAAAAATATACAAACACAGAACATTGTAATATATTATTAGATCCAATTCCAAACTAAGCCAAGCAATTTTCCGAAAGAACAAAACGGTTTCAGTATCTAAACTATTAAATGTAGTGAATTTACAACACGTTCAACCAATTAGTCTATAATATCACCGTTCAGTCTATCATTTCCCAGTAGTATATGTGGCTTAAATGTATGAAGAATGGAAGGCTGCTCCATTGTTTAAGAGTACAATAGCCGCTTTCGGACTGTAGGAACCTTTGGCAGTTCTAATGACCTTTTAATCCGCGGGGCCGTTTTCTCCCGTGTTCGGACATACAGGAACTGGGGGCAATCGCCCTCAGTTCCTATAACCATTAAGCTCCTTCTCCGAGGTCGGGTCTTTTCATGGTTCTATAGAACGCATCTGACGTAGGTGTGTGGTGGTCGGTAGCTACGCCCCATGTCATGCTATCACGGCTGAAATGTTTCCTCATACCACACAGACAGAACCGGCGGGTGTTTAATAAGTTAAACTTACACTTCGTCTCCTTTGTCTGCCGCGCTCTGCTCTCCTTTCTTCCTTCATGAAATGAAAAAGTATCGTCTCCTGACTCTCTCTGTGAGCTTTTCCAGCCTCGATATTAGACGCCTGATGTGATCGTCCATGATTAATATCACCATCATGCAGACCAAAAAACACAGTGGCCTCCCCGCTCTCCATATTAGCTTCTTTGTGGTGTTTTATCAACTTTTACCGGTTTAATTTTGTTTTGTTTTGTTTTGTTGTTGAATGTGGCGCTAAACGGCTAACGTAACACGTCACTGACACGGACGGCTGCGCGCGGCGCATCAGTCCCTATCAGGTCCCGACTCATGTGCGAATGGAGACTGAAACAGTTCCGCTGGGGAAGGACAGTTATCAGAACGAAATTCGAGTAGGACAGTTCTGATAACTGCGTTCTTATAACTACTTTGTCCGAAAGCGGCTATTGTCTTTTATTTTCAGTCTTTTAACAGTTCCAGGTTGATACATTTGGCTTACCAGGTGAACAGAACATTGGCAAGGACCAAAACAAATATGAAGCACATTAAGTTCCAGGAATTGCAAATCAAAAAGTCCTTACAGTGTAGAAAAACTTGCTGTGCTTAAACTTGGATACCAACATTTTATTATATTAGCTTACTTTTGAGGCTGTGACGCAATTTAGCGTCATCAATCCCCAAAAAGACTTTCTGGAACACTTCAAAGGTGCACTTGAGCTTTTTGGAATATTCGAGGTTGAGGCCATCGATCAGTCCCATCAATAGTACACAAGCCTTGGTTCTGGTTCCACAACCAGTGATCACTTGCCTGCCCTCAATCATAATGGACACATCTGCTGGGTCCTCTTCAGCAATGGGTTTATGGATGCATTTTGCCTTAGAAAAAGGAGCATGTTATGGCCGCTAGGTGGCAACACTTGTTTTAAGTCAACTTACCGTACGATATAACGGAGTAGCGCTAGACTGCATTAACACATGTATGTTGTTGAGAATGGGAGTCATTAAAATAAGTTACTTGCTGACAACACAACCTCTTCCTTCAAACACAAACATGACAGATTCCTGTAATAAAACTAATGAAACATGTTTTTATACTGCAGACATTTTACTTTTGTACATTTTGCTCTGTATCATGACTAACTCCAGTTTTTTTATCAATATATTTGTTGGGTAAAGGAAGAGTTTCCAACAGGAGTTGGTTCTTGATAAGTCAAACACATAAACTGGAACAATTTTGGCAAGGTTTTTTTCCTCCCCAAGGAGAGCTTTGGGACTACCTGGATGGCTTGGCCCTTTCTCCCTTTTACTTTGTGTGGCTCCATTGGCTAAATCAAACAGGATTTCGGCCATCTTGATTTGAAAACTGATTTTATGTGCAATTTTGGCCTTTTTCCTACAGATTTTAATATATCACCCTGAAACTTGATCAGTTTAAGCATACATCCTTTGTCATAAAAAAAATTATTAAAAACTATTTTTCATCATGACATGACATAAGTGCTGAAACATTGTGTAAAAAATGCAGTTTTGTTCTTGCTAGGTCTTTTTTTTTTTTTTTAATAATTTGTTTATTAGGACATTATCAGTAGACCCAAAATCAGTGTCACAGGAGAAGGAATTACAATATCCATTTCTCATTTCCATTTCTTTTTCATACAACACACAAAACAAGAACAAAAGAAAAGAAACCCCATCCACCCTCCCCTCCCCCATTGGTCTGTACTTTTACCCAAGCAAACCTAAGCATTTTATAGTCTATATAATGTGCTCTAATCTATGGCTAGTACTTTACAAGTCTAGCTAAAAATTACGGGTTGGAAACTGCAGATACTTTGTCAAAATAAAAGAGGAAAGGCCGCCATGTAGTGAAAAAATCCTCAACTGATCCTCTTAAAGAAAATATGATTTTTTCCAGTTTTAAGAATAACATCACATCCTCTATCCAGGTATGCAGTCCTGGAGCAATTGGTGACTTCCAATGTAGGAGGATACGTCTACGGGCAATTAGAGAGGCGAATGATAGTACATTCAATTTTTGTGCGCTGAACGTAGGGTAGTTCAGAGGCACCCCAAAAATAGCAATAAGTGGACAAGGTTTTATATCAGTCTCTAAAACTTCAGACATGATTTTAAAAAAATTCTTCCAAAAACAGCTTTGAACAGGTCCAAAAAGTGTGGGCAAGATGTGATGGAACAAAGGTACATCTATTACAGCCCTCACTAGTACCAGGAAAATATTTTGCCAATTTGGTTTTGCTTAAGTGCATCCTATGTACCACCTTAAACTGTATTAGGTTAAGACGGGCACATGATGTAGAATAATTCACTTCTTGCTAGGTCTTTTGACATAGTATATAGTTGTGCATGTATAGAGTTCAGACAAAGATATCTTTTGACGACAGTAGCACTACATCCCACAATTGTAGAGGGAGCCAAAGAGCAAATTTTGTAATTTTCTCTAATGATGATTTAAGATCCATGACTGAAGTGCAGGGTGACATAATGGAGGTGGGACAGGAAGGCTTCAGGTAGGGTGTGAGGTCTGCGTAGTTGCAGGCAGGTCGGAATCATGCATGCATGTTGATCTGAAAACATGTTCATCTTATTGGCTCTGTCCAGGCTTCAGTTTGATCCATTTTCAAAAAAAGCCTGTGATCTTGTAATTGACAAATTGACAAATGGTTAAAAGGTTGGCAGTGTAGCAGAGAGGGAGACTTCTCTCTCCAGACATCCCCATGAATGTAGTGTGGTGTTGTAGCCTGGAAAAGACTGAGTTGATGACATCACAGACACTGCCAGGTAATATATACGACTAGAATAACATAGGTGAACTCTTTTGGTAGATAATATGGATGTCAATGTCTTAAGTACAGATCCTTTCCTTCACAGTGACATGTCCGGTATGACGCCATCTGTTGTTAACAAGCACTGCGATGCTCCACCTTTGCTTTTGCTTCTGCTCCCGATGTTTCTGTCGAGAGCGTTGCCGTCCAATAGATACTCCTGGAGCTATGTCTCCATGAAAAGAAACAGGTCCAAATTGTTAATAGAAGCACACATTGACCTTGCACTGCCCAGCCACACAGGATGTTTTCACCCAGTCTTGTTTAAACTAAATGAAATAAAAAATAAAGTAAAAATGCTCTTCCCGTCTTGTTTTGTACACATGAACAAACTGTATGTATACATACTATCTCTTTTCTTGACAACAGAGGTCTTTCCAGTCCTCCAGACATTTAATCAGGATTTATTTGAATGCATCAATGAGACTGTTTAAAAGTAAAGAAGTACAAATGTGCGTGTGTGTGTGTGTGTGTGTGTAGTCTTGTCTCAGGAGGATGACTTTTCAACTCCAGACAGCCATAAGACAAAGATGGTTGCAGCAGCAGATCAAGAGACACTGGCTGAGGTGAGACTCCAATGTGGGGTTAATTGGGGGATCATACACTACACAGTCATGTCTTCAGTTTTGCAGAATGTTTTACTGATGGTTCAAATGAACAGTTGCATTAAATGTTTTATTGTGCATTGCACATTGAGGTTTTTACAGACACAAACAAACTTGTTTTTCTATCTTTGTGGTTATTCATACTTGACATTATGCATTTCCAAGTACCGTATCCTGTTCATCACATTGTGATGCCTAAACCTAAACTTTACTCTGAATCTAACCATAACTAATACAAACCCACCAAACAAGTTTTTACCCTCCAGGGTCACTCTAAACACGTAAGGCCAACCATTGGTCCCATGAAACCTGTACCCCTCTAGTATAGTGGGCTCCCAGTGTTTAGAAACCAATATATTACTGAAAAAAATAACACACACATTGGATGGAATAACGGCTGATTTATGGTCGTCTACAGAGAGCCCTCTCCGTCGACGGAGACCCTCCCAGAGACGCTCTCCGTCTCTTGCGTGTGCCAACATTCCTATCTATCTAGACCGCAAGGATTGTGATTGGTCGGCTAACAACATCATTTCCGGAATCACTTTTCCGGTTTAGCTCCTTCCTCTCAGAACAACAACACCGCCATTTTTGAAAGAGTTTACTGTGTGCCGGTCAAGATTTGATCAAAATTATTTGCATTTCATTTTCAACAAGCTCCAACTCCAACAACAGTCTTTCTCTCTCGGTCGCCATCGTTCGCTGTGAGGAGTGGAACGGAGCCGGAAGGTGAACAATCAATCAACGACTTTCATGATAGACGTCGCGAGATTGGGTCGTCTACCGTAGCGACGCCTACTGATCGGGAGGTGAACTGCCTTGCGTATCCGACAGCCCGGCGGAGAACTTCGAAAGGTTTAACAGCCTCTCCGTGACCATGGAGACGGATTGACGGAGAAGCATTGTAGCAGTCACAGTGCCGTGTGGATTAAGAGTTTTTCAAACTTTGACAAAACCAACATTCCTGTGGGGGATGTTTACGTATGTGGATATAAACCAGATCTTCATTTTCTTTCCACAAAGGAAAAAGAGACAGAAACTGCCTAATTTACAACACCCTTAAGAGCTTTTGGGGAGTCGAACTCACTCTTGGAAAAGTGGGAGACTTACTATCTTATCTAGACCATAACTCGAAAGTTGACACTTTAACACCCCTTTTCACCAGGAATCCGACCAGATGGCTACTCATGAACTAAGAAGACTCACTGTTAGTCAAAATCTTAAACTATATTAAATGTGTTTGATAACCGTGTACAATTTCTTTCAGGTTTCCAGCTTGATCACAAGACGCATATAGAGACAATTTGTACGATTCTGGCTTAAATATTGACAAAGAACTGATTTTGGTGGAAAATGCCCAACCTGCCTGATGGAACCACATTGCCCCCTAGTGGTCTGCAGTGTTGATTAGTTGAACATATAAAGGACTCAGTAAAATGGACAATTATGCAGCTAGTAACTTCTAACGATGTCCCTTCGGTATCTATTTGGTATTTGTTTAGTGTCCCCATTGTTAACACAGAAATTAGCATTGTGTAATTCACAATTCATATGTCACAATTTCATAGATATTCACCTGAATTTTGAAAGTCATAATTGTCTTTATCATGTGTGTTATTTTGATGTCTTTGTATTACAAGTCTATGTTATATCTTTAATCTGCATATCTTAACAAGATGTGGTGTTTTCAGAATCACCGAGACAAATGTTCTATGAGATGGGAGTAATGGAGAAACACACAGTTCTTTGTCTAAATCCAGAAATCCCCCTAGCACAGATCACCTTACAGAGACATGCACACAGTTCAAGCATGTCATTGGCTGAAAAAGTAGTGTAAGCCCCGCCTCCGAGAGTCAAAACCCGGAACCGCGGAAAACACAGCCTCTTTTGCCTCTTCTCTCTCTTGCCTTCTTCCCCGCTGGCGCTCGTGCTTGCTGGCTCGCTTCAGGCGTCTGCGCTTGCCCTCTGGTGCCCTGGATCTTGTTCCAGAAGGGTTCCAACCCAGAGTTTCAGAAGAAGATTTGAGCAGAAAACAGCTGCTCATAGACTTTTAGAAATGGTTTAAGCAGAAGAGAAGAGCTCGCCGGAGTTTGGGAGTTTTTCCCATAATCTCAGGAGAGAGCGGAAGGACGTGTGGATAACGATGCAGCGGACGACCGGAGGAGACCCTCCAGAACCCAGTGAGACCCCGGAGACGAGAAAGAAAGACCCGAACAAAGAAACAGATTGAACAAGAACTGCAAGCAGTGATAACGGCCCTCGCAGCCAAGCGCAGCTCCGGCCTTGCGACCGCCTGACCGCCGGCACCGCCGCCCCGACGTGGTCACCGACGCCGTCACGCGTCTCCCGCGCCCGTCAACCGGGCGGAGAGTGCGACGAGTCTCCCAAATCGTCTTCAGTCCACGACAGTACGACACCAGTGGCACGTGTTCAAAGTTGGAGCAATATCTCACCTTTCAGACAGGAGTTACTGTCACTTCCTGTTTTGTGGGGGTGGGGTTTAGTGACGTCAGAAATGTACCACGCCAACGTGTGAAGCGCTGCCCCGTAATGATGCCGAAAAAATATGGTGCAGATCGGATGATGTCTCAAGGAGATATAGCTGTTTAAATGATCTAGGGGGCGCAGTGGAGTCACACAACAATATAATCCTTTTGGGCTCTTTATAGGTTAACAAAGGTCATTCATATCTAGTTTGGTGCAAATCGGATGATGCGTGTGAGATTTAGAGCCGAACGTATGCAAACGGCGAGGGATTGGAATGTGCCATTAAGCCACGCCCACACTATTTTGTAGGTCCTGACAAGACGCACAGGTGTGCTGAGTTTCATGATTGTTGTTCAAAGCATGGCTTGGGGCTGATGTTTTTAGATGTTCTAGGGGGCGCTGTGGAGGCATTAGGCCACGCCCATCAAATATTGGACCTCACACCTGTTGGGGGGTGGATTAGGATCGATCCCAGTGAGTTTGGTGCATCTCGGCTCAAAACTGTAGAATTTAGAGCCAAACGTATGGTAACGGCGTGATGTCTGACTTCACCAAGTCGCCATAGCCACGCCTTCAACTGAACACTGTTGGTGCTTTAAAGCAAGTGAGACCAACTTGTTATCTGTATTCTGACACAAGATCATGTTGATTAGGTGAAGGGGGCCAGGGTTGGAGCTTTCCAAGTAAAAAAAGTGACTTCCTGTTCTGAGGGGGCGGGGCTTAGATGACGTCAGCATATGACCACATAGGATTGACATGCATCCAACATGGATGACTCATACCAAGTTTGGTGCAGATTGAACTTTTTAGGTGAAAGATATAGCGTTTCGTTTACACTGGCGAGTACGCCAAGTTCGCCGCTTGGCCAAGCCCCCTAAACATGCTCAAAAACTCAAGTCTTCTGATAACTTTTGTTCCCCCATCCCTTAACTGCATACTGACCAAAGATGAAGTCCGTAGCTCAAAATCCCTGGGGCGTGAAAATTTTCCTGCGAGGTGTGTAAATATGAAAAATGGCCAAAATTTGCCCTTTGACCCAAAATGGCCGCCTCCTTGTACGTTTTAGAGCATACCTCCAAGAGACTTTTGTTCTTGATTTGAGGCGATCTACGTACATACCGAGTTTCAGATCTCTACGACGTACGGTTCGGGCTATCTCACGTTAGGTGGCGCTATAGAGCAGTTTGGCGACGCCCACTTTCGAGTACATTAAAAACATGTGATTTCACGCGGGGGACAATTTTGGGTAAAGTTTCGGGAGTTTTCGAATACGTTCAGGCCTCCCCATTCGCGATTCCGCGTGGAGAAGAAAAAGAAGATGAACAAGAACTGCAAGCAGTGATAACGGCCCTCGCAGCCAAGCGCAGCTCCGGCCTTGCGACCGCCTGACCGCCTGCACCGCCGACCCGACGTGGTCATCGACGCCGTCACGCGTCTCACGCGCCGGTCCACCGGACGGAGCGTGCGACGAATCTCCCAAATCGCCTTCAGTCCACGACAGTACGACACCAGTGGCACGTGTTCAAAGTTGGAGCAATATCTCACCTTCCAGACAGGAGTTACCTTCACTTCCTGTTTTGTGGGGGCGGGGTTTAGTGACGTCAGAAATATACCAGGCCAACGTGTCAAGCGCCGCTCAGTAATGATGCAGAAAAAATATGGTGCAGATCGGATGATGTCTCAAGTAGATATAGCTGTTTAAATGATCTAGGGGGCGCAGTGGAGTCACACTCCAATATAATCCTATCGGGCTCTTTAGATGTTAACAAAGGTCATTCATATCTAGTTTGGTGCAAATCGGATGATGCATGTGAGATTTAGAGCCGAACGTATGCAAACGGCGAGGGATTGGAATGTGCCATTCTCGCCACGCCCACACTATTTTGTAGGTCCTGACAAGACGCACAGGTGTGCTGAGTTTCATGATTGTCGGTGAAAGCATGGCTTGGGGCTGATGTTTTTAGTTGTTCTAGGGGGCGCTGTGGAGGCATTAGGCCACGCCCATCAAATATTGGACTGCACACCTGTTGGGGGGCGGATTAGGATCGATCCCAGTGAGTTTGGTGCATCTCGGCTCAAAACTGTAGAATTTAGAGCCAAACGTATGGTAACGGCGTGATGTCTGACTTCACCAAACAGCCATAGCCACGCCTTCAACTGAAAACTGTTGGTGCTTTAAAGCAAGTTAGACCAACTTGTTATCTGTATTCTGACACAAGATCATGTTGATTAGGTGAAGGGGGCCAGAAATGGAGCTTTCCAAGTAAAAAAAGTGACTTCCTGTTCTGAGGGGGCGGGGCTTAGATGACGTCAGCATATGACCACGTAGGATCGTCGGCCATCCAACATGGATGACTCATACCAAGTTTGGTGCAGAATAAACTTTTTAGTTGAAAGTTATAGCGTTTCGTTTACACTGGCGAGTACGTCAAGTTCGCCGCTTGGCCAAGCCCCCTAAACATGCTCAAAAACTCAAGTCTTCTGATAACTTTTGTTCCCCCATCCCTTAACTGCATATTGACCAAAGATGAAGTCCGTAGCTCAAAATCCCTCGGGCGTGAAAATTTTCCTGCGAGGTGTGTAAATATGAAAAATGGCCAAAATTTGCCCTTTGACCCAAGATGGCCGCTTCCTTGTACGTTTTAGAGCATACCTCCAAGAGACTTTTGTTCTTGATTTGAGGCGATCTACATACGTACCGAGTTTCAGATCTCTACGACGTACGGTTCGGGCTATCTCACGTTAGGTGGCGCTGTAGAGCAGTTTGGCGACGCCCACTTTCGACTCCATTAAAAACATGTGATTTCACGCGGGGGACAATTTTGGGCAAAGTTTGGTGAGTTTTCGAATACGTTCAGGCCTCCCCATTCGCGATTCCGCGCGGAAAAGAAAAAGAATCATAAGAAGAAGAATAAAAAAAAAAATAGTGAAATCTTGCAGATACAATAGGCCTTCGCAGCGCTTAGCTGCTCGGGCCTAATAACAAGCGCAGCTCCGGCCTTGCGACCGCCTGACTGCCGGCACCGCCGTCCCGACGTGGTCATCGACGCAGTCACGCGTGTCCCGCGCCCGTCCATCGGGCGGAGCGTGCAACGAATCTCACAAATCTTCTTCAGTCCACGACAGTACGACACCAGTGGCGCGTGTTCAAAGTTGGAGCGATATCTCACCTTCCAGACAGGAGTTACCGCCACTTCCTGTTTTGTGGGGGCGGGGTTTAGTGACGTCAGAAATTTACCACGCCAACGTGTCAAGCGCCGCTGCGTAATGATACAGAAAAAATATGGTGCAGATCGGATGATGTCTCAAGGAGATATAGCTGTTTAAATGATCTAGGGGGCGCACTGGAGTCACACTCCAATATAATCCTATTGGGCTCTTTAGATGTTAACAAAGGTCATTCATATCTAGTTTGGTGCAAATCGGATGATGCATGTGAGATTTAGAGCTGAACGTATGCAAACGGCGAGGGATTGGAATGTGACATTCTGCCACGCCCACACTATTTTGTAGGTCCTGAAGAGACGCACAGGTGTGCTGAGTTTCATGATTGTCGTTCAAAGCATGGCTTGGGGCTGATGTTTTTAGATTTTCTAGGGGGCGCTGTGGAGGCATTAGGCCACGCCCATCAAATATTGGACCTCACACCTGTTGGGGGGCGGATTAGGATCGATCCCAGTGAGTTTGGTGCATCTCGGCTCAAAACTGTAGAATTTAGAGCCAAACGTATGGTAACGGCGTGATGTCTGACTTCACCAAGTCGCCATAGCCACGCCTTCAACTGAACACTGTTGGTGCTTTAAAGCCAGTGAGACCAACTTGTTATCTGTATTCTGACACAAGATCATGTTGATTAGGTGAAGGGGGCCAGGGATGGAGCTTTCCAAGTAAAAAAAGTGACTTCCTGTTCTGAGGGGGCGGGGCTTAGATGACGTCAGCATATGACCACATAGGATTGACATGCATCCAACATGGATGACTCATACCAAGTTTGGTGCAGATTGAACTTTTTAGGTGAAAGTTATAGCGTTTCGTTTACACTGGCGAGTACGCCAAGTTCGCCGCTTGGCCAAGCCCCCTAAACATGCTCAAAAACTCAAGTCTTCTGATAACTTTTGTGCCCCCATCCCTTAACTGCGTACCAACCAAAGATGAAGGCCATAGCTCAAAATCCCTAGGGCGTGAAAATTTTCCTGCGAGGTGTGTAAATATGAAAAATGGCCAAAATTTGCCCTTTGACCCAAAATGGCCGCCTCCTTGTACGTTTTAGAGCATACCTCCAAGAGACTTTTGTTCTTGATTTGAGAAGATCTACGTACATACCGATTTTCAGATCTCTACGACGTACGGTTCGGGCTATCTCACGTTAGGTGGCGCTGTAGAGCAGTTTGGCCACGCCCACTTTCGAGTACATTAAAAACATGTGATTTCACGCGGGGGACAATTTTGGGTAAAGTTTCGGGAGTTTTCGAATACGTTCAGGCATCCCCATTCGCGATTCCGCGCGGAAAAGAAAAAGAATCATAAGAAGAATAAAAATAGTGAAATCTTGCAGATACAATAGGCCTTCGCAGCGCTTAGCTGCTCGGGCCTAACAAGAACTGCAAGCAGTGATAACGGCCCTCGCAGCCAAGCGCAGCTCCGGCCATGCGACCGCCTGACCACCGGCACCGCCGCCCCGACGTGGTCATCGACGCCGTCAAGCGTCTCCCGCGCCCGTCAACCGGGCGGTGCGTGCAACAAATCTCCCAAATCGCCTTCAGTCCACGTCAGTACGACACCAGTGGCACGTGTTCAAAGTTGGAGCGATATCTCACCTTCCAGACAGGAGTTACCGTCACTTCCTGTTTTGTGGGGGCGGGGTTTAGCGACGTCAGACATATAGCACGCCAACTTCAAGCGCCGCTCCGTATTGATGCACAAAAAATATGGTGCAGATCGGATGATGTTTCAAGGAGATATAACTGTTTATATTATCTAGGGGGCGCAATGGAGTCACACTCCAATATAATCCTATTGGGCTCTTTAGATGTGAACAAAGGTCATTCATATCTAGTTTGGTGCAAATCGGATGATGCATGTGAGATTTAGAGCCGAACGTATGCAAACGGCGAGGGATTGGAATGTGCCATTCTCGCCACGCCCACACTATTTTGTAGGTCCTGACAAGACGCACAGGTGTGCTGAGTTTCATGATTGTCGGTGAAAGCATGGCTTGGGGCTGATGTTTTTAGTTGTTCTAGGGGGCGCTGTGGAGGCTATAGGCCACGCCCATCAAATATTTTACTGCACACCTGTTGGGGGGCGGATTAGGATCGATCCCAGTGAGTTTGGTGCATCTCGGCTCAAAACTGTAGAATTTAGAGCCAAACGTATGGTAACGGCGTGATGTCTGACTTCACCAAGCAGCCATAGCCACGCCTTCAACTGAAAACTTTTGGTGCTTTAAAGCAAGTTAGACCAACTTGTTTTCTGTATTCTGACACAAGATCATGTTGATTAGGTGAAGGGGGCCAGAAATGGAGCTTTCCAAGTAAAAAAAGTGACTTCCTGTTCTGAGGGGGCGGGGCTTAGATGACGTCAGCATATGACCACATAGGATTGACATGCATCCAACATGGATGAGTCATACCAAGTTTGGTGCAGATTAAACTTTTTAGGTGAAAGATATAGCGTTTCGTTTACACTGGCGAGTACGCCAAGTTCGCCGCTTGGCCAAGCCCCCTAAACATGCTCAAAAACTCAAGTCTTCTGATAACTTTTGTGCCCCCATCCCTTAACTGCATACTGACCAAAAATGAAGTCCGTAGCTCAAAATCCCTGGGGCGTGAAAATTTTCCTGCGAGGTGTGTAAATATGAAAAATGGCCAAAATTTGCCCTTTGACCCAAAATGGCCGCCTCCTTGTACGTTTTAGAGCATACCTCCAAGAGACTTTTGTTCTTGATTTGAGGCGATCTACATACATACCGAGTTTCAGATCTCTACGACGTACGGTTCGGTCTATCTCACGTTAGGTGGCGCTGTAGAGCAGTTTGGCGACGCCCACTTTCGACTCCATTAAAAACATGTGATTTCACGCGGGGGACAATTTTGGGCAAAGTTTGGTGAGTTTTCGAATACGTTCAGGCCTCCCCATTCGCGATTCCGCGTGGAGAAGAAAAAGAATCATAAGAAAAACAAGAACTGCAAGCAGTGATAACGGCCCTCGCAGCCAAGCGCAGCTCCGGCCTTGCGACCGCCTGACCGCCGGCACCGCCGCCCCGACGTGGTCATCAACGCCGTCCCGCGTCTCCCGCGCCCGTCCACTGGGCGGAGCGTGCGACGAATCTCTCAAATCGCTTTCAGTCCACGTCAGTACGACACCAGTGGCACGTGTTCAAAGTTGGACCGATATCTCACCTTCCTGACAGGAGTTACCGTCACTTCCTGTTTTGTGGGGGCGGGGTTTAGCGACGTCAGAAACATACCACGCCAACGTGTCAAGCGCTGCTCCGTAATGATGCACAAAAAATATGGTGCAAATCGGATGATGTCTCAAGGAGATATAGCAGTTTACATGATATAGGGGGCGCACTGGAGTCACACTCCAATATAATCCTATTGGGCTCTTTAGATGTGAACAAAGGTCATTCATATCTAGTTTGGTGCAAATCGGATGATGCATGTGAGATTTAGAGCCGAACGTATGCAAACGGCGAGGGATTGGAATGTGCCATTCTCGCCACGCCCACACTATTTTGTAGGTCCTGACAAGACGCACAGGTGTGCTGAGTTTCACGATTGTCGGTGAAAGCATGGCTTGGATCTGATGTTTTTAGATGTTCTAGGGGGCGCTGTGGAGGCATTAGGCCACGCCCATCAAATATTGGACCGCACACCTGTTGGGGGGCGGATTAGGATCGATCCCAGTGAGTTTGGTGCGTTTCGATTCAAAACTGTAGAATTTAGAGCCAAACGTATGGTAACGGCGTGATGTCTGACTTCACCAAGCCGCCATAGCCACGCCTTCAACTGAAAACTGTTGGTGCTTTAAAGCAAGTGAGACCAACTTGTTTTCTGTATTCTCACACAAGATCATGTTGATTAGGTGAAGGGGGTCAGAGATGGTGCTTTCCAATGAAAAAAAGTGACTTCCTGTTCTGAGGGGGCGGGGCTTAGATGACGTCAGCATATGACCACGTAGGATCGTCGGCCATCCAACATGGATGACACATACCAAGTTTGGTGCAGAATAAACTTTTCATTTGAAAGTTATAGCGTTTCGTTTACACTGGCGAGTACGTCAAGTTCGCCGCTTGGCCAAGCCCCCTAAACATGCTCAAAAACTCAAGTCTTCTGATAACTTTTGTGCCCCCATCCCTTAACTGCATACTGACCAAAAATGAAGTCTGTAGCTCAAAATCCCTGGGGCGTGAAAATTTTCCTGCGAGGTGTGTAAATCTGAAAAATGGCCAAAATTTGCCCTTTGACCCAAGATGGCCGCCTCCTTGTACGTTTTAGAGCATACCTCCAAGAGACTTTTATTCTTGATTTGAGGCGATCTACATACGTACCGAGTTTCAGATCTCTACGACGTACGGTTCGGGCTATCTCACGTTAGGTGGCGCTATAGAGCAGTTTGTCGACGCCCACTTTCGAGTACATTAAAAACATGCAGTTTCACGCGGGGGACAATTTTGGGCAAAGTTTCAGGAGTTTTCGAATACGTTCAGGCCTCCCCATTTACGATTCCGCGCGGAAAAGAAAAAGAATCATAAGAACAAGAACTGCAAGCAGTGATAACGGCCCTCGCAGCCAAGCGCAGCTCCGGCCTGGCGACCGCCTGACCGCCGGCACCGCCGCCCCGACGTGGTCATCGACGCCGGCACGCGTCTCCCTCACCCGTGCACCGGGCGGAGCGTGCGACAAATCTCGTATTTGAATAAAATCATGTTTTATCAGATTTTATAAGTTTGCAATTCATGATTGAACACTTGGACACCTGGTAAAACTGAAGTCATTTATAAACAACTGTCTGTTATATAAATAATTAAAGGTGATAGAGAATGGTTGAATGGGGCATTAATCTTTGTTCTGTGATGTGATATGTAGGCCCAAAAAATTGGTTGGGTATGTAATGGCTCAGAACCCCCCTAAAAATTTCTCTGAAACAGCTGTTACTATGCTGGGTTTAGAATGCGTTTTTTTCGTCGTTTCAGAGCTTATCTGGCAACTTCATTATGAAATATAAGTTGCAGTTGCTTGTTTCATAAGAATCAGAATTCGTTTTATTGCCATTGTTAGTGAACAGTGTTCACTAGTTGCGAAGGTCTAACTAGGGATTTGCTGCGGCGTAAGGTTCAAACATGTAACATAGGATAAAAAATAAAGAATAGAAAATGTATGAATATAAAATGTACAAGGTGTGTACAACAATACACAGTATCCAATATACAGAGCAACAACAGTGCAGCTTCATTAGTGCAATTTTAATGATGGTAAGGTGACTGGGGCAGGTTATGAGGTGATTATGAAGTGTTCATAAGTCCAACTGCAAGGGGGAAAAACTGTTTTTGTGACGGGAGGTTATGGTTCGAATGGACCGAAGCCTCCTGCCCGAGGGGAGTGGTGCAAATAGTCCATGTGCAGCGTGAGAAGGGTCAGCTGTGATCCGATCTGCTCGCTCCATAGTCTTGGAGAGGTGCAGGTCATGGATAGATGGGAGGCTGCAGCCCATCACCTTCTCAGCTTTGCGCACAGCTTGCTGCAGTCTGGGTCTGTCCCTGTCGGAACTGACCATGAGCTGCTCGGAACGGAGCTTTGTGAAACTGTAGTCAGTGAAATGCGCAGCGCAGCGCAAAGGAAAAGTCGGCGGTTGGGGAAGCTTTTAAAAATAAATAAAAGCCATTGATTGCAAACATTGCTTTCCGGGGGAAGAATAGTCCGCTTTTACAGCCTCGAAAGGTACACAAGTTCCTGTTTCTCGCCAAAGGGGCGTGTGTGAAACGGAGTGGCTGTGGACTTGGGTGCGGGGGGGGGCGATTGCTGAAAAAGTTACGTCACTTTTTCACAAAAATGGATAGGGGGATATATATTAAAAAGGGGAGTACTTGAAACAGAGGTTCTGACACTTGCTGGCACTTCATGAGTACTCCCCACAGCGGGGAGACTCAGGACTAACACCAAAAACGGGAAAAAGACGATTTGGATTCTCTATCCCCTCTAAGTAATGTCACAAGCTGGATTCGAACCGGCGTCATAAAATGAGATGGGGTTCAGAAACATGTGAAATATCCACTAGGCTACAGATTATTATTGGAAATCAAGAGTGTCAAAGAGTTTATATTCATAGTTAAGACTCGCGATGCAGCACTGTGACGTCATGTGAAACCCTCCTATAGCCTGTGTTCTGTATCACGTGATTCTTTTGGGGCTGGCCGGCCTGGTTTAAACAGGTCGATTTCGTCAGTCGCTCTCAGTTCATGAATGTTCTCCGGACGTTTAATGAGCTTAAAGTTTTCAAACAGTTGAAAAACTGCTGAACGCTTTTTCTTCCCTTTTTTTGCAAATCTTCGATTGTTGGACTTTATCTTTCCGAGGTAAGTTTTGTTAAGTTATTTTGTTTTAATCAGTTAAGTTTGACCGTGATTCTGTTTTGATAATTAATACTTTGAAGTTTATTGAAAAATTACTGTTTGAAAATATCAATCTTTTTGTAAAGAGAAAATACGAAAGAATGAATTAATGTAATATTAACTGTATAAGGTAAGGGCGTTAATAGTGTGTTTTTTGGGACGCTCTCGGTGGCTTGCTGTCGGTGGCTTGCGTGCCTCGTGCTGCGTTTAATAGCATGGCTGCTAACAAAAGGCTGCAATGTAAACGAACGGGGAGACTGGCGTTCTTACGCTAGCATCCTGCCAATATGGTGGATAGGGACGGGCCGCTGTACTACGACGATTTTCAATAGTCTGTTCACTTTTCTTCGGTTGAAATTAAAAAGGATTTTGTTTTATTGATAATTGTGTAGCAAATGTAGACGGTATTTAAATTACATGCGTTTTTAAGGAGAACTCCGGTATTTTCAACATTAAGCCTCATTGCTGAGAGAGGGAAGACATGTTTGTAGTTCTCTCGCACTGGAAATGCAATACACCTAGCCGCATTTCTGGTGCGAGAGAACTACAAACATGGCCTAAATCAAAAAAGCGCTGAGGGGGGTTTTAAAACATTGCAGACGACTCAGAAAAGAGGCTTAATGTTGAAAATACCAGAGTTTTCTTTTAATAAGCCGCAAAGGTGTGTTTTTTTTTTGTTTTTTTTTGTGCTGCTGTTTTAAAAATAAGTGACTGATTTTGATAAGCTATTTAAAGTAAAGGCTGCCGTCGGCAACCTTTATTTAGTCATATTAGCTTGAACTGTTTTGGGATTCTGGAAGTAGAATATTAAATGGGCTGTTTAGGAAAATTCCCGAATTCTGTAGCTTTCTCTAAAGCCTGTAATCATGCTTGCAAAAATCGAGCGCTCCCGGCTGTTTTTAACCAGTCACGTTAGGTTTATTATTTCTCTATCTGAGCAGAACAGTCACCAACCACGTGTTCCAAGCTGAGCGTGAGTCTGCCCCTTGCTTGTGTGCGCGCACACTGGTGTGAACTCACGTGCACAACCTCGTCCACAGAGGGGGAGTGACCTGAAAGTCGGAAAATTCGAAATTAAACAACTTTCAGGTCCTTCCCCCTCTGTGGACGAGTTTGTGCACGTGAGTTCACACCAGTTAGCGCGCACACACCAGGGGGCTTGCAAGGGCTTGCATTGTTTTGTTTCATGTTTGGAATGATCAATAGAGAGCAGAGGAGCTTGGTTTTATCTGTTATACTATTAAATATATATATATTAAAACTTTTATACTTGTTAAAAGTATCATGATATCATAAG
Source organism: Odontesthes bonariensis (assembly GCF_027942865.1). NCBI lineage: Eukaryota > Metazoa > Chordata > Actinopteri > Atheriniformes > Atherinopsidae > Odontesthes > Odontesthes bonariensis. Next base: position 3,027,662 of record NC_134518.1, on the reverse strand, counting down.
TTGGAGAGTGCAGTCCTAGTTAAATTTTTTTTTCATGTTTATCCATGAGGATTGAATGTTCCTTTTCAATGGTTTTATGTATTTACTGGCTTTCACTGTGCAGAAAACTTTCAAATCATTTGCACTCAACTTAACATGACTGCTTACTTTCATAATTAGGATAAATGGTAGTATTTGCTCTTGTAAATATATGTATTTTTAACAGATTTTAGTAGTTGTCTTTTTGTATATTGTCTTCTCATCATTGAGACTGTGCTGTAATCCCTTATGTTTTTGTCATATTTCTCTAATGTCAATTTGCAGATGCCACGAACTAGTCGTAGATCTCAAGCTGCTCGTCGCCGTGCTGAGGCTTCGCCTGTTCAGCGCATTGGCGTACCAACGCCATCCAGTGACTTTGTTGGCCGTGAGTATCATTTATATATTATTAAAGAATGGAGAGTATTTGTATATTCTGTGTGCTAATATATATTGTTTTCAGTGATTAATATATATCTTTTCCTTTATAGGCCGCGGAACTGGGCGGCGACACAAAGCGAACGAATGGCCAATCAGCGAGCATACTGGGCGTCGTCACAAGCTGGTCATTCCGGATGGGAGCCTTGATAAGAAAGTATGAAAATTTTCATGCTATTCAAATATACAATGTAGAAATGGATTGCTTATTGTCAGTTTGCTATAATTTGTCTTTTTTTTTTTTTTTTTTCCTCCCATAGCTGGTTCTTGTTATCGGGGCGTCCCATTTGCGGTCCTTGGCAGATGGCATTGTTAAAATGCAAGGAGGTTTCGTATCTTTTGCCTTTATGTCGACTCCAGGGGCTGACGCAGATCAGCTGCGCAAGGAGGTTGAGAAGGTCGTACTTCCTCGTCGTCCTGACGCTATTTGCGTTTTTGCTCCATCCAACAACCTCACGTCCAGCATCAACCACCAAGAGGCAGGACGGGCCTTTAAGTTGTACCTTGAGGCAGTTCGTGAGCACTGCACTAAGGTGTGTTATTTTATTTTCAAGTCAAGTTTATTTATATAGCGCATTTCAGACACAAGTGCAATTCAATGTGCTTCACATTAAAAAAGGAATAAGAAGAATAAACGTAACAAAAGAGAAATAAAAAAACTTAAAACACCAAGCATCAGTAGTTGATGTATTTGTAAATAAAGTAATTTGATAATGCAATTCTTCCTCTAGGTGTTCTGTATCGGTATGATTCCACGCTTGACGGAATCCATGGAGAAACAGGAGCTATTCCAGCAGGAGTATCATCGTGTTTCGGCAAATCTAAGTATGGAGTAAAATAATTCTGAGTTCATTTCCAGTATTTTGATGGCAGTTGTCTTTGGTGAAAAGGATGTTTGTATAATTATACATATTTTTCTTTTCAGAGATGCCGTTTTATTCCATTGCCGAGGACTTCCCCCTAAGTCGCGTCGATCTGTGGAGTTATGATGGAGTAAGTACAATCTTATTCTGAAGTTAGAAAGTGGTGAGAATTTATATTCAATACTTATTTTACTTGTCTGTTGTTTTGCTGATTTATATACCTTTTATTTTGGTTTAGATTCACCTTGACGACAACAAGGGGATGCGCATCCTCAGTGATCGCATTTGGGTGTTTGCGCATCAGTTCCTGGAGCTGTCTGCACCCAAGCCACTGGCCACGAGTCAGGCAGCTGCCCCGTATAAGCCGAGGTATGTGCCACGTCTGGTTGTGAAGGGAGTGGAACGAGTTCCACGTCCACCCCCTCCAGAGTGGACAACTGTGAGATACGGCAGGAAGGTAAGGAAGTTTGTTGTTCCCAATGTACTTTTATGCAAGGATGGGATTTAAGTTGGTGTGTAATGTTCTGAAATGGCTTTTGTGTGTTCTTTTTATAGAGGAGCCATTCGGGGGAATCTGACTCTGATTCACCCAAGGAAAGGGTGGTTCCTGATAAGGTGAGTGTTTCACAACCACTTGTTGTACAGCATTTTTAATGTGATTAGTATATTCATTATTTCCATTTTTGTGTAACAGATTGCTACTCCAGTTTTGAAGGAGTGTTACATCCCCCTGAATCCTGTTCGTTTTTCACCTGAGTTGTTGGTTGCCATGGAAAAAGTTTCTCCATTGGCAGTGGCAGCTGTTCACACAGGCAACGAGGTAAGTTGCAGCAAAGTGTATTTCAAAATATAGTCTCAGTATTGTCTTTTAGAAAAGACACAGATCTGACATGTTGTTTGTGTTATAGATGAAGCCTGTGGAACGTGTCAAGAAACCAGCTGTCTTAAGGACCAGGCGTGTGAGACAGCAGGTTTGTAAAACCTTAAGCGAGTTAACTTTTCAGAACTTCAATGAGGATAATTGTTCATAATTAATTTATTTGTCTTTGTCTTTCAGGTTTCAGCCACACCGAGCGTAACTCCTGCCGCTGTTGGTGTGGGGCTTGTGTCTGTGAAGAAGAATGTAAGTGTGGTCCATATTTAGCTTTTTATTATGTTAAATATGTAAGTAATATGAAACCATAAAGTGTATTACTGAAAACACTTGGTCTAAATTATTTGGAATCTTGGTTTAAATTCAGATGAATTAATGTAATGATTTTGTTTTATAGGTTGAGGCAACATCCAAACAGGTGGATGTCTGCGACGTGGTGCCTTCTCCCCATCCTCGGGAGGCGTTCGACTGTCCTGGGTTGGTGTCTGTCCGTCCGTCCGAGCTCGTTTCTGACCGGGAGGTTTGTATAACAACATTTTTGGTAGTAAATATAAAGAAATGAATACAAATGAAAGAAATTATGTTTTCTAATGTCATTGTAGATGCTTGAGGTGTCGGTGGATTTCGAGTGCAGCCAAACGTCCCCCAGAGGTCAGTGTGTTAACTCCAGTTCTTGCAGGTGTTCAGAGCGGTTCCCCCCTTCTCTTATTCCAGGAACAGTTAGTCATAGTAATCAGTCTGTTAGCAATACTTTAATGTCCAGTAGTGTTGTAGCTGCTATAAAACACCACATTTCTCCAATTTGCACTTGGAAATCATCGGATGTCGACGCAGTTGATGCGGAAGGTCAGAAGTTGGCAGAATATATTGATACAGAAAGACCTCAGAGAGGCACAAAGCCAGAGTTTTGCAAGTTGGTGGAGCGACAAAGTATTTTTGGTAAAAAATGGAAAGTACTAATTGGGGGTACTACATATGGTCAATTCAATTTGAATCTGGAGGAGGAATTTAGTGAGAAGTTACAGATGTATTTGTTGAAAAATGGAATGTGCATTCTTAATCTTGAGGGTTCATGTAGCTTGGTTATCCATCATGAATCTTATTTTGTCATTGTGGACTGTGGAATAAGAAATTTACAGGGGTTGGCGTCAGAAACTGGTACATCTGTAGTGGTATTTAACACTTGCTTCAATGATTTAATGATTCACATTATGAATCTTCGGAAATCATTAAATGCGACAGAGTATGGCATGTCTGCGATTTCTGTACAACAGAGTAGCTTTGGTTTAGAAGCATGTACCACAGTCATTACTGACACGCAGGTCACAGACAAACGTCATGGTGCCAGTTCAAGTAGTCAGCAATCAGTTAGAGGATCATTCCATCAGGGCGATGATCGGTTTAAGTACGGAGGACTGCAGTGTGCAGCTGTGACTCTTGTTGCTTTAGCAAAGCACAAGATGGATAGTGTTTTTTCATGGCATTCTGACACATTAGATAATGTTGTTGTCAGAGGTGACGCCTTGTACACTTATTTGCGGGACAACAATCTGATTAGTGGTAGGAAGGAAACGCTCTGTGTTTTAGACTTGCCGAAGCAGGTTGATATTGACGGGTGTACTTTAGATGTGATGTATGGAGATTTTGTTGCTGGAGATGTAGATGTTTTCCAGGGTGAGTTTATAGATTCTGGTGCGCACACTACTCTCCGTGAAGGATTGCAAAAGATGTGCGCCACATATGAAACTTGTGTTCTGACTATAAATGGAAGTACCTGCGCTCTTATAAGTCAGAATGGAAAGTATGCCGTTGTAGATTCCCATGCACGTGATTGTAATGGAATGGTAAGTGTTTCAGGGAAAAGCAACGTTTTGTATTTAAACGGCTTTGATGATCTTTTGAATTATATTGAGAGATATGCTAGGCAAAAGAGAACCAGTCCCAAGGAATTTGAAATTAGTGGTGTGCAAATTCACATGCACAGAAATGAGACTTCATTTAGTCCAGTTGGCAGTAATTTGTTGAAACCTGTCTGTGTTCAGGAAGTCTTGTGTACAGATAAATCTAGAGGGCAAAAGAAGCCTCAGAGTAGTACATCTTGTAAAAAGATACAAGAAACTCATGAAGATCTTGTAACTTCCGATGTGTTTGTCACCAATGTGAGGACTAGAGCGTTAAAGTTTAATCCTCTTTCAAAAGTGGTGTCGGAAGCTGTTTGCAAACACTTGAACGTAGAATGCGAGAAAGGTGAGCCATCATCTGACTTGGTTGGGGACTTGGGGATCCCATGCAAGGTGGAACCCATCATCGGGGACGGAAACTGTTTTTTTCGGGCTATTAGTCAGGCTGTAAGTGGGACTCAGAAATGGCACAGGAAATTTAGACTTGCTGTAGTGAAACAGTTAGAAAAGAATCCTCAAATGTATTATAACATTTTGAGAAATGAAAATTCCTCTATAAAAGAGTATATTAAAAGATCAAGGATGCAATATGTTGGATCCTGGGCAACTGAAGTGGAAATTCAAGCTGCAGCAGACTGTTTGGGTGTGAACATAGTTACATATTATATTGATAAATGGCTTGAATATAAATGTACTGCTGGTCAGTTCTCAAATCAGTGTGTGTATCTACAAAATATTCATGGTAACCATTATGAGACAGTTGTTTGTGTTAAGCAACCACAAACACAATTTTGTTATGGTTACTGTAAGGAAAGGGTCTCCATTTCTCAAGGGTATAGTGTTCGAAATAAGACAACAAATGAACCTAATGTTGTCTTAGAAAGTACAAAAACTGCAAACAGTTACGTACTGGATGATGATGGTGTCATTATTCATAATGATAATAAACAATTGTCATTTAATCCTGTGTGTACAGATGTTTCAAAAGCTTTGTGCAACAAGTATAATATTATGTTTGTGAAACCGGACACACAAGGATCCACAGCTTCTGGGCCTTTGGGGAGTGTGTGTAAGACTGAAGAGATTGTAAAAGATGGTAACAGTTTTTTCAGAGCAGTGTCTCACGTCCTAAGCGGTTCCCAGAAGAGCCATCGCAGAGTACGACTGGCTGCTGTTTCTTATTTGGAGAAGAACAAAGAGGGTAAACGGTTGATTGGTAAAGGATTTTCTTCTGTGTGTGACTATGTTAAGAAGTCCTGTATGAAGTATGTTGGACATGAAGCTTCTGAAATTGAAATACAGGCAACTGCAAATGCATTAGGGGTGAATTTGTATGTGCATAATGGCAAGGCATGGGTCAAATATGGATGTACAAGCTCCACTGGTATAAATGAAGGAATATATCTGAAATGTGATGGTCAGCATTTTGAGGTTATTACTTGTGTCTTGCAGGGTGATCAAGAGTTTTGCTACGGTTTTTGTAAAGTTAATGATGCATCAGGCACAGCATACAAGTGGAGAAGAAAATCTAATAAAACAAATGACAGTAAAGAAACAATTAGTTTAAAGACTTGTTCTCGACATTTAAAGAAGAAAGTTGCGTTTAAAAAAGTGATGGATTACCAGCAAGATTTAGAATATAAAGACAAGATGAAATTGAAAAGTAAAGCAATGTATTGTACAAAAATCTCGTATAAAGAGAAAAAGATTGCAGACTTAAAAAGAAAGTACAGGGAAGCTAGGTTGCATACAGAAAAAGTAAAGGCATTGTTGAGGATGAAATATCAATTTGATACATTATATCAACAAAAGAAAAAAGCGCTTAGTAAAGAAAAATATAAAAATGATTTAGTGTATCAAGAGAAACGTAAGATTTTGAGTAAAAAAGTATATAAAAAAGATTTACTGTATCAAGAGAAACTTAAGACTTTGAGTAAAGAAAAATATAAATATGATTTACTGTATCAAGAAAAACGTAAGACTTTGAGTAAAGAAAAATATAAATATGATTTAGTGTATCAAGAGAAACGTAAGACTTTGTATAAAGAAAAATATAAATATAATTTGGTGTATCAAGAGAAACTTAAGACTTCGGGTAAAGAAAAATATAAATTTAATTTAGAGTATCAAGAGAAACTTAAGACTTCGGGTAAAGAAAAATATAAATTTAATTTAGTGTATCAAGAGAAACTTAAGACTTGGGGTAAAGAAAAATATAAATTTAATTTAGAGTATCAAGAGAAACTTAAGACTTCAAGTAAAGAAAAATATAAATTTAATTTGGTGCATAAAGAAAATGTAAAGGCAATGAGTAAGAAGAAATTTAAGGTTAATTTGCAGCACAGGCAGAAATTAAAAGAGATTGGTAGAAGAAGGTATCATGGTAACATGGAACATAAGAAAAAGGTTTCAGTGCGTGTGAAATTAAATCAACAGCAACGTAAGGAAATGTTAAAAGAAATTGACTTTGTTATTAAAGAGTTTTTAGATAAGGTTAAAGATGGGCCGGATTTTGTCTGCTGTGTCTGTCATAGACTGCTTTTTAGACATCAAGTTTTAGTGTGTAAGAAAGATTTCTATTCCAAAAGTCAATCTAGTGCTTTAATTGCAGCAAAATGCATTTTTGAAGATTATGTGCACAAATGTGACAATAGTTGTGCTGTGCAATGCAAATTGACAAAGTCATCCAGAGGTAAACTGATGATTTGTTATACCTGTCATTACAAGATGAGCAAAGGTGTAATGCCACCAGAAAGTGTGACCAATAATTTAAATGTGGATGTTATCCCTCCACAATTGGCTTGTCTAAATAGTTTAGAACAGCATTTAATAGCGTTGCATATACCATTCATGAAAATGTTGGCTTTACCCAAAGGGGGACAAAATGGTGTACATGGACCAGTGACTTGTGTTCCAGCAAATATTGTTGAAACATGTAATGTATTGCCTCGTTGTAATATGGAAGGATCTTTGCTTGCTGTAAAATTAAAGCGTAAATTAACTTACAAAGGTCATTATAAGTATCAATTTGTTGATACTTTGCATGTACGGGAAGCACTTCAGTATTTAAAACAGTTTAACAAATATTATAAAGATATAGATTTTAATGAGAATTGGATCAATGAGTTTTGTAGAGATGAAGATGATGTAGTGGAGAAAGATGTCATTCCTGACATTTCCGAGAAAGATTTGGAGGAGACTGAGGAGCTGTTGCACGATCGACAGCAGCATTGCATGTTTCAAGATACATGTCTCATGCCCGTTGACATAGGACAGGAAGCTTTGGATCAGTATTTGGATAACATTTTAAATGTTGCTCCTGGTGAAGGTAATAATCCAGTGAAATTATTAAGCGATCCAGAAAATGAAGCAAAGTGCTTCCCTGGTTTGTTTCCATCTGGACAAAATACTTACCATGCAAACAGGTCACATCGTTTAACATTGTTTCGGTATTTTAATAACAGGCTTTTACATGCAGATGGTAGATTTTCATCCAACGTTGAATATATATTTTATGCACAGTACATGTCTGAATTGGAACAGGTTATTTCTAATGTGTCAGTAGCATTGCGTAAAGGGCAATGTGGTAAATCCCAGAATTTGGGTGACTTGTTGAAAAATGAGGAGTCTTTGAAGAAGTTGTTGGAGTTTGATGATGGCTATCGGTTCCTAAAACCCATTAGAGGGACTCCAGCGTTTTGGCAGTCTGCAAAACGTGACATCCTAGCCTGTGTTAAACAGCTGGGTAAGCCTACATGGTTTGCGTCGTTTTCATCAGCAGATATGAGATGGACTAATCTTTTATATACCCTTTTGAAACAGGATGGGCGAACAGAGACGGCTGAGCAATTGGAATGGGCAGATAAATGTGAACTCTTACGTCGAAATCCTGTGACTGCTGCCAGGATGTTTGATTTTCGATGGCATGTTTTCTTAAGAGAAGTTCTCATGTCTCCTGCTAATCCCATTGGTAAAGTCGTTGACTATTATTATCGTGTTGAGTTTCAGCAACGTGGTTCCCCTCATTGTCATTGCCTTTTCTGGATTTCTGGGGCTCCAATCCTAGATCAAAACACAGATGAGGAAGTTGTGGAATTTATAGATAAGTATATTACATGCAAACTTCCATCTGAGGACGAACCATTGTTTGAAGTGGTTACATCTGTTCAGCAGCATTCAAAACGTCACTCAAAAACATGTAAAAAGAAAAATACAGTTTGTCGTTTCAACTTTCCCCGACCTGCCTCGAGCAGAACATTTATTTGTCGTAGTGAAAAAGATAAGGATAAGACTTGTACATGTAATTTGGATAAAACAAGCAGCAATGTACAGTGTGCCTGTGCAAGTAAAGAGGCTATGGCTCAAAATCAGGCAAAGGAGATTCTAAGTAAAGTGAAGAGTCTCCTTGCAGATGAAACTTGTCCCTATAGGACTGTAGAAGAAATTTTTCAAAGACTGGGTATAAATCAAGAAATATTTGAAAAGGTGTATAAACGAGTTAGTCGACATACACATGTAGTTTTGAAAAGGGACATTAATGAAATTTGGATTAATCAGTATAGTCCGCCGTTGTTAAAAGCATGGAATGCTAATCTCGATATTCAATATTGTGTAGATGCATATGCTTGTTGTGTCTACATAGTTTCTTATATGTCAAAAAGTGAGAGAGAAATTGGCCTCATGCTAGGAAATGCCCAGAGAGAAGCATCCAGAGATGGCAATGTTAGTGCTAAAGAAGCGTTAAAGAAGCTTGGTAGTGTATATCTACATAATCGGGATGTCTGTGCTCAGGAAGCGGTGTATCGACTAACCAGTATGCATTTAAAGGAGTGTTCTAGGAAGGTTGTTTTTATTCCAACTGGTGACAACATTGTGAAAATGAGTTTACCTATTTCTGTTTTGAGACAGAAGGCAGCTACAAATCCTCTCAGTTCAGAGGAAATGTGGATGACTGGTTTGGTTGATCGCTATAAAAATCGTCCAAAAGATGACATTTTTAACGATATGTGCATTGCAAAGTTTGCATCTGACTATCGGGTTCTGTCCAAGAACGAAAAATGTAAATCTGCTGTCAAGTTGAATAATGGTTTAGGTTTTGTGGCCAAAAGAAGTCGAACACAACCATCAGTAGTTCGTTATGCGCGTTTTTCAGAGACCAAAGATCCAGAAAAGTTTTATCAGAGCATAATGCAATTATTTCTGCCGTATCGCGTTGATGGTGATCTGAAGCCTTCAGGTTGTGAAAGATTTGAACAATTTTATAGACTTGGTGTGGTTAAATTTATTGATGGAACCAAACATTTAGTGAAGTCTGTCGTAGATTTAAATAGAAGTGAATTTGAAGTGGAATCTTTTAACCTGGAGGCAGCAGATCAGGTGGTTGGCGACGTACTGCTTGAAAATGCATGGTGTGAGTTGTGTCCTGAAGTGGAGATGGAACGGTTGGAGGGTGTGGAAGGAATGAAAGAAATAAAAGCAACGCTGAGTGATGAAAAAGAACACATCCCAGATTTAAGCTCATCTTCCAAGGGAAATTTATTTGAGAAAAAGAGCACGCTGACTAGAATCGAAGGCTTAGCATTAATTAGATCTTTGAATGAAAGACAGTTCTCTGTTTTTTACCAAATCAGGCAATGGTGTTTAGACAAGGTAAATGGAAAAAATCCTGAACCGTTACACATTTTAATTACAGGAGGTGCAGGCACAGGTAAAAGTCATTTGATCAGAGCGATTGAATATGAATCAAAACGATTATTGTCACCAATGTGTCAATACCTTGACAACACACCTGTTTTATTGACTGCTCCTACAGGTATTGCTGCGTATAATTTGGAAGCAACAACAATTCACACAACATTTTCTATTGGAATTGATGTACGCTTACCGTACACTCCTTTGGGAGAAGAGAAGCTCAATTCATTACGTCTGAAATATAGTGATGTACATATTCTCATCATAGATGAAATATCAATGGTAGATCACAATTTGCTATCATATGTGCATGGTAGATTGCGGCAGATCAAACAAACGGGCAACGTAGGCTCATTTGGAAACATTAGTGTGGTGGCAGTTGGAGATTTCTTCCAGTTACCTCCTGTCAAAGGCAAACCGTTGTATTCTGATGGAGTTGGCAGCAACTTGTGGTCTGATTTATTTAAAGTTGTGGAACTAACGGAAATAGTTCGGCAAAAAGATTTAGTGTTTTCCCAGCTGTTAAACCGGATGAGGACTCGTTCAAAAGAGACCCCTATGCTACCTGGTGACATAAACGTTTTAAAAGTTTGTGAAACGGGTGAGGTCAGCTCAGCCTTACATATATTTGCAACAAATGAACAAGTAAATGAGCATAATATGAAACAGTTGTTTGAGAGTTGCCCAGAATATGTGAAAATTGAGGCACAGGATTTTGTAAATGATAAAAAAACAGGCAAATTGCGGTTGTTGCAAGGGAGTCGCACCAAAGCTTTACATACCGGTTTGTCAGAGGTTCTGTTGCTGGGTAAGGGTGCACGCGTTATGCTGTGTAAAAACGTGGATGTCGGGGATGGTTTAGTTAACGGTGTTTGTGGCACTGTGACAGATATCATAATACCAGAAAAGGACAAGTTTCCTAAATTGGTTTATGTTAGATTTGATGACGATCGTGTAGGCATCCACAGAAGGAAAACGTGTGTGTATGGGTCCTCGGATGTGGTTGGTTCCACACCTATTGTACCAGAGGAGGAAAGGGCCACTGTTAAAGGTGGATTGCGACGACAATTTCCACTGAAATTGGCGTGGGCCTGTACGGTACACAAAGTACAAGGCTTAACCGTAGACAAAGCTGTTGTTTGTCTAAACAAAATCTTTGCACCTGGTCAAGCTTATGTTGCTCTAAGCAGAGTTAGGAGTCTTTCAGGGTTGACCATTCAAGACTTTAATGAAAAAAGGATTTATTGTAAGGATGATATTACGGTTGCTATCCAGAGTATGACACCCCTTTTGATGTGTGGACCTACACAGTTCAGTAGATTTCACACATCTGCTTTTACTGTCTTCTTAATGAACGTCCAAAGTTTAAATCGACATGTTAAAGATTTAGCTTTTTGTACTCGGCAATGGAAACCTAATTGTATTGCTGTAACAGAAACATGGATTCTTGAACCTCAAGCTGATACGGTAAAGATTGATGGTTACAGTTTCAACAACTGTCCCCGACGTTTATCGTATGATGGTACCCAGCCATCGTTGATTGGGTTGCAAGACCAACAACATGGCGGTGTTGGCATGTATACTGCAGATGGTGTGGAATATGAAGTTTTAAAGCCACCACAGGTCAATTTAGAGTGTTTAATTTACAACTTTTTGCATTTGAACATTAAAATGGTTGTAATTTATCGCTCACCACAGTATCCTCTGTCATTATTTAAAACCAATTTGGTAAAGATGCTTGACTGGCTAGAGCAATTGGCAACTGGAACAATAGCATTGATGGGAGATTTTAATGATGATATTTTAAAGTCATCAACTATCTTAAATTGTGTTAAAACCAGAGGATATGCTCAAATAGTCCAGGAAGCAACTACTGAAAAGGGTAGTTTAATAGATCACATCTATGTTAAATCAGATGTTTATGAGGGAGAAGCAGTGGTAATACCAACATATTTTAGTGATCATGAAGGAATTCTGTGTGGTTTTAAGCTGATTTAGTTTAATGAAATAATTATTTGTTTTTAGTTTTTGAAGTACAGATGGAGAGTATATTTGGGGGGGGAAGTATTTTTTTTATTTATTTTTTTTTTAACTATTCAAAACCCTCCGAACAACATAACAAAGTAACACAGAACCAGGGAAACAACACAACACCAGAACGGGGACAGATGACAGCTAGCACTGATAAACAAGGTGGCCTCGGCCTACCATTGCACACTGTACATAAAAATCCACAAACATTCTCATGGAGCTTAACAACTCCATTGCACACAGCACATAAACTAACAACACCAGAGTGTGGTTTTAAGCAGATTAAGTTATTTAATGAAATGAGTATTTGTTTTAGTTTTTGAAGTACAGATGAGAGTATATTTAGGGGGGGGAGAAGAGTATTTTTGTACATGTTATTTATATAACTATGAGTTTTTTTTATTTTAAATGAAGTTTATGTTTTCTGTATATTGTACAATGTTTAAAAAATGACAATTCTGAATCCCAAAAAGTTGAACGCTGTGACAGCTCACAGGCAAGAGGGGGATTTTCCGCCACAATTTGCCTGTGTGACCTGCCCCGTCTCTTTCCTGTCCCAAAGGGGGCTCTCACTTCACATCAGGAGGAAGCATCTCGATGCATACTTCTGTGCACGGAAGGAGCTGCCGCTCAGTAAGTCAGGACTGAAGACGAAGGCAGAGACTAAGATGGGTGAGGATGCAGCCTCACGGTCTGCAACCTTCCAGGAACTAATAGTGGCCCTTCTGCCTGTACCGGAGGTGGCGCATTAGCGACGTGCTTGTGAGAATGCTAAGCGCTTTAATTACCTATGTTATAAAATTTGTGTTGTATTTAAACGTAAATAAGTCTTTATTGTGTAAAGGTTTCGTTTCTTGCATTAAGACGGCATTTATTTAACTTCCACAGAAAAATATTTGAAAGTAGTGATAAACATCTATTAATATAAGTTAACATACAGAAATTAGCATGCTGTTCTTAATGCAAGTTTTGCTTTACCTTGTCATATAGCATTAAAAAAAGCAAAAGGCAATGGTATTGGTACTCCCACTTGTGGGACGGGGTTCAAATCCCTGTGTTGCCCTGCTGATTTGTGCTGACAAGTTTGAACAAATTTTGATGACAAGTAGAAAACCTTTAAACTCTGGACTGGCAAAGTGTGCGTTCAAAGATGTTTTGTGCCAATGTAAAGAAGTTATGAGAAACATGAGCATAATAGAAATTCTTGTAGGATTTTTGTTGGTGTCGATGTGATTAATTCTGGTCTGTTATGACACACAGAAAGTGTCGCTGCTGAACAACGCTACGACCTTTTGACTGCAAAAGGGCCAACAATGCCACTCCAGTGGCGTCATCAATCTTCTCATGCCTTTCCTGCACCCGAGCACGAGGCAGAGTATTTGAATCTCCCAAAAGGCCTTCACTCCACAATAGTATGACACAAGTGGAATGTGTTCAACGTTGGACTGATATCTCACCTTCTAGACAGGAGTTCTTATTTGTTGATTGTATTGTTTAAGATTCCATGTTCGTTTTTTTTTTTTTGATTTGTTTTGGTGCCATTTTAAAACTGTTCACCAGGACTAAAGATTAAAACTATCCTTTGGCTAACTCTGGCATGTTATAGATGTACTGTTATTAATATGCACTCTTGTCTTGTTAATAAATAAAATTGAAAATTTGAGTGACTGTCAGTTCCTGTTTTGTGGCAAAGGATTGGAGCGGACTTGTTGAAGGCTATTCAACATATCATGTGTGGCTATGAAGAGTTAGTGGAAAAAGTCACTGCATTATGTGTTAAAACGTTTTTATTGGGCGGGGCTTTTAGTGACTTGTAACAATGTACCACACTATTGTGTCCAGCGCTGCTCTGTAATAATGCACCAAAAATATGGTACAGATCGGATGATGTCTCAAGGAGATATAGCTGTTTAAATGATCTAGGGGGTGCAGTGGAGTCACACTCAATATAATCCTATTGGGATGTTTAGAGGTTAACAAATGTCATTCATGTCTAGTTTGGTGCAAATCGGATGATGCATGTGAGATTTAGAGTCGAACGTATGCAAACGGCGAGGGATTGGAATGTGCCACGGCCACAGGCTTCAGCCAATGGTGAGAGAAGGATTCAGCATGTTGTTGAATGTCATCAAACACAGCTTTAAACCTGCATGAATTTAGGAGTAATATAAAACAGCTCACTGCCTGTTGAAAGGGGGCGGGGCTTAGTGACATCAGCAAAGACGATGTGAATGTGATTACAGCTGGTCTGTTAAGACACACAGACAGTTTCATTATCCCATGACCTTGCATGAGAAAGTTATTCCATCATGATGTTTGATGGATGAAATGTCAGACTTTGAAGTTTAGCCACGCCCACATACTCTGATGTAACCAAAAACCTTTGATAACTTTTGCTCTTCAATGCTTCAAGACTGCTCAGTGAGTATGAAATGTCCACGTTAAAAGCTGTAAAATACAACGTCTGTTTAAGAGACAAAAGGGCGACTTTGGTCCAAAATGGCGGACTTCCTGTTGGGTGTGGACCAGGAATCCAAGACACTTTTTTGTAGGTCCGAACAAGTTGCACAGGTGTGCTGAGTTTCATGATTGTCCGTGAAAGCATGCCTTGGGGCTGATTTTTTTTAGATGTTCTAGGGGGCACTGTGGAGGCATTAGGCCACGCCCATCAAATATTGGACCGCACACCTGTTGGGGGGCGGATTAGGATCGATCCAAGTGAGTTTGGTGCATCTGGGCTCAAAACTGTACAAAATAGAGCCAAACGTATGGTAACGGCGTGATGTCTGACTTCACCAAGCCGCCATAGCCACGCCTTCAACTGAAAACTGTTGGTGCTTTAAAGCAAGTGAGACCAACTTGTTTTCTGTATTCTGACACACGATCATGTTGACTCGGTGAAGGGGGCCAGAGATGGAGCTTTCCAAGTAAAAAAAGTGACTTCCTGTTGTGAGGGGGTGGAGCTTATATGACGTCAGCATATGACCACGTAGGATGGTCGGGCATCCAACATAGATGACTCATACCAAGTTTGGTGCAGATTAAACTTTTTACGTGAAAGTTATAGCGTTTCGTTTACACTGGCGAGTACGCCAAGTTCGCCGCTTGGCCAAGCCCCCTAAACATGCTCAAAAACTCAAGACTTCTGATAACTTTTGTTCCCCCATCCCTTAACTGCATACCGACCAAATATGAAGTCCGTAGCTCAAAATCCCTGGGGCGTGAAAATTTTCCTGCGAGGTGTGTAAATATGAAAAAATGGCCAAAATTTACCCTTTGAGCCAAAATGGCCGCCTCCTTGTACGTTTTAGAGCATACCTCCAAGAGACTTTTGTTCTTGATTAGTCAGCAGCGTCCCGCGTCTCCCGCACCCGTCCACCAGGCGTAGCGTGCGACGAATTTCCCAAATCGCCTTGAGGCCACGACAGTACGACACCAGTGGCACGTGTTCAAAGTTGGAGTGATATCTCACCTTCCAGAAAGAAGTTACCGTCACTTCCTGTTTTGTTGGGGCGAAGTTTAGTGACATCAGAAATGTACCACACCACTGTGTCAAGCTCCGCTCCGTAATGATGCAGAAAAAATATGGTGCAGATCGGATGATGTCTCAAGGAGATATAGCTGTTTAAATGATCTAGGGGGCGCACTGGAGTCACACTCCAATATAATCCTATTGGGCTCTTTAGATGTTAACAAAGGTCATTCATATCTAGTTTGGTGCAAATCGGATGATGCGTGTGAGATTTAGAGCCGAACGTATGCAAACGGCGAGAGATTGGAATGTGCCATTAAGCTACGCCCACACTATTTTGTAGGTCCTGACAAGACGCACAGGTGTGCTGAGTGTCATGATTTTCAGTGAAAGCATGGCTTGGGGCTGATCTTTTTAGATGTTCTAGGGGGCGCTGTGGAGGCATAAGGCCACGCCCATCAAATATTGGACCGCACACCTGTTGGAATGCGGATTAGGATCGATCCCAGTGAGTTTGGTGCATCTCGGCTCAAAACTGTAGAATTTAGAGCCAAACGTATGGTAACGGCGTGATGTCTGACTTCAACAAGCCGCCATAGCCACGCCTTCAACTGAAAACTGTTGGTGCTTTAAAGCAAGTTAGACCAACTTGTTATCTGTATTCTGACACAAGATCATGGTGACTAGGTGAACGGGGGCCAGAGATGGAGCTTTCCAAGTAAAAAAAGTGACTTCCTGTTCTGAGGGGGCGGGGCTTAGATGAAGTCAGCATATGACCACATAGGATTGACATGCATCCAACATGGATGACTCATACCAAGTTTGGTGCAGATTAAGCTTTTTAGGTGAAAGATATAGCGTTTCGTTTACACTGGCGAGTACGCCAAGTTCGCCGCTTGGCCAAGCCCCCTAAACATGCTCAAAAACTCAAAATTTCTGATAACTTTTGTGCCCCCATCCCTTAACTGCATACTGACCAAAGATGAAGTCCGTAGCTCAAAATCCCTGGGGCGTGAAAATTTTCCTGCGAGGTGTGTAAATATGAAAAATGGCCAAAATTTGCCCTTTGACCCAAAATGGCCGCCTCCTTGTACGTTTTAGAGCATACCTCCAAGAGACTTTTGTTCTTGAATTGAGGCGATCTACATACATACCGAGTTTCAGATCTCTACGACGTACGGTTCGGTCTATCTCACGTTAGGTGGCGCTGTAGAGCAGTTTGGCGACGCCCACTTTCGACTCCATTAAAAACATGTGATTTCACGCGGGGGACAATTTTGGGCAAAGTTTGGTGAGTTTTCGAATACGTTCAGGCCTCCCCATTCGCGATTCCGCGTGGAGAAGAAAAAGAATCATAAGAAGAAAAAAAAAAAAAATAATAGTGAAATCCTACAGATACAATAGGCCTTCGCAGCGCTTAGCTGCTCGGGCCTAATAAAAAAAAAAAAAATAATAGTGAAATCCTACAGATACAATAGGCCTTCGCAGCGCTTAGCTGCTCGGGCCTAATAATAATAACAAGAACTGCAAGCAGTGATAACGGCCCTCGCAGCCAAGCGCAGCTCCGGCCTTGCGACCGCCTGACCGCCGGCACCGCCGCCCCGACGTGGTCATCGACGCCGGCACGCGTCTCCCGCGCCCGTCCACTGGGCGGAGCGTGCGACGAATCTCCCAAATCGCCTTTAGTCCACGACAGTACGACACCAGTGGCACGTGTTCAAAGTTGGAGCGATATGTCACCTTCCAGACAGGAGTTACCGTCAGTTCCTGTTTTGTGGGGGCGGGGCTTAGCGACGTCAGAAATGTACCACGCCAACGTGTGAAGAACTGCTCCGTAATGATGCACAAAAAATATGGTGAAGATCGGATGATGTGTCAAGGAGATATAGCTGTTTAAATGATCTAGGGGGCGCACTATAGTCAAACTCCAATATAATCCTATTGGGCTCTTTAGATGTTAACAAAGGTCATTCATATCTAGTTTGGTGCAAATCGGATGATGCATGTGAGATTTAGAGCCGAACGTATGCAAACGGCGAGGGATTGGAATGTGCCATTAAGCCACGCCCACACTATTTTTTAGGTCCTGACAAGACGCACAGGTGTGCTGAGTTACATGATTGTCGTTCAAAGCATGGCTTGGGGCTGATGTTTTTAGATCTTCTAGGGGGCGCTGTGGAGGCATTAGGCCACGCCCATCAAATATTGGACCTCACACCTGTTGGGGGGCGGATTAGGATCGATCCCAGTGAGTTTGGTGCATCTCGGCTAAAAACTGTAGAATTTAGAGCCAAACGTATGGTAACGGCGTGATGTCTGACTTCACCAAGCAGCCATAGCCACGCCTTCAACTGAAAACTGTTGGCGCTTTAAAGCAAGTGAGACCAACTTGTTATCTGTATTCTGACACAAGATCATGTTGATTAGGTGAAGGGGGCCAGAAATGGAGCTTTCCAAGTAAAAAAAGTGACTTCCTGTTCTGAGGGGGCGGGGCTTAGATGACGTCAGCATATGACCACATAGGATTGACAAGCATCCAACATGGATGAGTCATACCAAGTTTGGTGCAGATTAAACTTTTTAGGTGAAAGATATAGCGTTTCGTTTACACTGGCGAGTACGCTAAGTTCGCCGCTTGGCCAAGCCCCCTAAACATGCTCAAAAACTCAAGTCTTCTGATAACTTTTGTTCCCCCATCCCTTAACTGCATACCGACCAAAAATGAAGTCCGTAGCTCAAAATCCCTGGGGCGTGAAAATTTTCCTGCGAGGTGTGTAAATATGAAAAATGGCCAAAATTTGCCCTTTGACCCAAAATGGCCGCCTCCTTGTACGTTTTAGAGCATACCTCCAAGAGACTTTTGTTCTTGATTTGAGAAGATCTACGTACATACCGAGTTTCAGATCTCTACGACGTACGGTTCGGGCTATCTCACGTTAGGTGGCGCTATAGAGCAGTTTGGCGACGCCCACTTTCGAGTACATTGAAAACATGTGATTTCACGCGGGGGACAATTTTGGGTAAAGTTTGGTGAGTTTTCGAATACGTTAAGGCATCCCCATTCGCGATTTCGCGCGGAAAAGAAAAAGAATAAGAATAAACAAGAACTGCAAGCAGTGATAACGGCCCTCGCAGCCAAGCGCAGCTCCGGCCTTGCGACCGCCTGACCGCCGGCACCGCCACCCCGACGTGGTCACCGATGCCGTCACACGTCTCCCGCGCCCGTCCACCGGACGGAGCGTGCGACGAATCTCCCAAATCGCCTTCAGTCCACGTCAGTACGACACCAGTGGCACGTGTTCAAAGTTGGAGCGATATGCCATCTACCAGACAGGAGTTACCGTCACTTCCTGTTTTGTGGGGGCGGGGTTTAGCGACGTCAGAAATGTACAATGCCAACGTGTGAAGCGCTGCTCCGTAATGATGCACAAAAAATATGGTGCAGACCGGAGGATGTCTCAAGGAGATATAGCTGTTTAAATGATCTAGGGGGCGCACTGGAGTCACACTCCAATATAATCCTATTGGGCTCTTTAGATGTTAACAAAGGTCATTCATATCTAGTTTGGTGCAAATCGGATGATGCGTGTGAGATTTAGAGCCGAACGTATGCAAACGGCGAGGGATTGGAATGTGCCATTCTGCCACGCCCACACTATTTTCTAGGTCCTGACAAGACGCACAGGTGTGCTGAGTTTCATGATTGTCGTTCAAAGCATGGCTTGGGGCTGATGTTTTTAGATGTTCTAGGGGGCGCTGTGGAGGCATTAGGCCACGCCAATCAAATATTGGACCTCACACCTGTTGGGGGGTGGATTAGGATCGATCCCAGTGAGTTTGGTGCATCTCGGCTCAAAACTGTAGAATTTAGAGCCAAACGTATGGTAACGGCGTGATGTCTGACTTCACCAAGTCGCCATAGCCACGCCTTCAACTGAACACTGTTGGTGCTTTAAAGCAAGTTAGACCAACTTATTATCTGTATTCTGACACAAGATCATGTTGATTAGGTGAAGGGGGCCAGAAATGGAGCTTTCCAAGTAAAAAAAGTGACTTCCTGTTCTGAGGGGGCGGGGCTTAGATGACGTCAGCATATGACCACATAGGATTGACATGCATCCAACATGGATGACTCATACCAAGTTTGGTGCAGATTAAACTTTTTAGGTGAAAGATATAGCATTTCGTTTACACTGGCGAGTACGCCAAGTTTGCCGCTTGGCCAAGCCCCCTAAACATGCTCAAAAACTCAAGTCTTCTGATAACTTTTGTTCCCCCATCCCTTAACTGCATACTGACCAAAAATGAAGTCCGTAGCTCAAAATCCCTGGGGCGTGAAAATTTTCCTGCGAGGTGTGTAAATATGAAAAATGGCCAAAATTTGCCCTTTGACCCAAAATGGCCGCCTGCTTGTACGTTTTAGAGCATACCTCCAAGAGACTTTTTTTCTTGATTTGAGAAGATCTACGTACATACCGAGTTTCAGATCTCTACGACGTACGGTTCGGGCTATCTCACGTTAGGTGGCGCTGTAGAGCAGTTTGGCCACGCCCACTTTCGACTCCATTAAAAACATGCAGTTTCACGCGGGGGACAATTTTGGGCAAAGTTTCGGGAGTTTTCGAATACGTTAAGGCATCCCCATTCGCGATTCCGCGTGGAAAAGAAAAAGAAAAATAATAACAAGCGCAGCTCCGGCCTTGCAACCGCCTGACCGCCAGCACCGCCGCCCCGACGTGGTCATCGACGCAGTCACGCGTCTCCCGCGCCCGTCAACCGGGCGGTGCGTGAAACAAATCTCCCTTAATCGCCTTCAGTCCACGATAGTACGACACCAGTGGCACGTGTTCAAAGTTGGAGCGATATCTCACCTTCCAGACAGGAGTTACTGTCACTTCCTGTTTTGTGGGGGTGGGGTTTAGCGACGTCAGAAATATACAATGCCAACGTGTGAAGCGCTGCTCCGTAATGATGCACAAAAAATATGGTGCAGATCGGATGATGTCTCAAGGAGATATAGCTGTTTACATGATATAGGGGGCGCAGTGGAGTCAAACTCCAATATAATCCTATTGGGCTCTTTAGATGTTAACAAAGGTCATTCATATCTAGTTTGGTGCAAATCGGATGATGCATGTGAGATTTAGAGCCGAACGTATGCAAACGGCGAGGGATTGGAATGTGCCATTAAGCCACGCCCACACTATTTTGTAGGTCCTGACAAGACGCACAGGTGTGCTGAGTTTCATGATTGTCGTTCAAAGCATGGCTTGGGGCTGATGTTTTTAGATGTTCTAGGGGGCGCTGTGGAGGCATTAGGCCACGCCCATCAAATATTGGACTGCATACCTGTTGGGGGGCGGATTAGGATCGATCCCAGTGAGTTTGGTGCATCTCGGCTAAAAACTGTGGAATTTAGAGCCAAACGTATGGTAACGGCGTGATGTCTGACTTCACCAAGCCGCCATAGCCACGCCTTCACCTGAAAACTGTTGGTGCTTTAAAGTAAGTGAGACCAACTTGTTTTCTGTATTCTCACACAACTTCATGTTGATTAGGTGAAGGGGGCCAGAAATGGAGCTTTCCAAGTAAAAAAAGTGACTTCCTGTTCTGAGGGGGCGGGGCTTAGATGACGTCAGCATATGACCACATAGGATTGACATGCATCCAACATGGATGACTCATACCAAGTTTGGTGCAGATTAAGCTTTTTAGGTGAAAGATATAGCGTTTCGTTTACACTGGCGAGTACGCCAAGTTCGCCGCTTGGCCAAGCCCCCTAAACATGCTCAAAAACTCAAGTCTTCTGATAACTTTTGTTCCCCCATCCCTTAACTGCATACTGACCAAAAATGAAGTCTGTAGCTCAAAATCCCTGGGGCGTGAAAATTTTCCTGCGAGGTGTGTAAATATGAAAAATGGCCAAAATTTGCCCTTTGACCCAAAATGGCCGCCTCCCTGTACGTTTTAGAGCATACCTCCAAGAGACTTTTGTTCTTGATTTGAGGCGATCTACATAC
Source organism: Odontesthes bonariensis (assembly GCF_027942865.1). Classification (NCBI taxonomy): domain Eukaryota; kingdom Metazoa; phylum Chordata; class Actinopteri; order Atheriniformes; family Atherinopsidae; genus Odontesthes; species Odontesthes bonariensis. The sequence continues at coordinate 3,006,354 of NC_134518.1, read as the reverse complement.
ATTCCGAGTTTCAGATCTCTACGACGTACGGTTCGGTCTATCTCACGTTAGGTGGCGCTGTAGAGCAGTTTGGCCACGCCCACTTTCGACTCCATTAAAAACATGCAGTTTCACGCGGGGGACAATTTTGGGTAAAGTTTCGGGAGTTTTCGAATACGTTCAGGCATCCCCATTCGCGAAACCGCGTGGAGAAGAAAAAGAATAAGAATAATAATAATAGTGAAATCCTACAGATACAATAGGCCTTCGCAGCGCTTAGCTGCTCGGGCCTAACAAGAACTGCAAGCAGTGATAACGGCCCTCGCAGCCAAGCGCAGCTCCGGCCTTGCGACCGCCTGACCGCCGGCACCGCCGTCCCGACGTGGTCATCGACGCCGTCAAGCGTCTCCCGCGCCCGTCAACCGGGCGGTGCGTGCGACGAATCTCCCAAATCGCCTTCAGTCCACGTCAGTACGACACCAGTGGCACGTGTTCAAAGTTGGAGCGATATCTCACCTTCCAGACAGGAGTTACTGTCACTTCCTGTTTTGTGGGGGCGGGGTTTAGCGACGTCAGAAATATACCACGCCAACGTTTCAAGCGCCGCTCCGTATTGATGCACAAAAAATATGGTGCAAATCAGATGATGTCTCAAGTAGATAGAGCAGTTTACATGATATAGGGGGCGCACTGGAGTCACACTCCAATATAATCCTATTGGGCTCTTTAGATGTTAACAAAGGTCATTCATATCTAGTTTGGTGCAAATCGGATGATGCATGTGAGATTTAGAGCCGAACGTATGCAAACGGCGAGGGATTGGAATGTGCCATTAAGCCACGCCCACACTATTTTGTAGGTCCTGACAAGACGCACAGGTGTGCTAAGTTTCATGATTGTCGGTGAAAGCATGGCTTGGATCTGATGTTTTTAGATGTTCTAGGGGGCGCTGTGGAGGCATTAGGCCACGCCCATCAAATATTGGACTGCACACCTGTTGGGGGGTGGATTAGGATCGATCCCAGTGAGTTTGGTGCATCTCGGCTAAAAAGTGTAGAATTTAGAGCCAAACGTATGGTAACGGCGTGATGTCTGACTTCACCAAGCAGCCATAGCCACGCCTTCAACTGAAAACTTTTGGTGGTTTAAAGCAAGTTAGACCAACTTGTTTTCTGTATTCTGACACAAGATCATGTTGATTAGGTGAAGGGGGCCAGAAATGGAGCTTTCCAAGTAAAAAAAGTGACTTCCTGTTCTGAGGGGGCGGGGCTTAGATGACGTCAGCATATGACCACATAGGATTGACATGCATCCAACATGGATGACTCATACCAAGTTTGGTGCAGTTTAAACTTTTTAGGTGAAAGATATAGCGTTTCGTTTACACTGGCGAGTACGCCAAGTTCGCCGCTTGGCCAAGCCCCCTAAACATGCTCAAAAACTCAAGTCTTCTGATAACTTTTGTGCCCCCATCCCTTAACTGCATACTGACCAAAAATGAAGTCCGTAGCTCAAAATCCCTGGGGCGTGAAAATTTTCCTGCGAGGTGTGTAAATATGAAAAATGGCCAAAATTTGCCCTTTGACCCAAAATGGCCGCCTCCTTGTACGTTTTAGAGCATACCTCCAAGAGACTTTTTTTCTTCATTTGAGGCGATCTACGTACATACCGAGTTTCAGATCTCTACGACGTACGGTTCGGGCTATCTCACGTTAGGTGGCGCTATAGAGCAGTTTAGCGACGCCCACTTTCGAGTCCATTAAAAACATGTGATTTCACGCGGGGGACAATTTTGGGTAAAGTTTCGGGAGTTTTCGAATACGTTCAGGCATCCCCATTTGCGATTCCGCGTGGAGAAGAAAAAGAAGATGAATAATAATAATAACAAGAACTGCAAGCAGTGATAACGGCCCTCGCAGCCAAGCGCAGCTCCGGCCTTGCGACCGCCTGACCGCCTGCACCGCCGCCCCGACGTGGTCATCGACGCCGTCACGCGTCTCCCGCGCCCGTCCACCGGGCGGAGCGCGCGACGAATCTCCCAAATCGCCTTCAGTCCACGACAGTACGACACCAGTGACACGTGTTCAAAGTTGGAGCGATATGCCACCTACCAGACAGGAGTTACCGTCACTTCCTGTTTTGTGGGGGCGGGGTTTAGCGACGTCAGAAATGTACAACGCCAACGTGTGAAGCGCTGCTCCGTAATGATGCACAAAAAATATGGTGCAGATCGGATGATGTCTCAAGGAGATATAGCTGTTTAAATGATATAGGGGGCGCACTGGAGTCACACTCCAATATAATCCTCTTGGGCTCTTTAGAGGTTAACAAAGGTCAATCTTATTTAGTTTGGTGCAAATCGGATGATGCATGTGAGATTTAGATCCGGACGTATGCAAACGGCGAGGGATTGGAATGTGCCATTCTGCCACGCCCACACTATTTTGTAGGTCCTGACAAGACGCACAGGTGTGCTGAGTTTCATGATTGTCGTTGAAAGCATGGCTTGGGGATGATGTTTTTAGTGGTTCTAGGGGGCGCTGTGGAGGCATTAGGCCACGCCCATCAAATATTGGACTGCACACCTGTTGGGGGGCGGATTAGGATCGATCCCAGTGAGTTTGGTGCATCTCGGCTCAAAACTGTAGAATTTAGAGCCAAACGTATGGTAACGGCGTGATGTCTGACTTCACCAAGCAGCCATAGCCACGCCTTCACCTGAAAACTGTTGGTGCTTTAAAGCAAGTGAGACCAACTTGTTTTCTGTATTCTGACACAAGATCATGTTGATTAGGTGAAGGGGGCCAGAGATGGAGCTTTCCAAGGAAAAAAAGTGACTTCCTGTTCTGAGGGGGCGGGGCTTAGATGACGTCAGCATATGACCACATAGGATTGACATGCATCCAACATGGATGACTCATACCAAGTTTGGTGCAGATTTAACTTTTTAGGTGAAAGTTATAGCGTTTCGTTTACCCTGGCGAGTACGCCCAGTTCGCCGCTTGGCCAAGCCCCCTAAACATGCTCAAAAACTCAAGTCTTCTGATAACTTTTGTGCCCCCATCCCTTAACTGCATACCGACCAAAGATGAAGTCCGTAGCTCAAAATCCCCGGGGCGTGAAAATTTTCCTGCGAGGTGTGTAAATATGAAAAATGGCCAAAATTTGCCCTTTGACCCAAAATGGCCGCCTCCTTGTACGTTTTAGAGCATACCTCCAAGAGACTTTTGTTCTTGATTTGAGGCGATCTACGTACATACCGAGTTTCAGATCTCTACGACGTACGGTTCGGTCTATCTCACGTTAGGTGGCGCTGTAGAGCAGTTTGGCCACGCCCACTTTCGACTCCATTAAAAACATGCGATTTCACGCGGGGGACAATTTTGGGTAAAGTTTCGGGAGTTTTCGAATACGTTCAGGCATCCCCATTCGCGATTCCGCGCGGAAAAGAAACGAGAATAAGAAGAACAAGAACTGCAAGCAGTGATAACGGCCCTCGCAGCCAAGCGCAGCTCCGGCCTTGCGACCGCCTGACCGCCTGCACCGCCGACCCGACGTGGTCACCGACGCCGTCACGCGTCTCGCGCCGGTCCACCGGACGGAGCGTGCGACGAATCTCCCAAATCGCCTTCAGTCCACGACAGTACGACACCAGTGGCACGTGTCCAAAGTTGGAGCGATATCTCACCTTCCAGACAGGAGTTACCGTCACTTCCTGTTTTGTGGGGGCGGGGATTAGCGATGTCAGAAATATACCACGCAAACTCGTCAAGCGCTGCTCCGGAATGATGCACAAAAAATACGATGCAGATCGGATGATGTCTCAAGGAGATATAGCAGTTTACATGATATAGGGGGCGCACTGGAGTCACACTCCAATATAATCCTATTGGGCTCTTTAGATGTTAACAAAGGTCATTCATATCTAGTTTGGTGCAAATCGGATGATGCATGTGAGATTTAGAGCCGAACGTATGCAAACGGCGAGGGATTGGAATGTGCCATTCTCGCCACGCACACACTATTTTGTAGGTCCTGACAAGACGCAGAGGTGTGCTGAGTTTCATGATTGTCGGTGAAAGCATGGCTTGGGGATGATGTTTTTAGTTGTTCTAGGGGGCGCTGTGGAGGCATTAGGCCACGCCCATCAAATATTGGACTGCACACCTGTTGGGGGGCGGATTAGGATCGATCCCAGTGAGTTTGGTGCATCTCGGCTAAAAACTGTAGAATTTAGAGCCAAAAGTATGGTAACGGCGTGATGTCTGACTTCGCCAAGCCGCAATAGCCACGCCTTCAACTGAAAACTTTTGGTGCTTTAAAGCAAGTTAGACCAACTTGTTATCTGTATTCTGACACAAGATCATGTTGATTAGGTGAAGGGGGCCAGAAATGGAGCTTTCCAAGTAAAAAAAGTGACTTCCTGTTCTGAGGGGGCGGGGCTTAGATGACGTCAGCATATGACCACATAGGATTGACATGCATCCAACATGGATGACTCATACCAAGTTTGGTGAAGATTGAACTTTTTAGGTGAAAGATATAGCATTTCGTTTACACTGGCGAGTACGCCAAGTTCGCCGCTTGGCCAAGCCCCCTAAACATGCTCAAAAACTCAAGTCTTCTGATAACTTTTGTGCCCCCATCCCTTAACTGCATACTGACCAAAAATGAAGTCCGTAGCTCAAAATCCCTGGGGCGTGAAAATTTTCCTGCGAGGTGTGTAAATATGAAAAATGGCCAAAATTTGCCCTTTGACCCAAAATGGCCGCCTCCTTGTACGTTTTAGAGCATACCTCCAAGAGACTTTTGTTCTTGATTTGAGGCGATCTACATACATACCGAGTTTCAGATCTCTACGACGTACGGTTCGGTCTATCTCACGTTAGGTGGCGCTGTAGAGCAGTTTGGCCACGCCCACTTTCGACTCCATTAAAAACATGCAGTTTCACGCGGGGGACAATTTTGGGCAAAGTTTCGGGAGTTTTCGAATACGTTAAGGCATCCCCATTTGCGATTCCGTGCGGAAAAGAAAAAGAATAATAATAACAAGAACTGCAAGCAGTGATAACGGCCCTCGCAGCCAAGCGCAGCTCCGGCCTTGCGACCGCCTGACCGCCGGCACCGCCACCCCGACGTGGTCACCAACGCCGTCACACGTCTCCCGCGCCCGTCCACCAGGCGGAGCGTGCGACGAATCTCCCAAATCATTTTCAGTCCACGTCAGTACGACTCCAGTGGCACGTGTTCAAAGTTGGAGCGATATACCACCTACCAGACAGGAGTTACCGTCACTTCCTGTTTTGTGGGGGCGGGGTTTAGCGACGTCAGAAATATACAATGCCAACGTGTGAAGCGCTGCTCCGTAATGATGCACAAAAAATATGGTGCAGATCGGAGGATGTCTCAAGGAGCTTTAGCTTTTTAAATGATCTAGGGGGCGCACTAGAGTCAAATTCCAATATAATCCTATTGGGCTCTTCAGATGTTAACAAAGGTCATTCATATCTAGTTTGGTGCAAATCGGATGATAAGTGTGAGATTTAGAGCCGAACGTATGCAAACGGCGAGGGATTGGAATGTGCCATTAAGCCACGCCCACACTATTTTGTAGGTCCTGACAAGACCCACAGGTGTGCTGAGTTTCATGATTGTCGTTCAAAGCATGGCTTGGGGCTGATGTTTTTAGATGTTCTAGGGGGCGCTGTGGAGGCATTAGGCCACGCCCATCAAATATTGGACCGCACACCTGTTGGGGGGTGGATTAGGATCGATCCCAGTGAGTTTGGTGCATCTCGGCTCAAAACTGTAGAATTTAGAGCCAAACGTATGGTAACGGCGTGATGTCTGACTTCACCAAGTCGCCATAGCCACGCCTTCAACTGAACACTGTTGGTGCTTTAAAGCAAGTTAGACCAACGTGTTATCTGTATTCTGACACAAGATCATGTTGATTAGGTGAAGGGGGGCAGAAATGGAGCTTTCCAAGTAAAAAAAGTGACTTCCTGTTCTGAGGGGGCGGGGCTTAGATGACGTCAGCATATGACCACATAGGATTGACAAGCATCCAACATGGATGACTCATACCAAGTTTGGTGCAGATTAAACTTTTTAGGTGAAAGATATAGCATTTCGTTTACACTGGCGAGTACGCCAAGTTCGCCGCTTGACCAAGCCCCCTAAACATGCTCAAAAACTCAAGTCTTCTGATAACTTTTGT